>NW_028270150.1:7854055-8154055 GCF_037043375.1 Chiloscyllium plagiosum | reverse complement strand
GCTGAATGGCCTCTTCCTCCTTTATTTTCTATATTTCCATGTTACTTTCCCCACAGTTTTTCTTCTCTTCAGTTGCTTACCCGATACTCTCCAGCACATCTCAGGCAGTAAGTCCAGACCCTAACCCTAACCCTAACCCTAACCCCAACCCTAACCCCAACACGAACCCTAACCCTGTGTGACCAAGATCATGTTGCTTTGATCCTTTTGCCTTTTACCTGTATCAATGCCCTCTTGACCTCAATCCTTCCATGAGAGGGGACAGCTTCTCCACATCTCCTCTATCTTGGCCCTTCATGATTCTCATCCCCCTTCGTCTGAATCTCCTCTCAGCCTTCCTTTCTCCAATGAGGTTCCCCAATCCACTCACGTAACTGGCCAACCTGGCACCATTCTCCAGGAACTTCCCTCAACTCTCTCCAATACCTTCCCAGAGTGAGGTGCCCAGAACAGGAGAAGATTTATCACAACCTCTGTGTCTTTACACATTCTACATTGATTGAGAGAGCCTTTTTATTCATGCCCTCAATCTGTTCTGCCATCTTCAATATTTGTGTACGTACACTACCCCTGGTCCCTCTGTTCCTGCACTGTTTCAAATTGTACCCTTTATTATAAATTATCTCTGTGTGTTCACTGCACAGTGCCCAGCATTGAGCACAATCCATTAAGGAGAGATTTATTTGAAATACATCAAAGTTGAAGGACAGCAGTGACATGGAGAGATGGGACAGCAACGAGAAAGCTTGTATTTATATAGAATCTTTAATTCAGTAAACCCCCCAAAGACAACTCACAGCTTGAGAATCAAACACCATTTTGTACAGATCCACATAAGACAGCATGAGGATGGATGTCCAAAAGGTGGGGAAGGAATGTATTAGAGAAGGGAAGTGAGGTAGAAATATGGAGAGATTTAAGGAGTGAATTCCAGAGGGTGGAAGGCAAGGCCACCAACAGTGGGTCGATTTAAATCCAGGTATACCAGAGCTCATGAGGGTTTGTTGGGTTTGAGCAGTGAACAGTACTCTTGACAGACACGGTTCCCATGTGGGAACTCTCCCGCTGACTGCTACCAGGTCAGACACATTCCACTCCTTCCACTCCAAGCTGTAACGGTGTCAACGAATAACACTTAGTGATTAATTCCAGCAAACTGTACCCCGACAGCATGTGTGTGGGACTGTACCCCACAGTGTATGTGTGGGACTGTACCCCACAGTGTGTGTGTGGGACTGCAACCAACAGGGTCAGTGCATGTGGGACTGTACCCCACAGTGTATGTGTGGGACTGTACCCCACAGAGTGTGTGTGGGACTGCACCTAACAGGGTCAGTGCATGTGGGACTGTACCCCGGCAGGGGTCAGTGTGTGTGGAACTGTACCCGACAGTGTACGTGTGGGACTGCACCTAACAGGGTCAGTGCATGTGGGACTGTACCCTGACAGGGGTCAGTGTGTGTGGGACTGTACCCTGACAGGGGTCAGTGTGTGTGGGACTGTACCCCACAGTGTATGTGTGGGACTGCGACTAACAGGGTCAGTGCATGTGGGACTGTACCCTGACAGGGGTCAGTGTGGGACTGTACCCCAAAATGAGTCAGTGTGTGTGGGACTGTACCCTGACAGGGGTCAGTGTGTGTGGGACTGTACCCCACAGTGTATGTGTGGGACTGCAACCAACAGGGTCAGTGCATGTGGGACTGTACCCTGACAGGCGTCAGTGTGTGTGGGACGGTACCCCGACAGGAGTCATTGAGTGTGGGAGTGTACCCCAACAGGGGTCAGTGTGGGACTGTACACCAAAATGAGTCAGTGTGTGTGGGACTGTACCCTGACAGGGGTCACTGTGTGTGGGACTGTACCCCGACAGCAGTCAGAGTGTGTGGGACTGTACCCTGAGAGGGGTTAGTGTGTGTGGGACTGTACCCCGACAGGAGTCAGTATGTGTGGGACTGTACCCCGACAGGAGTCATTGTGTGTGGGACTGTACCCCAACAGGGGTCAGTGCGGGACTGTACCCTGACAGGAGTCAGTGTGGGACTGTACCCCAACATGAGTCATTGTGTGTGGGACTGTACCCTGACAGAAGTCAGTGTGTGTGGGACTGTACCCAGACAGGAGTCAGTGTGGGACTGTACCCTGACAGGAGTCAGTGTGGGACTGTACCCCAACATGAGTCATTGTGTGTGGGACTGTACCCTGACAGAAGTCAGTGTGTGTGGGACTGTACCCAGACAGGAGTCAGTGTGGGACTGTACCCTGACAGGGGTCAGTGTGTGTGGGACTGTACCCCGACAGGAGTCAGTGTGGGACTGTACCCCAACATGAGTCTGTGTGTGTGGGACTGTACCCAGACAGGAGTCAGTGTGTGTGCGACTGTACCCTGACAGGAGTCAGTGTGTGTGCGACTGTACCCTGACAGGAGTCAGTGTGGGACTGTACCCCGACAGGAGTCAGTGTGGGACTGTACCCTGACATGAATCAGTGTGTGTGGGACTGTACCCCAACATGAGTCAGTGTGTGTGGGACTGTACCCTGAGAGGGGTCAGTGTGTGTGGGACTGTACCCTGACAGGAGTCAGTGTGTGTGGGACTGTACCCCGACAGGAGTCAGTGTGGGACTGTACCCTGACAGGGATCACTGTGTGTGGGACTGTACCCCGACAGGAGTCAGTGTGGGACTGTACCCAGACAGGAGTCCATGTGTGTGGGACTGTACCCCGACAGCAGTCAGAGTGTGTGGGACTGTACCCTGAGAGGGGTTAGTGTGTGTGGGACTGTATCCCGACAGGAGTCAGTATGTGTGGGACTGTATCCCGACAGGAGTCATTGTGTGTGGGACTGTACCCCAACAGGGGTCAGTGTGGGACTGTACCCCAACATGAGTCAGTGTGTGTGGGACTGTACCCCGACAGGAGTCAGTGTGGGACTGTACCCTGACAGGAGTCAGTGTGGGACTGTACCCTGACAGGGGTCAGTGTGTGTGGGACTGTATCCCGACAGGAGTCAGTGTGGGTCTGTACCCCAACATGAGTCTGTGTGTGTGGGACTGTACCCAGACAGGAGTCAGTGTGTGTGCGACTGTACCCTGACAGGAGTCAGTGTGGGACTGTACCCCGACAGGAGTCAGTGTGGGACTGTACCCCAACATGAGTCTGTGTGTGTGGGACTGTACCCCGACAGGAGTCAGTGTGGGACTGTACCCAGACAGGGGTCAGTGTGTGTGGGACGGTACCTCGACAGGAGTCAGTGTGTGTGGGACTGTAGCCTGACAGACGTCAGTGTGGGTCTGTATCCTGACAGGGGTCAGTGTGTGTGGGACTGTAGCCCGACAGACATCAGTGTGGGACAGTACCCTGACAGGGGTCAGTGTGTGTGGGACTGTACCCCGACAGGAGTCAGTGTGGGACTATACCCAGACAGGAGTCAGTGTGTGTGGGACTGTACCCTGACAGGAGTCAGTGTGGGACTGTACCCTGACAGGGGTCAGTGTGTGTGGGACTGTACCCCGACAGGAGTTAGTGTGGGACTGTACCCTGACAGGGGACAGTGTGTGTGGGACTGTACCCCAACATGAGTCAGTGTGTGTGGGACAGTACCCCAACAGGGGTCAGTATGGGACTGTACCCCGACAGAAGTCAGTGTGGGACTGTACCCTGACAGGAATCAGTGTGGGACTGTACCCCAACATGAGTCAGTGTGCGTGGGACTGTACCCCGACAGGAGTCAGTGTCTGTGGGACTGTATCCTGACAGGGGTCAGTGTGGGACTGTACCCCAACATGAGTCAGTGTGTGTGGGACTGTACCCAGACAGGAGTCCGTTTGTGTGGGACTGTACCCCGACAGGAGTCAGTGTGTGTGGGACTGTACCCCACCATGAGTCAGTGTGTGTGGGACTGTACCCCGACAGGAGTCCGTTTGTGTGGGACTGTACCCCGACAGGAGTCCGTTTGTGTGGGACTGTACCCAGACATGAGTCAGTGTGGGACTGTACCCTGACAGGAGTCAGTGTGGGACTGTACCCCGACATGAGTCAGTCTGTGTGGGACTGTATCCTGACAGGGGTCGGTGTGTGCGGGGCTGTACCCAGACAGGAGTCAGTGTGTGTGCGACTGTACCCCGACATGAGTCAGTGTGGGACTGTACCCTGACAGGAGTCAGTGTGGGACTGTATCCCGACAGGTGTCAGTGTGGGACTGTACCCAAACATGAATTAGTGTGTGTGCGACTGTACGACGACAGGAGTCAGTGTGGGACTGTACCCTGACAGGAGTCAGTGTGGGACTATACCCCGACATGAGTCAGTGTGGAACTGTACCCTAACAGGGGTCAGTGTGTGCGGGACTGTACCCAGACAGGAGTCAGTGTGGGACTGTACCCCAACATGAGTCAGTGTGTGTGGGACTGTACCCAGACAGGAGTCAGTGTGTGTGGGACTATACCCCGACAGGAGTCAGTGTGGGACTGTACCCCAACATGAGTCAGTGTGTGTGGTACTGTACCCAGACAGGAGTCAGTGAATGTGCGACTGTACCCAGACAGGAGTCAGTGTGGGACTGTACCCTGACAGGAGTCAGTGTGGGACTGTATCCCGACAGGAGTCAGTGTGTGTGGGACTGTACCCTGACAGGAGTCAGTGTGGGGGACTGTACCCAGACAGGAGTCAGTGTGTGTGCGACTGTACCCCGATGGGAGCCAGTGTGGGACTGTACCCTGACAGGAGTCAGTGTGGGACTATACCCCAACAGGATTCAGTGTGGGACTGTACCCCGACATGACTCAGTGTGTGTGGGACTGTACCCAGACATGAGTCAGTGTGTGTGGGACTGTACCCTGACAGGAGTCAGTGTGGGACTGTACCCCGACATGAGTCAGTGTGTGTGGGACTGTATCCTGACAGGGGTCGGTGTGTGTGGTACTGTACCCAGACAGGAGTCAGTGTGTGTGGGACTGTACCCCGACAGGAGTCAGTGTGGGACTGTATCCCGACAGGTGTCAGTGTGGGACTGTACCCCAACATGAATTAGTGTGTGTGCGACTGTACGACAACAGGAGTCAGTGTGGGACTGTACCCAGACAGGAGTCAGTGTGGAACTGTACCCTAACAGGGGTCAGTGTGTGCGGGACTGTACCCAGATAGGAGTCAGTGTGGGACTGTACCCCAACATGAGTCAGTGTGTGTGGGACTGTACCCAGACAGGAGTCAGTGTGGGACTGTACCCCAACATGAGTCAGTGTGTGTGGGACTGTACCCAGACAGGAGTCAGTGTTTGTGCGACTGTACCCAGACAGGAGTCAGTGTGGGACTGTACCCTGACAGGAGTCAGTGTGGGACTGTATCCCGACAGGAGTCAGTGTGTGTGGGACTGTACCCAGACAGGAGTCAGTGTGTGTGCGACTGTACCCCGACAGGAGTCAGTGTGGGACTGTACCCTGATAGGGGTCAGTGTGGGACTGTACCCCGACATGAGTCAGTGTGTGTGGGACTGTATCCTGACAGGGGTCGGTGTGTGTGGGACTGTACCCAGACAGGAGTCAGTGTGCGTGGGACTGTACCCCGACGGGAGTCAGTGTGGGACTGTACCCTGACAGGAGTCAGTGTGGGACTGTATCCCGACAGGTGTCAGTGTGGCACTGTACCCCAACATGAATTAGTGTGTGTGCGACTGTACGAAAACAGGAGTCAGTGTGGGACTGTACCCTGACAGGAGTCAGTGTGGGACTGTACCCTAACAGGGGTCAGTGTGTGCGGGACTGTACCCAGACAGGAGTCAGTGTGGGACTGTACCCCAAGATGAGTCAGTATGTGTGGGACTGTACCCAGACAGGAGTCAGTGTGTGTGGGACTATACCCCGACAGGAGTCAGTGTGGGACTGTACCCCAACATGAGTCAGTGTGTGTGGTACTGTACCCCGACAGGAGTCAGTGAATGTGCGACTGTACCCTGACAGGAGTCAGTGTGGGACTGTACCCTGACAGGAGTCAGTGTGGGACTGTATCCCGACAGGAGTCAGTGTGTGTGGGACTGTACCCTGACAGGAGTCAGTGTGGGACTGTACCCCAACATGAGTCAGTGTGGGACTGTACCCTGACAGGAGTCAGTGTGGGGGACTGTACCCAGACAGGAGTCAGTGTGTGTGCGACTGTACCCCGATGGGAGCCAGTGTGGGACTGTACCCTGACAGGAGTCAGTGTGGGACTATACCCCAACAGGATTCAGTGTGGGACTGTACCCCGACAGGAGTCAGTGTGGAACTGTACCCCAACATGACTCAGTGTGGGACTATACCCCGACATGAGTCAGTGTGGAACTGTACCCTAACAGGGGTCAGTGTGTGCGGGACTGTACCCAGACAGGAGTCAGTGTGGGACTGTACCCCAACAGGAGTCAGTGTGTGTGGGACTGTACCCAGACAGGAGTCAGTGTGTGTGGGACTATACCCCGACAGGAGTCAGTGTGGGACTGTACCCCAACATGAGTCAGTGTGTGTGGTACTGTACCCAGACAGGAGTCAGTGAATGTGCGACTGTACCCAGACAGGAGTCAGTGTGGGACTGTACCCTGACAGGAGTCAGTGTGGGACTGTATCCCGACAGGGGTCAGTGTGTGTGGGACTGTACCCTGACAGGAGTCAGTGTGGGGGACTGTACCCAGACAGGAGTCAGTGTGTGTGCGACTGTACCCCGATGGGAGCCAGTGTGGGACTGTACCCTGACAGGAGTCAGTGTGGGACTATACCCCAACAGGATTCAGTGTGGGACTGTACCCCGACAGACGTCAGTGTGGAACTGTACCCCAACATGACTCGGTGTGTGTGGGACTGTACCCAGACATGAGTCAGTGTGTGTGGGACTGTACCCTGACAGGAGTCAGTGTGGGACTGTACCCCGACATGAGTCAGTGTGTGTGGGACTGTATCCTGACAGGGGTCGGTGTGTGTGGTACTGTACCCAGACAGGAGTCAGTGTGTGTGGGACTGTACCCCGACAGGAGTCAGTGTGGGACTGTATCCCGACAGGTGTCAGTGTGGGACTGTACCCCAACATGAATTAGTGTGTGTGCGACTGTACGACGACAGGAGTCAGTGTGGGACTGTACCCTGACAGGAGTCAGTGTGGAACTGTACCCTAACAGGGGTCAGTGTGTGCGGGACTGTACCCAGACAGGAGTCAGTGTGGGACTGTACCCCAACATGAGTCAGTGTGTGTGGGACTGTACCCAGACAGGAGTCAGTGTGGGACTGTACCCCAACATGCGTCAGTGTGTGTGGGACTGTACCCAGACAGGAGTCAGTGTTTGTGCGACTGTACCCAGACAGGAGTCAGTGTGGGACTGTACCCTGACAGGAGTCAGTGTGGGACTGTATCCCGACAGGAGTCAGTGTGTGTGGGACTGTACCCAGACAGGAGTCAGTGTGTGTGCGACTGTACCCCGACAGGAGTCAGTGTGGGACTGTACCCTGATAGGGGTCAGTGTGGGACTGTACCCCGACATGAGTCAGTGTGTGTGGGACTGTATCCTGACAGGGGTCGGTGTGTGTGGGACTGTACCCAGACAGGAGTCAGTGTGCGTGGGACTGTACCCCGACGGGAGTCAGTGTGGGACTGTACCCTGACAGGAGTCAGTGTGGGACTGTATCCCGACAGGTGTCAGTGTGGCACTGTACCCCAACATGAATTAGTGTGTGTGCGACTGTACGAAAACAGGAGTCAGTGTGGGACTGTACCCTGACAGGAGTCAGTGTGGGACTGTACCCTAACAGGGGTCAGTGTGTGCGGGACTGTACCCAGATAGGAGTCAGTGTGGGACTGTACCCCAACATGAGTCAGTATGTGTGGGACTGTACCCAGACAGGAGTCAGTGTGTGTGGGACTATACCCCGACAGGAGTCAGTGTGGGACTGTACCCCAACATGAGTCAGTGTGTGTGGTACTGTACCCCGACAGGAGTCAGTGAATGTGCGACTGTACCCAGACAGGAGTCAGTGTGGGACTGTACCCTGACAGGAGTCAGTGTGGGACTGTACCCTAACAGGGGTCAGTGTGTGCGGGACTGTACCCAGATAGGAGTCAGTGTGGGACTGTACCCCAACATGAGTCAGTATGTGTGGGACTGTACTCAGACAGGAGTCAGTGTGTGTGGGACTATACCCCGACAGGAGTCAGTGTGGGACTGTACCCCAACATGAGTCAGTGTGTGTGGTACTGTACCCCGACAGGAGTCAGTGAATGTGCGACTGTACCCAGACAGGAGTCAGTGTGGGACTGTACCCTGACAGGAGTCAGTGTGGGACTGTATCCCGACAGGAGTCAGTGTGTGTGGGACTGTACCCTGACAGGAGTCAGTGTGGGACTGTACCCCAACATGAGTCAGTGTGTGTGGGACTGTACCCCAACATGAGTCAGTGTGGGACTGTACCCTGACAGGAGTCAGTGTGGGACTGTACCCAGACATGAGTCAGTGTGGGACTATACCCCGACTTGAGTCAGTGTGGAACTGTACCCTAACAGGGGTCAGTGTGTGCGGGACTGTACCCAGACAGGAGTCAGTGTGGGACTGTACCCCAACAGGAGTCAGTGTGTGTGGGACTGTACCCAGACAGGAGTCAGTGTGTGTGGGACTATACCCCGACAGGAGTCAGTGTGGGACTGTACCCTGACAGGAGTCAGTGTGGAAGTGTACCCTAACAGGGGTCAGTGTGTGCGGGACTGTACCCAGACAGGAGTCAGTGTGGGACTGTACCCCAACATGAGTCAGTGTGTGTGGGACTGTACCCAGACAGGAGTCAGTGTGGGACTGTACCCCAACATGAGTCAGTGTGTGTGGGACTGTACCCAGACAGGAGTCAGTGTTTGTGCGACTGTACCCAGACAGGAGTCAGTGTGGGACTGTACCCTGACAGGAGTCAGTGTGGGACTGTATCCCGACAGGAGTCAGTGTGTGTGGGACTGTACCCAGACAGGAGTCAGTGTGTGTGCGACTGTACCCCGACAGGAGTCAGTGTGGGACTGTACCCTGATAGGGGTCAGTGTGGGACTGTACCCCGACATGAGTCAGTGTGTGTGGGACTGTATCCTGACAGGGGTCGGTGTGTGTGGGACTGTACCCAGACAGGAGTCAGTGTGCGTGGGACTGTACCCCGACGGGAGTCAGTGTGGGACTGTACCCTGACAGGAGTCAGTGTGGGACTGTATCCCGACAGGTGTCAGTGTGGCACTGTACCCCAACATGAATTAGTGTGTGTGCGACTGTACGAAAACAGGAGTCAGTGTGGGACTGTACCCTGACAGGAGTCAGTGTGGGACTGTACCCTAACAGGGGTCAGTGTGTGTGGGACTGTACCCAGATAGGAGTCAGTGTGGGACTGTACCCCAACATGAGTCAGTGTGTGGTACTGTACCCCGACAGGAGTCAGTGAATGTGCGACTGTACCCAGACAGGAGTCAGTGTGGGACTGTACCCTGACAGGAGTCAGTGTGGGACTGTATCCCGACAGGAGTCAGTGTGTGTGGGACTGTACCCTGACAGGAGTCAGTGTGGGACTGTACCCCAACATGAGTCAGTGTGGGACTGTACCCTGACAGGAGTCAGTGTGGGGGACTGTACCCAGACAGGAGTCAGTGTGTGTGCGACTGTACCCCGATGGGAGCCAGTGTGGGACTGTACCCTGACAGGAGTCAGTGTGGGACTATACCCCAACAGGATTCAGTGTGGGACTGTACCCCGACAGAAGTCAGTGTGGAACTGTACCCCAACATGACTCAGTGTGCGTGGGACTGTACCCAGACATGAGTCAGTGTGGGACTATACCCCGACATGAGTCAGTGTGGAACTGTACCCTAACAGGGGTCAGTGTGTGCGGGACTGTACCCAGACAGGAGTCAGTGTGGGACTGTACCCCAACAGGAGTCAGTGTGTGTGGGACTGTACCCAGACAGGAGTCAGTGTGTGTGGGACTATACCCCGACAGGAGTCAGTGTGGGACTGTACCCCGACATGAGTCAGTGTGTGTGGTACTGTACCCAGACAGGAGTCAGTGAATGTGCGACTGTACCCAGACAGGAGTCAATGTGGGACTGTACCCTGACAGGAGTCAGTGTGGGACTGTATCCCGACAGGAGTCAGTGTGTGTGGGACTGTACCCTGACAGGAGTCAGTGTGGGGGACTGTACCCAGACAGGAGTCAGTGTGTGTGCGACTGTACCCCGATGGGAGCCAGTGTGGGACTGTACCCTGACAGGAGTCAGTGTGGGACTATACCCCAACAGGATTCAGTGTGGGACTGTACCCCGACAGACGTCAGTGTGGAACTGTACCCCAACATGACTCGGTGTGTGTGGGACTGTACCCGGCAAGAGTCAGTGTGTGTGGGACTGTACCCTGACAGGAGTCAGTGTGGGACTGTACCCCGACATGAGTCAGTGTGTGTGGGACTGTATCCTGACAGGGGTCGGTGTGTGTGGTACTGTACCCAGACAGGAGTCAGTGTGTGTGGGACTGTACCCCGACAGGAGTCAGTGTGGGACTGTATCCCGACAGGTGTCAGTGTGGGACTGTACCCCAACATGAATTAGTGTGTGTGCGACTGTACGACGACAGGAGTCAGTGTGGGACTGTACCCTGACAGGAGTCAGTGTGGAACCGTACCCTAACAGGGGTCAGTGTGTGCGGGACTGTACCCAGACAGGAGTCAGTGTGGGACTGTACCCCAACATGAGTCAGTGTGTGTGGGACTGTACCCAGACAGGAGTCAGTGTGGGACTGTACCCCAACATGAGTCAGTGTGTGTGGGACTGTACCCAGACAGGAGTCAGTGTTTGTGCGACTGTACCCAGACAGGAGTCAGTGTGGGACTGTACCCTGACAGGAGTCAGTGTGGGACTGTATCCCGACAGGAGTCAGTGTGTGTGGGACTGTACCCAGACAGGAGTCAGTGTGTGTGCGACTGTACCCCGACAGGAGTCAGTGTGGGACTGTACCCTGATAGGGGTCAGTGTGGGACTGTACCCCGACATGAGTCAGTGTGTGTGGGACTGTATCCTGACAGGGGTCGGTGTGTGTGGGACTGTACCCAGACAGG
Source organism: Chiloscyllium plagiosum (assembly GCF_037043375.1). NCBI lineage: Eukaryota > Metazoa > Chordata > Chondrichthyes > Orectolobiformes > Hemiscylliidae > Chiloscyllium > Chiloscyllium plagiosum. Next base: position 8,142,970 of record NW_028270150.1, on the reverse strand, counting down.
AGTCAGTGTGCGTGGGACTGTACCCCGACGGGAGTCAGTGTGGGACTGTACCCTGACAGGAGTCAGTGTGGGACTGTATCCCGACAGGTGTCAGTGTGGCACTGTACCCCAACATGAATTAGTGTGTGTGCGACTGTACGAAAACAGGAGTCAGTGTGGGACTGTACCCTGACAGGAGTCAGTGTGGGACTGTACCCTAACAGGGGTCAGTGTGTGCGGGACTGTACCCAGATAGGAGTCAGTGTGGGACTGTACCCCAACATGAGTCAGTATGTGTGGGACTGTACCCAGACAGGAGTCAGTGTGTGTGGGACTATACCCCGACAGGAGTCAGTGTGGGACTGTACCCCAACATGAGTCAGTGTGTGTGGTACTGTACCCCGACAGGAGTCAGTGAATGTGCGACTGTACCTAGACAGGAGTCAGTGTGGGACTGTACCCTGACAGGAGTCAGTGTGGGACTGTACCCTAACAGGGGTCAGTGTGTGCGGGACTGTACCCAGATAGGAGTCAGTGTGGGACTGTACCCCAACATGAGTCAGTATGTGTGGGACTGTACCCAGACAGGAGTCAGTGTGTGTGGGACTATACCCCGACAGGAGTCAGTGTGGGACTGTACCCCAACATGAGTCAGTGTGTGTGGTACTGTACCCCGACAGGAGTCAGTGAATGTGCGACTGTACCCAGACAGGAGTCAGTGTGGGACTGTACCCTGACAGGAGTCAGTGTGGGACTGTATCCCGACAGGAGTCAGTGTGTGTGGGACTGTACCCTGACAGGAGTCAGTGTGGGACTGTACCCCAACATGAGTCAGTGTGTGTGGGACTGTACCCCAACATGAGTCAGTGTGGGACTGTACCCTGACAGGAGTCAGTGTGGGGGACTGTACCCAGACAGGAGTCAGTGTGTGTGCGACTGTACCCCGATGGGAGCCAGTGTGGGACTGTACCCTGACAGGAGTCAGTGTGGGACTATACCCCAACAGGATTCAGTGTGGGACTGTACCCCGACAGAAGTCAGTGTGGAACTGTACCCCAACATGACTCAGTGTGTGTGGGACTGTACCCAGACATGAGTCAGTGTGGGACTATACCCCGACATGAGTCAGTGTGGAACTGTACCCTAACAGGGGTCAGTGTGTGCGGGACTGTACCCAGACAGGAGTCAGTGTGGGACTGTACCCCAACAGGAGTCAGTGTGTGTGGGACTGTACCCAGACAGGAGTCAGTGTGTGTGGGACTATACCCCGACAGGAGTCAGTGTGGGACTGTACCCCAACATGAGTCAGTGTGTGTGGTACTGTACCCCGACAGGAGTCAGTGAATGTGCGACTGTACCCAGACAGGAGTCAGTGTGGGACTGTACCCTGACAGGAGTCAGTGTGGGACTGTACCCTAACAGGGGTCAGTGTGTGCGCGACTGTACCCAGATAGGAGTCAGTGTGGGACTGTACCCCAACATGAGTCAGTATGTGTGGGACTGTACCCAGACAGGAGTCAGTGTGTGTGGGACTATACCCCGACAGGAGTCAGTGTGGGACTGTACCCCAACATGAGTCAGTGTGTGTGGTACTGTACCCCGACAGGAGTCAGTGAATGTGCGACTGTACCCAGACAGGAGTCAGTGTGGGACTGTACCCTGACAGGAGTCAGTGTGGGACTGTACCCTAACAGGGGTCAGTGTGTGCGGGACTGTACCCAGATAGGAGTCAGTGTGGGACTGTACCCCAACATGAGTCAGTATGTGTGGGACTGTACCCAGACAGGAGTCAGTGTGTGTGGGACTATACCCCGACAGGAGTCAGTGTGGGACTGTACCCCAACATGAGTCAGTGTGTGTGGTACTGTACCCAGACAGGAGTCAGTGAATGTGCGACTGTACCCAGACAGGAGTCAGTGTGGGACTGTACCCTGACAGGAGTCAGTGTGGGACTGTATCCCGACAGGAGTCAGTGTGTGTGGGACTGTACCCTGACAGGAGTCAGTGTGGGGGACTGTACCCAGACAGGAGTCAGTGTGTGTGCGACTGTACCCCGATGGGAGCCAGTGTGGGACTGTACCCTGACAGGAGTCAGTGTGGGACTATACCCCAACAGGATTCAGTGTGGGACTGTACCCCGACAGACGTCAGTGTGGAACTGTACCCCAACATGACTCGGTGTGTGTGGGACTGTACCCAGACATGAGTCAGTGTGTGTGGGACTGTACCCTGACAGGAGTCAGTGTGGGACTGTACCCCGACATGAGTCAGTGTGTGTGGGACTGTATCCTGACAGGGGTCGGTGTGTGTGGTACTGTACCCAGACAGGAGTCAGTGTGTGTGGGACTGTACCCCGACAGGAGTCAGTGTGGGACTGTATCCCGACAGGTGTCAGTGTGGGACTGTACCCCAACATGAATTAGTGTGTGTGCGACTGTACGACGACAGGAGTCAGTGTGGGACTGTACCCTGACAGGAGTCAGTGTGGAACTGTACCCTAACAGGGGTCAGTGTGTGCGGGACTGTACCCAGACAGGAGTCAGTGTGGGACTGTACCCCAACATGAGTCAGTGTGTGTGGGACTGTACCCAGACAGGAGTCAGTGTGGGACTGTACCCCAACATGAGTCAGTGTGTGTGGGACTGTACCCAGACAGGAGTCAGTGTTTGTGCGACTGTACCCAGACAGGAGTCAGTGTGGGACTGTACCCTGACAGGAGTCAGTGTGGGACTGTATCCCGACAGGAGTCAGTGTGTGTGGGACTGTACCCAGACAGGAGTCAGTGTGTGTGCGACTGTACCCCGACAGGAGTCAGTGTGGGACTGTACCCTGATAGGGGTCAGTGTGGGACTGTACCCCGACATGAGTCAGTGTGTGTGGGACTGTATCCTGACAGGGGTCGGTGTGTGTGGGACTGTACCCAGACAGGAGTCAGTGTGCGTGGGACTGTACCCCGACGGGAGTCAGTGTGGGACTGTACCCTGACAGGAGTCAGTGTGGGACTGTATCCCGACAGGTGTCAGTGTGGCACTGTACCCCAACATGAATTAGTGTGTGTGCGACTGTACGAAAACAGGAGTCAGTGTGGGACTGTACCCTGACAGGAGTCAGTGTGGGACTGTACCCTAACAGGGGTCAGTGTGTGCGGGACTGTACCCAGATAGGAGTCAGTGTGGGACTGTACCCCAACATGAGTCAGTATGTGTGGGACTGTACCCAGACAGGAGTCAGTGTGTGTGGGACTATACCCCGACAGGAGTCAGTGTGGGACTGTACCCCAACATGAGTCAGTGTGTGTGGTACTGTACCCCGACAGGAGTCAGTGAATGTGCGACTGTACCCAGACAGGAGTCAGTGTGGGACTGTACCCTGACAGGAGTCAGTGTGGGACTGTATCCCGACAGGAGTCAGTGTGTGTGGGACTGTACCCTGACAGGAGTCAGTGTGGGACTGTACCCCAACATGAGTCAGTGTGTGTGGGACTGTACCCCAACATGAGTCAGTGTGGGACTGTACCCTGACAGGAGTCAGTGTGGGGGACTGTACCCAGACAGGAGTCAGTGTGTGTGCGACTGTACCCCGATGGGAGCCAGTGTCGGACTGTACCCTGATAGGAGTCAGTGTGGGACTATACCCCAACAGGATTCAGTGTGGGACTGTACCCCGACAGAAGTCAGTGTGGAACTGTACCCCAACATGACTCAGTGTGTGTGGGACTGTACCCAGACATGAGTCAGTGTGTGTGGGACTGTACCCAGACAGGAGTCAGTGTGGGACTGTACCCCGACAGGAGTCAGTGTGGGACTGTACCCTGACAGGAGTCAGTGTGGGACTGTACCCCGACATGAATCAGTGTGTGTGGGACTGTACCCCGACAGGAGTCAGTGTGGGACTATACCCCGACATGAGTCAGTGTGGAACTGTACCCTAACAGGGGTCAGTGTGTGCGGGACTGTACCCAGACAGGGGTCAGTGTGGGACTGTACCCCAACAGGAGTCAGTGTGTGTGGGACTGTACCCAGACAGGAGTCAGTGTGTGTGGGACTATACCCCGACAGGAGTCAGTGTGGGACTGTACCCCAACATGAGTCAGTGTGTGTGGTACTGTACCCAGACAGGAGTCAGTGTGGGACTGTACCCTGACAGGAGTCAGTGTGGGACTGTATCCCGACAGGAGTCAGTGTGTGTGGGACTGTACCCTGACAGGAGTCAGTGTGGGGGACTGTACCCAGACAGGAGTCAGTGTGTGTGCGACTGTACCCCGATGGGAGCCAGTGTGGGACTGTACCCTGACAGGAGTCAGTGTGGGACTATACCCCAACAGGATTCAGTGTGGGACTGTACCCCGACAGACGTCAGTGTGGAACTGTACCCCAACATGACTCGGTGTGTGTGGGACTGTACCCAGACATGAGTCAGTGTGTGTGGGACTGTACCCTGACAGGAGTCAGTGTGGGACTGTACCCCGACATGAGTCAGTGTGTGTGGGACTGTATCCTGACAGGGGTCGGTGTGTGTGGGACTGTACCCAGACAGGAGTCAGTGTGTGTGGGACTGTACCCCGACAGGAGTCAGTGTGGGACTGTATCCCGACAGGTGTCAGTGTGGGACTGTACCCCAACATGAATTAGTGTGTGTGCGACTGTACGACGACAGGAGTCAGTGTGGGACTGTACCCTGACAGGAGTCAGTGTGGAACTGTACCCTAACAGGGGTCAGTGTGTGCGGGACTGTACCCAGACAGGAGTCAGTGTGGGACTGTACCCCAACATGAGTCAGTGTGTGTGGGACTGTACCCAGACAGGAGTCAGTGTGGGACTGTACCCCAACATGAGTCAGTGTGTGTGGGACTGTACCCAGACAGGAGTCAGTGTTTGTGCGACTGTACCCAGACAGGAGTCAGTGTGGGACTGTACCCTGACAGGAGTCAGTGTGGGACTGTATCCCGACAGGAGTCAGTGTGTGTGGGACTGTACCCAGACAGGAGTCAGTGTGTGTGCGACTGTACCCCGACAGGAGTCAGTGTGGGACTGTACCCTGATAGGGGTCAGTGTGGGACTGTACCCCGACATGAGTCAGTGTGTGTGGGACTGTATCCTGACAGGGGTCGGTGTGTGTGGGACTGTACCCAGACAGGAGTCAGTGTGCGTGGGACTGTACCCCGACGGGAGTCAGTGTGGGACTGTACCCTGACAGGAGTCAGTGTGGGACTGTATCCCGACAGGTGTCAGTGTGGCACTGTACCCCAACATGAATTAGTGTGTGTGCGACTGTACGAAAACAGGAGTCAGTGTGGGACTGTACCCTGACAGGAGTCAGTGTGGGACTGTACCCTAACAGGGGTCAGTGTGTGCGGGACTGTACCCAGATAGGAGTCAGTGTGGGACTGTACCCCAACATGGTTCAGTATGTGTGGGACTGTACCCAGACAGGAGTCAGTGTGTGTGGGACTATACCCCGACAGGAGTCAGTGTGGGACTGTACCCCAACATGAGTCAGTGTGTGTGGTACTGTACCCCGACAGGAGTCAGTGAATGTGCGACTGTACCCAGACAGGAGTCAGTGTGGGACTGTACCCTGACAGGAGTCAGTGTGGGACTGTATCCCGACAGGAGTCAGTGTGTGTGGGACTGTACCCTGACAGGAGTCAGTGTGGGACTGTACCCCAACATGAGTCAGTGTGTGTGGGACTGTACCCCAACATGAGTCAGTGTGGGACTGTACCCTGACAGGAGTCAGTGTGGGGGACTGTACCCAGACAGGAGTCAGTGTGTGTGCGACTGTACCCCGATGGGAGCCAGTGTGGGACTGTACCCTGACAGGAGTCAGTGTGGGACTATACCCCAACAGGATTCAGTGTGGGACTGTACCCCGACAGAAATCAGTGTGGAACTGTACCCCAACATGACTCAGTGTGTGTGGGACTGTACCCAGACATGAGTCAGTGTGTGTGGGACTGTACCCAGACAGGAGTCAGTGTGGGACTGTACCCCGACAGGAGTCAGTGTGGGACTGTACCCTGACAGGAGTCAGTGTGGGACTGTACTCCGACATGAATCAGTGTGTGTGGGACTGTATCCTGACAGGGGTGTGTGTGTGGTACTGTACCCAGACAGGAGTCAGTGTGTGTGGGACTATACCCCGACAGGAGTCAGTGTGGGACTGTACCCCAACATGAGTCAGTGTGTGTGGTACTGTACCCAGACAGGAGTCAGTGAATGTGCGACTGTACCCAGACAGGAGTCAGTGTGGGACTGTACCCTGACAGGAGTCAGTGTGGGACTGTATCCCGACAGGAGTCAGTGTGTGTGGGACTGTACCCTGACAGGAGTCAGTGTGGGGGACTGTACCCAGACAGGAGTCAGTGTGTGTGCGACTGTACCCCGATGGGAGCCAGTGTGGGACTGTACCCTGACAGGAGTCAGTGTGGGACTATACCCCAACAGGATTCAGTGTGGGACTGTACCCCGACAGACGTCAGTGTGGAACTGTACCCCAACATGACTCGGTGTGTGTGGGACTGTACCCAGACATGAGTCAGTGTGTGTGGGACTGTACCCTGACAGGAGTCAGTGTGGGACTGTACCCCGACATGAGTCAGTGTGTGTGGGACTGTATCCTGACAGGGGTCGGTGTGTGTGGGACTGTACCCAGACAGGAGTCAGTGTGTGTGGGACTGTACCCCGACAGGAGTCAGTGTGGGACTGTATCCCGACAGGTGTCAGTGTGGGACTGTACCCCAACATGAATTAGTGTGTGTGCGACTGTACGACGACAGGAGTCAGTGTGGGACTGTACCCTGACAGGAGTCAGTGTGGAACTGTACCCTAACAGGGGTCAGTGTGTGCGGGACTGTACCCAGACAGGAGTCAGTGTGGGACTGTACCCCAACATGAGTCAGTGTGTGTGGGACTGTACCCAGACAGGAGTCAGTGTGGGACTGTACCCCAACATGAGTCAGTGTGTGTGGGACTGTACCCAGACAGGAGTCAGTGTTTGTGCGACTGTACCCAGACAGGAGTCAGTGTGGGACTGTACCCTGACAGGAGTCAGTGTGGGACTGTATCCCGACAGGAGTCAGTGTGTGTGGGACTGTACCCAGACAGGAGTCAGTGTGTGTGCGACTGTACCCCGACAGGAGTCAGTGTGGGACTGTACCCTGATAGGGGTCAGTGTGGGACTGTACCCCGACATGAGTCAGTGTGTGTGGGACTGTATCCTGACAGGGGTCGGTGTGTGTGGGACTGTACCCAGACAGGAGTCAGTGTGCGTGGGACTGTACCCCGACGGGAGTCAGTGTGGGACTGTACCCTGACAGGAGTCAGTGTGGGACTGTATCCCGACAGGTGTCAGTGTGGCACTGTACCCCAACATGAATTAGTGTGTGTGCGACTGTACGAAAACAGGAGTCAGTGTGGGACTGTACCCTGACAGGAGTCAGTGTGGGACTGTACCCTAACAGGGGTCAGTGTGTGCGGGACTGTACCCAGATAGGAGTCAGTGTGGGACTGTACCCCAACATGAGTCAGTATGTGTGGGACTGTACCCAGACAGGAGTCAGTGTGTGTGGGACTATACCCCGACAGGAATCAGTGTGGGACTGTACCCCAACATGAGTCAGTGTGTGTGGTACTGTACCCCGACAGGAGTCAGTGAATGTGCGACTGTACCCAGACAGGAGTCAGTGTGGGACTGTACCCTGACAGGAGTCAGTGTGGGACTGTATCCCGACAGGAGTCAGTGTGTGTGGGACTGTACCCTGACAGGAGTCAGTGTGGGACTGTACCCCAACATGAGTCAGTGTGTGTGGGACTGTACCCCAACATGAGTCAGTGTGGGACTGTACCCTGACAGGAGTCAGTGTGGGGGACTGTACCCAGACAGGAGTCAGTGTGTGTGCGACTGTACCCCGATGGGAGCCAGTGTGGGACTGTACCCTGACAGGAGTCAGTGTGGGACTATACCCCAACAGGATTCAGTGTGGGACTGTACCCCGACAGAAGTCAGTGTGGAACTGTACCCCAACATGACTCAGTGTGTGTGGGACTGTACCCAGACATGAGTCAGTGTGTGTGGGACTGTACCCAGACAGGAGTCAGTGTGGGACTGTACCCCGACAGGAGTCAGTGTGGGACTGTACCCTGACAGGAGTCAGTGTGGGACTGTACTCCGACATGAATCAGTGTGTGTGGGACTGTATCCTGACAGGGGTGTGTGTGTGGTACTGTACCCAGACAGGAGTCAGTGTGTGTGGGACTGTACCCCGACAGGAGTCAGTGTGGGACTGTATCCCGACAGGTGTCAGTGTGGGACTGTACCCCAACATGAATTAGTGTGTGTGCAACTGTACGATGACAGGAGTCAGTGTGGGACTGTACCCTGACAGGAGTCAGTGTGTAACTGTACCCTAACAGGGGTCAGTGTGTGTGGGACTGTACCCCGACAGGAGTCAGTGTGGGACTGTACCCCAACATGAGTCAGTGTGTGTGGGACTGTACCTAGACAGGAGTCAGTGTTTGTGCGACTGTACCCAGACAGGAGTCAGTGTGGGACTGTACCCTGACAGGAGTCAGTGTGGGACTGTATCCCGACAGGAGTCAGTGTGTGTGGGACTGTACCCTGACAGGAGTCAGTGTGGGACTGTACCCCAACATGAGTCAGTGTGTGTGGGACTGTACCCCAACATGAGTCAGTGTGGGACTGTACCCTGACAGGAGTCAGTCTGGGGGACTGTACCCAGACAGGAGTCAGTGTGTGTGCGACTGTACCCCGATGGGAGCCAGTGTGGGACTGTACCCTGACAGGAGTCAGTGTGGGACTATACCCCAACAGGATTCAGTGTGGGACTGTACCCCGACAGAAGTCAGTGTGGAACTGTATCCCAACATGACTCAGTGTGTGTGGGACTGTACCCAGACATGAGTCAGTGTGTGTGGGACTGTACCCAGACAGGAGTCAGTGTGGGACTGTACCCCGACAGGAGTCAGTGTGGGACTGTACCCTGACAGGAGTCAGTGTGGGACTGTACCCCGACATGAATCAGTGTGTGTGGGACTGTACGATGACAGGAGTCAGTGTGTGTGGGAATGTACCCCGACAGGAGTCAGTGTGGGACTGTATCCCGACAGGTGTCAGTGTGGGACTGTACCCCAACATGAATTAGTGTGTGTGCAACTGTACGATGACAGGAGTCAGTGTGGGACTGTACCCTGACAGGAGTCAGTGTGTAACTGTACCCTAACAGGGGTCAGTGTGTGCGGGACTGTACCCCGACAGGAGTCAGTGTGGGACTGTACCCCAACATGAGTCAGTGTGTGTGGGACTGTACCTAGACAGGAGTCAGTGTTTGTGCGACTGTACCCAGACAGGAGTCAGTGTGGGACTGTACCCTGACAGGAGTCAGTGTGGGACTGTATCCCGACAGGGGTCAGTGTGTGTGGGACTGTACCCAGACAGGAGTCAGTGTGTGTGCGACTGTACCCCGACAGGAGTCAGTGTGGGACTGTACCCTGATAGGGGTCAGTGTGGGACTGTACCCCGACATGAGTCAGTGTGTGTGGGACTGTATCCTGACAGGGGTCGGTGTGTGTGGGACTGTACCCAGACAGGAGTCAGTGTGTGTGGGACTGTACCCCGACGGGAGTCAGTGTGGGACTGTACCCTGACAGGAGTCAGTGTGGGACTGTATCCCGACAGGTGTCAGTGTGGGACTGTACCCCAACATGAATTAGTGTGTGTGCGACTGTACGACAACAGGAGTCAGTGTGGGACTGTACCCTGACAGGAGTCAGTGTGGGACTGTACCCAAACAGGGGTCAGTGTGTGCGGGACTGTACCCAGACAGGAGTCAGTGTGGGACTGTAACCCAACATGAGTCAGTGTGTGTGGGACTGTACCCAGACAGGAGTCAGTGTGTGTGGGACTATACCCCGACAGGAGTCAGTGTGGGACTGTACCCCAACATGAGTCAGTGTGTTTGGGACTGTACCCAGACAGGAGTCAGTGTATGTGCGACTGTACCCAGACAGGAGTCAGTGAGGAACTGTACCCTGACAGAAGTCAGTGTGGGACTGTATCCCGACAGGAGTCAGTGTGTGTGGGACTGTACCCAGACAGGAGTCAGTGTGGGACTGAACCCCGACATGAGTCAGTGTGGGACTGTACCCTGACAGGATTCAGTGTGGGACTGTACCCTAACAGGGGTCAGTGTGTGCGGGACTGTACCCAGACAGGTGTCAGTGTGGGACTGTACCCCAACATGAGTCAGTGTGTGTGGGACTGTACCCCGACAGGAGTCAGTGTGGGACTGTACCCCAACATGAGTCAGTGTGTGTGGGACTGTACCCCGACAGGAGTCAGTGTGGGACTGTACCCCAACATGAGTCAGTGTGTGTGGGACTGTACCCAGACAGGAGTCAGTGTTTGTGCGACTGTACCCAGACAGGAGTCAGTGTGGGACTGTACCCCAACATGAGTCAGTGTGTGTGGGACTGTACCCAGACAGGAGTCAGTGTTTGTGCGACTGTACCCAGACAGGAGTCAGTGTGGGACTGTACCCTGACAGGAGTCAGTGTGGGACTGTATCCCGACAGGAGTCAGTGTGTGTGCGACTCTACCCCGACAGGAGTCAGTGTGGGACTGTACCCTGATAGGGGTCAGTGTGGGACTGTACCCCGACATGAATCAGTGTGTGTGGGACTGTGACAGGGGTCGGTGTGCGTGGGACTGTACCCTGACAGGAGTCAGTGTGGGACTGTATCCCGACAGGTGTCAGTGTGGCACTGTACCCCAACATGAATTAGTGTGTGTGCGACTGTACGACAACAGGAGTCAGTGTGGGACTGTACCCTAACAGGGGTCAGTGTGTGCAGGACTGTACCCAGACAGGAGTCAGTGTGGGACTGTACCCCAACATGAGTCAGTGTGTGTGGGACTGTACCCAGACAGGAGTCAGTGTGTGTGGGACTATACCCCGACAGGAGTCAGTGTGGGACTGTACCCCAACATGAGTCAGTGTGTGTGGGACTGTACCCAGACAGGAGTCAGTGAATGTGCGACTGTACCCAGACAGGAGTCAGTGTGGGACTGTACCCTGACAGATGTCAGTGTGGGACTGTATCCCGACAGGAGTCAGTGTGTGTGGGACTGTACCCTGACAGGAGTCAGTGTGGGACTGTACCCCAACATGAGTCAGTGTGTGTGGGACTGAACCCCGACATGAGTCAGTGTGGGACTGTACCCTGACAGGAGTCAGTGTGGGGGACTGTACCCAGACAGGAGTCAGTGTGTGTGCGACTGTACCCCGATGGGAGTCAGTGTGGGACTGTACCCTGACAGGAGTCAGTGTGGGACTATACCCCAACAGGAGTCAGTGTGGGACTGTACACCGACAGAAGTCAGTGTGGGACTGTACCCAGACAGGAGTCAGTGTGTGTGGGACTGTACCCAGACATGTGTCAGTGTGTGTGGGATTGTACACTGACAGGAGTCAGTGTGGGACTGTACCCCGACAGGAGTCAGTGTGTGTGGGACTGCACCCAACAGAGTCAGTGTTTATGGGACTGTACCCAGACAGGAGTCAGTGTGTGTGCGACTGTACCCCGACAGCAGTCAGTGTGGGATTGTACCCTGACAGGAGTCAGTGTGTGTGGGACTGTACCCCACCAGGGGTCCATGTGGGACTGTACCCTGACAGGAGTCAGTGTGTGTGGGACTGTACCCAGACAGGAGTCAGTGTGTGTGCGCCTGTACCCCGACAGACGTCAGTGTGGGACTGTACCCCAACAGGAGTCAGTGTGGGACTGTACCCCGACAGGAGTCAGTGTGTGTGGGACTGCACCGAACAGGGTCAGTGTATGTGGGACTGTACCCAGACAGGAGTCAGTGTGTGTGCAAATGTACCTCGACATGAGTCAGTGTGTGGGGGACTTTACCCCGACAGGAGTCAGTGTGGGACTATACCCCAACAGGAGTCAGTGTGGGACTGTACCCCAACATAAGTCAGTGTGTGTGCGACTGTACCCCGACAGGAGTCAGTGTGGGACTATACCCCAACAGGAGTCAGTGTGGGACTGTACCCCAACATGAGTCAGTGTGTGTGGGACTGTACCCAGACAGGAGTCAGTGTGTGTGGGACTGTACACTGACAGGAGTCAGTGTGGGACTGTACCCTGACAGGAGTCAGTGTGGGACTGTACCCCGACAGGAGTCAGTGTGTGTGGGACTGCACCGAACAGGGTCAGTGTATGTGGGACTGTACCCAGACAGGAGTCAGTGTGGGACTGTACCCTGACAGGAGTCAGTGTGGGACTGTACCCCAACAGGAGTCAGCGTGTGTGGGACTGTACCCCGATAGGAGTCAGTGTGGGATTATACCCCAGCATGAGTCAGTGTGTGTGGGACTGTACCCCACCAGAGGTCAATGTGGGACTGTACCCCACCAGAGGTCAATGTGGGACTGTACCCTAACAGGGGTCAGTGTGTGTGGGACTGTACCCTGACAGGAGTCAGTGTGGGACTGTATCCCGACAGGAGTCAGTGTGTGTGGGACTGTACCCAGACAGGAGTCAGTGTGGGACTGAACCCCGACATGAGTCAGTGTGGGACTGTACCCTGACAGGATTCAGTGTGGGACTGTACCCTAACAGGGGTCAGTGTGTGCGGGACTGTACCCAGACAGGTGTCAGTGTGGGACTGTACCCCAACATGAGTCAGTGTGTGTGGGACTGTACCCCGACAGGAGTCAGTGTGGGACTGTACCCCAACATGAGTCAGTGTGTGTGGGACTGTACCCCGACAGGAGTCAGTGTGGGACTGTACCCCAACATGAGTCAGTGTGTGTGGGACTGTACCCAGACAGGAGTCAGTGTTTGTGCGACTGTACCCAGACAGGAGTCAGTGTGGGACTGTACCCCAACATGAGTCAGTGTGTGTGGGACTGTACCCAGACAGGAGTCAGTGTTTGTGCGACTGTACCCAGACAGGAGTCAGTGTGGGACTGTACCCTGACAGGAGTCAGTGTGGGACTGTATCCCGACAGGAGTCAGTGTGTGTGCGACTCTACCCCGACAGGAGTCAGTGTGGGACTGTACCCTGATAGGGGTCAGTGTGGGACTGTACCCCGACATGAATCAGTGTGTGTGGGACTGTGACAGGGGTCGGTGTGCGTGGGACTGTACCCTGACAGGAGTCAGTGTGGGACTGTATCCCGACAGGTGTCAGTGTGGCACTGTACCCCAACATGAATTAGTGTGTGTGCGACTGTACGACAACAGGAGTCAGTGTGGGACTGTACCCTAACAGGGGTCAGTGTGTGCAGGACTGTACCCAGACAGGAGTCAGTGTGGGACTGTACCCCAACATGAGTCAGTGTGTGTGGGACTGTACCCAGACAGGAGTCAGTGTGTGTGGGACTATACCCCGACAGGAGTCAGTGTGGGACTGTACCCCAACATGAGTCAGTGTGTGTGGGACTGTACCCAGACAGGAGTCAGTGAATGTGCGACTGTACCCAGACAGGAGTCAGTGTGGGACTGTACCCTGACAGAAGTCAGTGTGGGACTGTATCCCGACAGGAGTCAGTGTGTGTGGGACTGTACCCTGACAGGAGTCAGTGTGGGACTGTACCCCAACATGAGTCAGTGTGTGTGGGACTGAACCCCGACATGAGTCAGTGTGGGACTGTACCCTGACAGGAGTCAGTGTGGGGGACTGTACCCAGACAGGAGTCAGTGTGTGTGCGACTGTACCCCGATGGGAGTCAGTGTGGGACTGTACCCTGACAGGAGTCAGTGTGGGACTATACCCCAACAGGAGTCAGTGTGGGACTGTACACCGACAGAAGTCAGTGTGGGACTGTACCCAGACAGGAGTCAGTGTGTGTGGGACTGTACCCAGACATGTGTCAGTGTGTGTGGGATTGTACACTGACAGGAGTCAGTGTGGGACTGTACCCCGACAGGAGTCAGTGTGTGTGGGACTGCACCCAACAGAGTCAGTGTTTATGGGACTGTACCCAGACAGGAGTCAGTGTGTGTGCGACTGTACCCCGACAGCAGTCAGTGTGGGATTGTACCCTGACAGGAGTCAGTGTGTGTGGGACTGTACCCCACCAGGGGTCCATGTGGGACTGTACCCTGACAGGAGTCAGTGTGTGTGGGACTGTACCCAGACAGGAGTCAGTGTGTGTGCGCCTGTACCCCGACAGACGTCAGTGTGGGACTGTACCCCAACAGGAGTCAGTGTGGGACTGTACCCCGACAGGAGTCAGTGTGTGTGGGACTGCACCGAACAGGGTCAGTGTATGTGGGACTGTACCCAGACAGGAGTCAGTGTGTGTGCAAATGTACCTCGACATGAGTCAGTGTGTGGGGGACTTTACCCCGACAGGAGTCAGTGTGGGACTATACCCCAACAGGAGTCAGTGTGGGACTGTACCCCAACATGAGTCAGTGTGTGTGCGACTGTACCCCGACAGGAGTCAGTGTGGGACTATACCCCAACAGGAGTCAGTGTGGGACTGTACCCCAACATGAGTCAGTGTGTGTGGGACTGTACCCAGACAGGAGTCAGTGTGTGTGGGACTGTACACTGACAGGAGTCAGTGTGGGACTGTACCCTGACAGGAGTCAGTGTGGGACTGTACCCCGACAGGAGTCAGTGTGTGTGGGACTGCACCGAACAGGGTCAGTGTATGTGGGACTGTACCCAGACAGGAGTCAGTGTGGGACTGTACCCTGACAGGAGTCAGTGTGGGACTGTACCCCAACAGGAGTCAGCGTGTGTGGGACTGTACCCCGATAGGAGTCAGTGTGGGATTATACCCCAGCATGAGTCAGTGTGTGTGGGACTGTACCCCACCAGAGGTCAATGTGGGACTGTACCCCACCAGAGGTCAATGTGGGACTGTACCCTAACAGGGGTCAGTGTGTGTGGGACTGTACCCTGACAGGAGTCAGTGTGGGACTGTACCCTGACAGGGGTCAGTGTGTGTGGGACTGTACCCCAACAGGAGTCAGTGTGTGTGGGACTGTACCCCGACAGGAATCAGTGTGTGTGGGACTGTACCCCAATTTGAGTCACAGCTACAGGAGAGATGTGAAGAAAATAAAGTGAGTGATTATAAGTCAGGGCGTTGGTCCTTGTTGACCTATTATGGCCAATGTCTGAGCGTTAATGCAGGAACCTGGAGAAATTGACGCAACAGTTTTTCTCACCAAAAGGTGAGTGTGTGATGAAAGCACAGATTAGTAATGAGCAGACAGACACAGACAGACAGACTCAGAGAGAGGGAGCTGTAGTGAATGGGGAGAGGAATCTGAGACACGAAGGTTTCCCTCACCTGGATCGATCTGCCATACCAGCAGATGCTGTGAGGTCACCAGCTTGAGAATGAAAAGGGCAGCAAGAGGTGCAGCTCCTGTCCATCGCTCCTTCATGGTGGGTCACTCTCTCACATCAGGCCAGCCCTGTGGAGTCAGAACAGCAGAGACAAACACTTTCACCAAATCAAGCCTAGAACAGACCATTCAGCCAGTCTAACTGATGCTGGTATTTGCCCTCTGTTTCCTTTTTATTAATTCGCGAAATGAGGGTGTCACAGGCCTGGTCAGCATTTATTGCCTATCCCTAATTACCCTGGGGGCAGTTAAGAATCAACCACGTTGCTGTGGGTCTGGAGTCACATACAGGGCAGACCAGGTAACTTTCCTTCCCTAAAGGACATCAGTGAACCAGAGAAGTTTCCACGACAATGAAATAAAACAAAATATCACTGACGCTGGAAATCTGAAGCCAACGTGGAGAAACTCAGCAGCTCTGACAGCATGTGGGGAAAGAAACTGAGTTAACGTTTTGAGTCTGTGACCCTTTGTCAGAATGGAAATAATAAATATAAATCCCACCATTCCCCAATGGCTTTTCAGTTCTGATGAAAGATCATCAGGCTCGAAACATTAACTCTGTTTCTCTTTCCACAGTTGCTGCCAGACATACTGAGTTTCTCCAGCACTCTGTTTATAATTTTTTTACAACAACTGACAGTAATTACAGGGTCAACATTTGGCTATTTTAATTTTAATTACAAATTTTTTTCAAAAGTGAATTCAAATTTCACGTTCAGCAATGGCAGGATTTGAACCTATGTTCCCAGAACATTAGGCTAACATCTGGATTACTAGCCCAGCCATTGTCATTGGTAATCACAGAATCCCTACAGTCTGCAAAGAGGCGCTTTGAATTTGCACCAACCCTCCGGAGAGCATCCAACCACACAGGACTGTGGGAGGAAACCCATACAGACAAGGGGAGAATGTGCAAACTCCACACAGACATTCACCGGAGGCTGGAATTGAACCTGGGTCCCTGGTGCGGTGAGGTAGCAGCACTAACCACCATGCTACCCTGGCTAATGATTTCCCACCTAGCAACTTGATAGCCCAGTGACATTACCAGGAATAAAGGCATTGAGCCTGGAGCGTGGAGAGATAAGCTAGAGGAGGGTGGGGGTGGGGAGAAAGTAGCATAGAGTACAATGGGTGAGTGCGGGAGGGGATGAAGGTGATAGGTCAGGGAGGAGAGGGTGGAGTGGATAGTTGGAAAAGGAGATAGGCAGGTCGGACAAGTCTGGACAAGTCATGGGGACAGTGCTGAGCTGGAAGTTTGGAATTAGGGTGAGGTGGGGGAAGGGGAAATGAGGAAACTGTTAAAGTCCACATTGATGCCCTGGGGTTGAAGTGTTCCGAGGCGGAAGATGAGGCGTTCTTCCTCCAGGCATCTGGTGGTGAGGGAGCGGCGGTGAAGGAGGCCCAGGACCTCCATGTCCTCGGCAAAGTGGGAGGGGGAGTTGAAATGTTGGGCCACGGGGCGGTGTGGTTGATTGGTGCGGGTGTCCCGGAGATGTTCCCTAAAGCGCTCTGCTAGGAGGCGCCCAGTCTCCCCAATGTAGAGGAGACCACATCGGGAGCAACCGATACAATGAATGATATTAGTGGATGTGCAGGTAAAACTTTGATGGATGTGGAAGGCTCCTTTAGGGCCTTGGATAGAGGTGAGGGAGGAGGTGTGGGCACAGGTTTTACAGTACCTGCGGTGGCAGGGGAAAGTGCCAGGATGGGAGGGTGGGTTGTAGGGGGGCGTGGACCTGACCAGGTAGTCACGGAGGGAATGGTCTTTGCGGAAGGCGGAAAGGGGTGGGGAGGGAAATATATCCCTGGTGGTGGGGTCTGTTTGGAGGTGGCGGAAATGTCGGCGGATGATTTGGTTTATGCGAAGGTTGGTAGGGTGGAAGGTGAGCACCAGGGGCATTCTGTCCTTGTTACGGTTGGAGGGGTGGGGTCTGAGGGCAGAGGTGCGGGATGTGGACGAGATGCGTTGGAGGACATCTTTAACCACGTGAGAAGGGAAATTGCGGTCTCTAAAGAAGGAGACCATCTGGTGTGTTCTGTGATGAAACTGGTCCTCCTGGGGTGGTGGAGGAATTGGGAATACGGGATGACATTTTTGCAAGAGGTAGGGTGGGAAGAGGTGTAATCCAGGTAGCTGTGGGAGTCGGTGGGTTTGTAAAAAATGTCAGTGTCAAGTCGGTCGTCATTAATGGAGATGGAGAGGACCAGGAAGGGGAAGGAGGTGTCAGAGATGGTCCAGGTAAAGTTAAGATCAGGATGGAATGTGTTGGTGAAGTTGATGAATTGCTCAACCTCCTCGCGGGAGCACGAGGTGGCGCCAATGCAGTCATCAATGTAGTGGAGGAAGAGGTAGGGAGTGGTGCCGGTGTAATTACGGAAGATCAACTGCTCTACGTAGCCAACAAAGAGACAGGCATAACTGGGGCCCACAAGTGTGCCCATGGCTACCCCTTTGGTCTGGAGGAAGTGGGAGGATTCAAAGGAGAAATTGTTAAGGGTGAGGACCAGTTCGGCCAAACGAATGAGAGTGTCGGTGGAAGGGTACTGTTGGGGAAGTCAGGAGAGGAAAAAACGGTGGGCTTGTAGGCCCTGGTCATGGAGGATGGAGGTGTCGAGGGATTGGATATCCATGGTGAAGATGAAGCGTTGGGGGCCGGGGAAATCCCGAAACGTCGATTTTGCTGCTCCTCGGATGCTGCCTGAACTGCTGTGCTCTTCCAGCACCATTGATCCAGAATCTGGTTTCCAGCATCTGCAGTCATTGTTTTTGCCTCAGTGACATTACCAGTCCACCCACCAACTTCCCACACTACATCACCTCTCCCAGCAGACCCTACTATCTCTTTCTCCCTTGTGCATTTTCATACAATCTCTTTGTAAATATATATTTTTCCTTTTGTCTGAAAACATCTAAATTCTGATTTTCTTCCCCAGTAAACAGCAAGACGTGATGAGGCTGAAGCAGCTGGCAATATTCTGCTTACAGCTGAGACGATTAACATCAGATATTCTCATATTTATTAATTGCATTGAGAGAATAAATAAGGATAATATAATTCTGGTGTCAGAATATTCATTAACACAGATTTAAAGTGATTAAAGAACCAAAGGTGACAAGAGGAAAGTGATTCTTTTCCCCCCAAAGTAGCGAGCTGTTATGATCTGGAACGTGCTGCCTGAAAATCAGATGCCATGATGTGGGAGGTGCCAGTGTTGGACTGGGGTGGACAAGGTCAGAGGTCACATGACACCAGGTTATAGTTCAACAGATTTATTTGAAATCACAAACTTTCAAAGTGTTGCCCCTTCGTCAGATTCATCATTAGCCACTCAAGTACACCGCACCCGCACACCCACTCTAACAGCACAGGGTGTGGCACTGCAGGAGCAAACCTTGGTGGGGGGGAGGGGGGGGGGGTATTAGATTCACAAGCATTTCCTGATCCCAATGGATGGACATGGCTGTTATTAGAATGAAAATTGTTGAGCCTGAGGTGAGTGAATCGGCTGAATCAGTCGCAGATGACTGTATCCGCACACCTGACTTTCATAGTTTCATAGCAATAGAAGCAGGAGTAGGCCATTTGGCCCATTGAGCTATGGCTGATCTATCCCTCATCTCAGCTCTTCCTACCTGCATTATCCCCATAACCCTTCACTCCCCTACTATCAAAACCCATTGGTGGCACAGTGGTTAGCACTGCTTTCTCACAGCGCCAGAGACCCTGGTTCAATTCCCACCTCAGGCAACTGTCTGTGTGCACGTTCTCCCTGTGTCTGCGTGGGTTTCCTCCGGGTGCTCCAGTTTCCTCCCACAGTCCAAAGATGTTCAGGGCAGGTGAACTGGCCATACTAAATTGCCCGTAGTGTTAGGTGAAGGGGTAAATGTAGGGGAATGGTCTGGGTGGGTTGCTCTCAGAGGGTCGGTGTGGACTTGTTGAGTCGAAGGGCCTGTTTCTACACACTGTCAGTAATCTAAAATCATGACTATGTCTTGAATATATTTAATGAAGCTGTCTCTACTGCTTCCTTGGGTAGACAATCTCATAGATTCACTACATTCTGGGAAAAGCAGTTAGAACACAGAACAGGCCCTTCGGCCCTCGATATTACGCCAAACTGTGAACTATTCTCAGCTCGTCCCCCTACACTATCCCACCATCTTCAGTTCCTCTTCATCTCTGTCCTAAATCTACTCTCCCTAATCTTCAGGCCATGTTCCATTGTCCTCGTCTCACCCAGCTGCGGAAAAAACTTACCTGCCTCTACCTTATCTATCCCTTTCATAATTTTATATGTTTCTGTAAGATCCCCCCTCATTCTTCTAAATTCTAGTGAGTACAGCCCCAGGCGATTCAACTCTTCTCATAGGGTAACCCCCCCATCTCTGGAATCAATCTGGTGAGCCTCCTCTGCATTACCTCCAAAACCAGTATATCCTTCCTCAAGTAAGCAGACCAGAGCTGTGCACAACACTCCAGGTGTGGCCTCACCAACACCTTGTACAATTGCAGCAGAACCTCCTTGCCCTTAAATTCAATCCCTCCAGCAATGAAAGCCAATACTCCGTTTGCCGTCCTGATTATCTGTTGCATCTGCAAATCAACTTTTAGCGATTCATGTACGAGCACGCTTAAATCCCCCTGCACAACAGCATACTGCAATCTTTCACCATTTCAATCATAATCTAACCTACTATTTTTCCTTCCAAAGTGGATAACCTCACATTTATTAACATTGCACTCCAACTGCCAGACCCTTGCCCGCTCACTAACCTATCTAAATCTTTCTGCAGAGCCCTCACATCCTCTGCATTCAATTTAGTGTTCTCAGCAAACTTAGATACATTACACTCTGTCTCCTCTTCCAAATCATTTATATATATATCATGAACAGTTGTGGGCCCAACACCAATCTCTGCAGCACCCCGCTCACCACTGATCTCCAACAGAGAAACATCCATTTATCCCAACTCTCTGCTTTCTATTGGTTAACCAGTCCTCTGTACATGCTAGTACATTCCTCACAACTCCATGCATTCTTATCTTAAGGATGAGTCTTTTATGCGGCACCTTAGAGAACGCCTTCTGGCAATCCAAGTATACAACATCCACCTGTTCCCCTCCATCCACCGCAACATCCTCAAAGAACGCCAGTAAGTTTGTCAAACGTGACCTTCCCTTCCTGATTCCATGTCTGTCTGATGGAACCCTTTCCATCCAGATGTCTCACTATTTCTTCTTTAATGATAGCCTCCAGCATTTCCCTGACTACAGATGTTAAGCTAACTGGTCTGTAATTACCTATCTTTTGCGGTGTGAAATTTGCTGTCTTCCAGTCCGCTGGGACCTGCTCAGAGTCCAGTGAATTTTGGGTAAATTACCACTAACCCATCTGCTATAACTTCTGCCATTTCTTTCGGCACCAGGACCAGGGGATTTATCCACCTTTAAACCCTCAAGTTTGCTTATCACTATCCCTTTAGGGATAACAATTGAATTGAGGTCCTCACCTCCCATCATATCCTTAACATCATTCTTTGGCATGTTAGACACATCTTCCACTATGAAGACTGACACAAAATAGTTATTCAAGACTTCAGTTGTTTTAGCGCTACCCAATATTAATTCCCCTTTCTCACCCTGCAAGGGACCTACATCCACTTTAGCCACTCTTTTATATTTATATTTTATATAATTTTATATATTTATGATAGACCTTTCCTCCCTGTTTTTATATTCTGTGCTAGTTTGCATTGATAATCTATGTTTCCTTTCTTATTGATTGCTTCCTGGCTCTTTGTTGCTTTTTAAAGGTTTCCCAACCCTTCCTGCCTCCCACAACTCTTTGCTACTTTGTAAACCTGAGCTTTGAATTGGATGCCTTCCTTTATTTCCCTGGTTATCCAAGGCTGGCTCTTCCCACCCGTTATCCTTGTTTTTGACCAGAATATATTTACCTTGAGCACTGTGAAAATTCTCTTTGAAAGTCCTCCACAGTTCCTCAACCGTTCCACCACATAACTTGTGTTCCCTGTCTCATTTAGCCAACTCCTTCCTTATCTCATTAGTGACTCCCTTGTTTAAGCATAACACCCTGGTTTTGGATGATACAATTTCACCCTCCATTTGTGTCTGAAATTCGATCATACTGTGATCACTCTTTCCAATTTCTGATCTTGAAAATGGGATGGAAATGAATTTAAGAGAAAATTGGATAAATTCTTGATTTAACAAAATATTGAAATATTGATCTTGGGGGAAAGGACAATTGGTTGCCTGTAATGGAGTCAAGACAGGCACAGTGGGCCAAATAGGAGAAACTGAGATCTGCAGATGCTGGAGATCAGAGTCGAGAGTGTGGTGCTGGAAAAGCACAGCAGGTCAGGCAGCATCTGAGGAGCAGGAGAGTTGATGTTCCTGATGAAGGGCTCTGGCCCGACCATCGATTCTCCTGCTCCTCGGATGCCGCCTGACCCGCTGTGCTTTTCCAGCACCACACTCTCGGCAGTGGGCCAAATGGCCTCTTGCTGTGCAGTTTCATTCTGTATTTATAAAGAGTGAGCTAAACCTGATGTTTTCGTTCCCAGTAATGATATGGTTCCAAATCAAATCTTGCCATTACTCAGCCTTCCAGGTCGGTTACAGGAATACCCTCCCACAACGTCACCATTGTCTTTTCATCGCCTTTCCCATTGCCCATCCCCCGACCTCATTCCTCAATACTCACTTGCCAAGTTAAAATATCTCCCTGAGAATTAATCTCTGTTTCCATTTTAACATTGGACCCTGGTGTTTGACTCTAGTCTCACCTTCACAATATGAATCGCTATTGCAATCAATAATAGAAAGTCCTGATGCCCTGGGGAGAGATGCAGGAGCATGTATGTGGGGGCAGGGGAAATAGAGAGAGAGAGATAGAGACTCAGACATAGACAGCATTTTCTCTACTGAAAACGTTTAATCAATGCGTTTCATTATGGTTCACAGCAGTGGGATCTTTCAGGAAGATCAACAAATGAACTACAGAGACATCACTGGCAGCTTTATCTAAACGCAGATTACAACCTGCTGGAAACACACTCCCATTCCTTCTCCCGTGTTACATGGGATCATCCTCAGTGCCGGTTAATCATTCCTCCGGTACAACCTGCCCTTTTGGATTTGGCAGGTTGCTTGCCCAACTTTCTACCAGCCAGAGAACCTCTCATCAGTGATTAAAAGGATTAAAGATGTGCGTTTCCATATAGCCTTCCACCATCAAATTAAATTCCAATGGAGAAGTGTAGCTATTGTCATTATGTGGAACATGCAGCAGCCAATTTGTGCACAGCAAGATCCCATAAACAGCAATGTGGTAATGACCAGGTCATTCCATCGCTAAGGTGTTGACTGAGGGATAAGTATTAGTCAGGACACCAGGAATAACTTCCCAGCCCATCACTGAAATAGTGCCATGGAATCTTTTCGAGCTCCTTGAGAGGAAACACATGAACCTCCCTGTGAGAAAGATGAACATAGAACATAGAAGAACATAGAAAAGTACAGCACAGAACAGGCCCTTCAGCCCACGATGTTGTGCCATGGATTATTCTTAATCTAAAATAAAATAATCTAACCTACGCACCCCTCAATTCAATGCTGTCCATGTGCATGTCCAGCAGTCGCTTAAATGTCCCCAATGACTCTGGCAATGCATTCCATGGATTCACAACTCTTTGCATAAAGCATGTACCTGTGACGTCTCCTCTATACCTTCCTCCTAATATCTCAAAACTATGACTTCTCGTACCAGTCAATCCTGCCCTGGGGAAAAGTCTCTGGCTATTGACTCTATCTATTCCTCTCATTATTTTGTACGCCTCGATCAGGTCTCCTCTCTTCCTCCTTCTCTCCAGAGAGAAAGGTCCAAGCTTAATCAACCTTTCTTCATAAGGCAAGCCCTCCAGTCCAGGCAGCATCCTGGTAAACCTTCTTTACACCCTCTCCAAAGCCTCTGAATCTTTCCTATAGTAGGGCGACCAGAACTGGACACAATATTCCAAGTGTGGTCTCACCAGGGACTTGTAGAGCTGCAGCAAAACCTCGCAGCTCTTAAACTCAATCCTCCTGTTAATGAAAGCCAAAACACCATATGCTTTCTGAACAACTCTATCCACTTGGGTGGCAACTTTGAGGGATCTATGTACTTGCACACCCAGATCCCCCTTGTTCCTCCACACTGCCAAGAATCCTGTCTTTAATCCTATATTCAGCATTCGAGTTTGACCTTCCAAAATGCATCACTTCACATTTATCCAGGTTAAACTCCATCTGCCATCTCTCAGCCCAGCTCTGCATCCTGTCTATGTTGCGCTGCAGCCTGCAATACCCCTCGATACTATCGACGGCTCCTCCAACCTTTGTGTCATCTGCAAATTTACTAACCCACCCCTCAACCTCCTCATCCAAAACATTTATAAAAACCACGAAGAGCAGAGGCCCAAGAACACAGCCCTGCAGGACCCCACTCAACACTGACCTCCAGGCAGAATACTTCCCATCTACAACCACTCTCTGCCTTCTGTCAGCCAGCCAATTCTGAATCCAGATAGCCAAATCTCCCTGTATCCCATACCTCCTGACTTAGCCTACCATGGGGAACCCTATCAAATGCCTTGCTGAAGTCCATATACACCACATCCATTGCTCAACCTTCGTTGACCTGTCTCATCACCTCCTCAAACAACTCAATAAGATTTGTGAGGCATGACCTTTAATCACACTATGCTTTACCAAATAGTCATAAATCCTATCCCTCAGAATTCTTTCCAAAACCTTGCTGAACACAGATATAAGACTGACTGGTCTGCAATTGCCAGGGATTTTCCTATTACCCTTCTTGAAAAGAGGAACAACATTCGCCTCCCTCCAATCCTCCGGTACGACTCCTGTGGAGAGTGAGGAGGTAAATATCCTCACCAGCAGCTTCGCTTCCCGGAGCAGCCGAGGATAAATCTGGTCTGGCCCTGGGGACTTATCAATCTTAACATTTTCCAAAATTTCCAGCACATCATCTTCATCAATCTTGATCTGGTCAAGACTGTATCCCAGCTCCTGAAAGTTCTCATTCACAACAAGGTCCCTTTCCGTGGTGAAAACTGAAGCAAAAAACTCATTTAGGGCTTCCCCGATCTGCTCAGACTCCACGCATAAGTTCCCTCCGCTATCCCTGATCGGCCCTACCTTCTCCCTGATCATTCTGTTATTCCTCACGTATGAGTTTGGGTTCTCCCTAATCCGTCCCACGAAGCCTTTCTCGGGCCCCTCCTGGCTCTCCTCAGTCCATTTCTGAGCTCCTTTCCAGCAAGACTATAATCCTCTAAAGCTGTGCTAGATCCTTGCTTCCTCCACCTTACGTAAGCTGCCTCCTTCCTTTTGACGAGAAGCTCCTCTGTTCTCATCATCCAAGGTTCCTTAATGTTACCCCTCAGGTAAGATTAAGGGTGTAACAACACCACACTCCCACCATACGGCACTCTAAAGGAAGGAGCAGCTTTGACACATCCCCCTGACTCCCAACCGAGTCCCTGCTGACGTACTGGAGAAAATAAAGATTAAACTGGGGATGAGATGGCAGCAGAAACTGGAGTGGAGTGAGAGAGAATGTAAAAGACAAATGGGAATCCAGGCAGCAAACACAGGTCCCACTGAAATGCTGAGGGAAAACAAAGACAACAATTATAAGGAACTTACAAAGTTAGGCCATTGAGCCCATCTAATCTGTCCCAGCTTTCCCCATGCCTCTTCCTCACAGTCTATCAGCATTTCCTTCCTCATAAAAGACAATCATCTTGTCATTTTCACATCGATCCAATTAACTGCCAAGGAAACTGACCAATCAGGTCACCCCTCAACATTGGGTCCAAGAGAAATGTGTATCTAATCCAAGAGACAAACACAGAGAGAGAGAGAGAGAGAGAGAGAGACCAAGAGAGACAGGGGTATGTGGGAGAGAGAGGGACAGAGACAGATGCAGAGACCAAGAGTATGTGGGAGAGAGAGGAGACAGAGAAGGAGTTGGGGGAGAGACAAAAAAGAGAGAGAGAGAGAGACAGGAGGTTGTGAGAGAGACAAAAAAGAGAGACAGGAGGTTGTGAGAGAGAGAGGGTTGGGGATGGGGGGGGGGAGAGAGAGAGAGAGTAAAAGAGAGGAGGTGGGGAGATAAATAGAGAGAAAGGGGTGGGGAGAGACAGAGAGGGAAAGACAGAGGGTGGAAGAGAGAGAAAGTAATAGAGTGGGAAGGAGAAAGCCAGAGAGGGAGAGATGGGGCATTGCGGGGAGTGAGAGAGGATGAGAGAGATAGGAGGTGGGAGGGGGAGAGAGAGAGAGTGATAGAGGTGGGGAGAGAGGGAGAGAGAGAGAGACGGGGAGGATTGGGGAGAGACAGAGATGGGGATGGGAGAGTAATGGGGGGGAGAGATAGAGGGAGAGTTGGGGGATGGGACAGAGAGAAATGGGGGGAAGGGTTTGGGGGAGACAGAAAGAGAGAGTAATAAAGAAAAAATAGAGTGATAGAACGGAGAAGGGTCAGTGTATTAGAACAAAAATGAATGTGAAAGAAGGGAGGGCAGAGTAAATGAGTGACTGACACCTGGATAGAAAGTGGTTGACAGAAGGGGACGAAAGGAAAGAGAGAGAGAACAAGAGAAAAACCATTGTGACTGAGGGAAAGATTCTCAGGATGCAGAATGCCCACCACCCAGAGTGGCTTGGCAGCAGCACTACTGATCGAGCTGGTCAGGTCCTAAAGGATATTGCTGCCAGACTGGGTCTGCGGTAGGAGATGAGGGAACTAACAGGAGGAAAAAACATCCCTGACCTCCTCCTTACTAATCTGTCAGCTGCAGATGTATCTGTCCATGACAGTATCGGTAAGAGTGACCACTGCACGGTCCTTGTGGAGACAAAGTCCCACCTTCACACTGAGAATGCCCTCCATCGTGCTGTGTGGCACTATCACCGTGCAAAATGGGACAGACTTCCAACAGATGGAGCAGCTCAAGACTGGGCATCCATGGGGCACTGTTGAACATTGTACTCCAGCACAGTCTGTAACCTCATGGCCTGGCATATCCCCCATTCAACCATTACCATCAAGCCAGGGCATCAACTCTGGTTCAATGGAGAGCATAGGACGGCATGCCAGGAGCAGCACCAGGCATACCTAAAAATGTGGTGTTAACCAAATCTACCAAACAGGACTACTTGCAAATGGCAGAAGCAGCAAATGATAAACAGAACTAAGTGATCCCAGAACCAACGGGTCAGATCTAAGCTCTTCAGATTTCCCATATTTGGTCACGAATGGTGGTGGACAATTAAACAACAGAATTGGAGGAGGAGGCTCCACATATATCCCTGTCCTCAGTGATGGAGTAGCCCAGCACATCAGGGCAAAAGGTAAGGCTGAAGCTTTCACAGCCCTCTTCAGTCAGAAATGCTGAGTGTATGATCCATCTCGGGCTCCTCCAGTGTGTCCCCAGCATCACAGGCACCAGGCTTCAGCCAATTCAATTCATTCCACGTGAATTCAAGAAACAGTTGGCGACACTGGATCCTTCAAAAGCTACAGGCCCTGACAACAAAACTGGCGACAGCATTGAAGACTTGTGCTCCAGAACTTGCCCCACTCTTAGCCAAGGTGTTCCAGTTACAACACTGACATCTACCCAACAATGTGGAAAATTGTCCAGGTATGTCCTGCACACAAAAAGCAGGACAAATCCAACCCGGCCAGTTACTACCCCATCAGTCTACTCTTGATCGTCAGTAAAGTAATGGAAGGTGTCACCAACAGTGCTGTCAAGCAGCACCTGCTCAGCAATAACCTGCGCAGTGACGCCCAGATTGGGTTCTGCCAGGGTCACTCAGCTCCTGACCTCATTACAGACTTGGGTGAAACATGGACAAAAGAGCTGAATTCCAGAGGGGAGGGGAGAGGGACAGCCCTTGACATTAAGGCAGCATTCGACCGAGTGTGGCATCAAGGAGTCCTGGCAAAACTGGAATCAATGAGTATCAGGAGTCATACCTGGCATGTAGAAAGATGGTTGTGAGTTATTGGAGATCAGTTATCTCAGCTCCAGGATAAATCTGCAGGAGTTCCTTAGGGTAGTGTCCTTGGCCCAACCGTTTTCAGCTGCTTCATCAACAACATTCCCTCCATCATAAGGTCAGAACTGGGGAGATTCACTGATGATTGCACAATATTCATCTTAATATTATGCCTACTTGTTATTAACGTCCAATAAAGGAAACAGCTGCTTCCTAAACATCTTGTTCAAACCCCTGATCTTCTAATCCACCTCAGACAGATACACCCCCCGCCCCCGCCTTAGCCCTCTCCACTCCATAGGAAAAAAAATCCAAATGAATCCAGGAACAAAAACAGAAATTGATGAAAAAACTCAGCAAAGATTGAGAGTCAAAGAGTCATAGAGATGTACAGCACAGAAACAGACCCTTCATCCAACTTGTCCATGCCAATCAGATGTCAAGACTGATCTAGTCCCATTTGCCAGCACTTGGTCCATATCCCTCCAAACCCTTCCTATTCATGTACCCATCCAGATGCCTTTTAAATTCTGCAATTGTACCAGCCTCCACCACTTCCTCTGGCAGCTCATTCCATACACGCACACCCTCTGCGTGAAAAAGTTGCCCCTTAGGTCTCTTTTATATCTTTCCCCTCTCACCCTAAACCTATGCTCTTTAGTTCTGGACTCCCCGACCCCAGGGAAAAGATCTTGTATATTTATCTTATCCAAGCCCCTCATAATTTTATAAACCTCTATAAGGTCACCCCTCAACTTCCGACACTCCAGGGAAAACAGCCCTAGCCTGTTCAGCTCAAATCCTCCAACCCTGGCAACATCCTTGTAAATCTTTTCTGAACCCTTTCAAGTTTCATAACATAGGAAGGAGACCAGAATTGCACACAATATTCCAACAGTGGCCAAACCAATGTCCTGTACAGCCGCAACATGACTTCCCAACTCCTGTACTCAATAATCTGACCAATAAAGGAAAGCATACCAAATGCCTTCTTCACTATCCTATCTACCTGCGACTCTACTTTCAAGGAGCTATGAACCTGCACTTCAAGGTATCTTTGTTCAGCAACACTCCCTAGGACCTTACCATTATGCTGCATTTTTCAAAATGCAGCACCTTGCATTTATCTAAATTAAACTCCATCTGCCACTTCTCAGCCCATTGGCCAATCTGATCAAGATCCTGTTGTAATCTGAGGTAACCTTCTTTAATGTCCACTACACCTCCAATTTTGGTGTCATCTGCAAACTTACTAACTATACCTCTTATGCTCACATTCAAATAATTTATATAAATGACAAAAAGTAGAGGACCTAGCACCGCTCCTTGTGGCACTCCACTGGTCACAGGCCTCCAGTCTGAAAAACAACCCTCCACCACCATTCTGTATCCAGATGGCTAGTTCTCCCTGTATTCCGTGAGATCTAACCTTGCTAATCAGTCTTCCATGGGGAACCTTGTTGAACGCCTTACTGAAGTCCATATAAATCTCGTCCACCGCTCTGCCCTCATCAATCCTCTTTGTTACTTCCTCAAAAAACTCAATCAAGTTTGTGAGACATGATTTCCCATGCAGAAAGTCATGTTGACTATCCCTAATCAGTCCTTGTCTTTCCAAATACATTTACTTCCTGTCCCTCAGGATTCCCTCCAACAACTTGCCCACCACCGAGGTCAGGCTCACCGGTCTATAGTTCTCTGATTTATCCTTACCACCCTTCTTAAACAGTGGCACCACATTAGCCAACCTCCAGTCTTCCGGCACCTCACATGTGACTATCGATGATACAAATATCTCAGCAAAAGGCCCAGCAATCACTTCTCTAGCTTCCTACAGAGTTCTCAGGTACACTTGACCAGTTCCTGGGGATTTATCCACCTTTATGCATTTCAAGACATCCAGCACTTCCTCCTCTGTAATCTGGACATTTTCCAAGATGTCACCATCTATTTCCCTACATTCTATTTCTTCCAGGTCCTTTTCTACAGTAAACACTGATGCAAAATACTCGTTTAGAATCTCCCTCATCTCCTGTGCTCCACACAAAGGCCACCTTGCTGATCTTTGAGGGGCGCTATTCTCTCCCTAGTTAACCTTTTGTCCTTAATGTATTTGTAAAAGCCCTTTGGATTCTCCTTAACCCGATTTGCCAAAGCTATCTCATGTCCCCGTTTTGCCCTTCTGATTTTCCTCTTAAGTATACTCCTACTTCCTTTATACTCTTCTAAGGATTCACTTGCTCTATCCTGCCTATACCTGACATATGCTTCCTTCTTTTTCTTAACCAAACCCTCAATTTCTCTCGTCATCCAGCATTCCCTATACCTACCAGCCTTTCCTTTCACCCTGACAGGAATATACTGTCTCTGGATTCTCATTTCTGAAGGCTTCCCATTTTCCAGCCATCACTTTATCTGCAAATATCTGCCTCCAATCAGTTTTTGAAATTTCTTGACTAATACCATCAAAATTAGCCTTTCTCCAGTTTAGAACTTCAACTTTTAGATCTGGTCTATGCTTTTCCATCACTATTTTAAATCTAATAGAATTATGGTCACTGGCCCAAAGTGCTCCCCCATTGACCCCTCAGTCACCTGCCCTGTTGCGACATGGGGTAAACCCCTCTGTTAATTTAAACTGGTTGCACAGAAAAGATTCACCTCATGCTATAACCTGTTAAAATGTATGATGCAAAGAACTATCCCAAAGGACGAGAAAGTTAGGGAATTAAACACATGGCTGAGAAATTGCTGTGGGGAAGCGGGATTCCATTTCATAGAACATAGAACATAGAACATTGTGGGTGGCACGGTGGCACAGTGGTTAGCATTGCTGCCTCACAGCGCCAGAGACCCGGGTTCAATTCCCGCCTCAGGTGACTGACTGTGTGGAGTTTGCACGTTCTCCCCGTGTCTGCGTGGGTTTCCTCCGGGTGCTCCGGTTTCCTCCCACAGTCCAAAGATGTGCAGGTCAGGTGAATTGGCCATGCCAAATTGCCCATAGTGTTAGGTAAGGGGTAAATGTAGGGGTATGGGTGGGTTGCGCTTCGGCAGGTTGGTGTGGACTTGTTGGGCCGAAGGGCCTGTTTCCACACTGTAAGTAATCTAAAAAAAAACAGTACAGCACAGAACAGGGCCTTCAGCCCACGATGTTGTGCCGACCATTGACCCTCATGTGAGGTAAACCTAATGTACGAACCCTCAAATTTCTGTGACCATATGCTTGTCCAGCAGTCTCTTAAATTTCCCCAATGACCTCGCTTTCACAACTGCTGCTGGCAACGCATTCCATGCTCTCACAACTCTCTGTGTAAAGAACCTGCCTCTGACATCCCCTCTATACTTTCCGCCAAACAGCTTAAAACTATGACCCCTCGTGTTAACAATTTCTGCCCTGGGAAAAAGTCTCTGGCTATCAACTCTATCTATGCCTCTCATTATCTTGTACACAGAGCTCAGTCAATCTCTCTTGGTAAGATAAGCCCTCCATTCCAGGCAGAATCCTGGTAAACCTCCTCTGAACCCTCTCCAAAACATCCACATCTTTCCTATAATAGGGCGACCAGAAATAGACACAGTATTCCAAGTGTGGTCTAACCAAAATTTTATAGAGCTGCAACAAGATCTCACGGCTCTTAAACTCAGTCCCCCTGTTAATGAAAGCCAAAACACCATATGCTTCCTTAACAACCCTGTCCACTTGGGTGGCCATTTTAAGGGATCTATGTACCTGCACAACAAGATCCCTCTGTTCTTCCACACTGCCAAGAATCCTATCCTTAATCCTGTACTCAGCTTTCAAATTCGACCTTCCAAAATGCATTACCTCACATTTATCCAGGTTGAACTCCATCTGCCACCTCTCAGCCCATCTCTGCATCCTGTCAATGTCCCACTGCAGCCTACAACAGCCCTCTATACTGTCAACGACACCTCCAACCTTTGTGTCATCTGCAAACTTGCTGACCCATCCTTCAATCTCCTCATCCAAGTCATTAATAAAAATTACAAACAATAGAGGCCCAAGGACAGAGCCCTATGGAAGACCACTCACCACTGATTTCCAGGCAGAATATTTTCCTTCCACTACCACTCGCTGTCTTCTGTTGACCAGCCAATTCTGTATCCAGACAGCTAAATTTCCCTGTATCCCATTCCTTCTGACTTTCTGAATGAGCCTACCATGGGGACCCTTATCAAATGCCTTGCTGAAGTCCATCTACACCACATCCACAGCTCAACCCTTATCAACTTGACTAGTAACATCCTCAAAGAACTCGATAAGGTTTGTGAGGCATGACCTGCCCCTCACAAAGCCGTGTTGACTGCATTTAATCAAACCATGCTCTTCCAGATGGTCATAAATTCTATCCCTCAGAATCCTTTCTAACACCTTGCAGACGACAGACGTGAGACTTACTAGTCTGTAATTTCCGGGGATTTCCCTATTTCCTTTCTTGAAGAGAGGAATTACATTTGCCTCTCTCCAGTCCTCAGGTACGACTCCAGTGGAGAGCGTGGATGCAAAGATCTTCGCAAGTGGCGAAGCAATCACATTTCTCGTTTCCCAAAGCAGCCGAGGACAAATCTGGTCTGGCCTTGGCGACTTGTCAATCTTAATGTTTGTCAAAATTTTCAGCACATCAGCTTCCTCTATCTCTATCCATTCCAACATGCACACCTGCTCCTCACTGGTTTCATTCACTACAAGGTCCTTTTCTTTAGTAAGTTCAGAAGCAAAATACTCATTTAGGGCTTCCCCTACCTCCTCAGACTCCACACCCAAGTTCCCTATGCTATCCCTGATCGGCCCTACTCTTTCTTTGACCATCCTCTTATTCCTCACATAAGTGTAAAATGCCTTTGTGTTCTCCCTAATCCATTCTGCCAACCCTTTCTCGTGCCCCCTCCTGGCTCTCCTCAGACCATTTTTGAGCTTCTTCCTCGCCTGCCTGTAATCCTGTAGAGCTGAGCTTGACCCTAGCTTCCTCCACCTTATGTAAGCTACCTTCTTCCTTTTGACGAGAAGCTCCACCGCTCTCATCATCCAAGGTTCCTTTATCTTACCCCTTCTTTCCTGAGTCAGAGGGACATATTTATTCATCACTCGCAACAACTGTTCCTTAAACAGTCTCCACATGTCTATAGTGCCCTTCCATGGGGCATTGGCATCAGTTTTGGAACCGGGTGGATCTGTACCATTGTGACGGTCTCCACCTGAACCAACCTGGAGTCAGTGTTCTAATGAAAAGGATAAATAGAGCGCTCAGCAGGATTTAAATTTCTGAGTCGGGGGGGAAGGGAAAGCGAAAGCGACAGGGAATATGGGGTTAAATGGAGAGATAAGCTGCAGGATAATATGGGAGCAGGTGGGTTTAAGCTCGAGACAGACTAGGAATGCAGCAAAAAGGAAGGAGAACTTTGGACATCTTATGTTTCCCAAATCTCTAATAATGATAAGAAAGTTAACATTAAGGCAATTTACCTGAATGCTTGTAGTATTCGTTACAAAGTAGATGAACTAACGGCACAGATCATCGTGAATGATTATGATGTGGTAGGCATCACAGAGACGTGGTTACAGGGGATTCAGGACTGGCAGTTAAACATCCAAGGATTTACAACTTATCGAAAAGACAGGGAGGTGGGCAGAGGGGGCGGGGTGGCCTTGTTAGTTAAGAATGAGATTAAATCTATGGCACTGAATGACATAGGGTCAGATGATGTGGAGTCTGTGTGGGTGGAGTTGAGGAACCACAAAGGCAAAAAAACCCATAATGGGAGTTATGTACAGACCTCCCAGCAGTGGTCAGGACCAGGGGTGCACAGAACTGGGCTGAGAGGTGGCAAATGGAGTTCAATGCAGATAAATGCGAGATGATTCACTTTGGGAAGAATAACAGGAAGGCAGAATACTGGGTCAATGGAAAGATTGTTGGTAGTATGGATGTGCAGAGGGATCTTGGTGTCCATGTACCTAGATCCTTGAGAGTTGCCACCCAGGTGGATAGTGCTGTTAAGAAGGCATACAGTGTGTTAGGTTTCATTCGTAGAGGGATGGAGTTCTGGAGCTGCAATTTCATGCTGTAACTACATAAAATACTGGTGCGGCCACACTTGGAGTATTGTGTACAGTTCTGGTCTCCATATTTCAGGAAGGATGTGGAAGTATTGGAAAAGGTGCAGAGGAGATTTACCAGGATGTTGCCTGGTCTGGAGGGAAGGTCTTATGAGGAAAGGCTGAGGGACTTGAGGCTGTTCTCATTGGAAAGAAGAAGGCTAAGAGGGGATTTGATAGAGACGTACAAGATGATCAGAGGATTAGATCGGATAGACAGTGAAAGCCCTTTTCCTAGGATGATGACATCAGCATGTACAAAGGGGCATAACTACAAATTGAGGGGTGATAGATTGAAGACAGATGTCAGAGGCAGGTTCTTTACACAGAAAGTGTGGAATGCCCTACCTGCTAATGTAGTCAACTCAGCCACATTAGGGAGATTTAAACAATCCTTAGATAAGCACATAGACGATGATGGGATAGTGTAGGGGGATGGGCTTAGATTAGCTCACGGGTCAGCACAACATCGAGGGCCAAAGGGTCTGTTCTGCACTGTATTGTTCTATGTTCTATGTACCGGGAAATAGATCAGACATGTCAGAAAGGCAAGGTCACGGTGATCATGGGAGACTTCAATATGCAGGTGGACTGGGTGAATAATGTTGCCGGTGGATTCAAAAAAAGGGAATTCATGGAATGCTTACAGGATGGCTTTTTGGAACAGCTTGTGCTGGAGCCCACAAGGGAGCACGCTATTCTGGACTTAGTGCTATGTAATGAGCCAGACTTTATAAAAGATCTTAAAGTAAGGGAACACTTAGGAGGCAGTGATCATAATATGGTAGAGTTCAGTCTGCAGTTTGAAAGAGAGAAGGCAAAATCAGATGAAATGGTGTTACAGTTAAATAAAGGTAATGTCAGGGGCATGAGAGAGGAACTGACGAAAATCGACTGGAAGCAGTGCCTAGTGGGGAAGACAGTAGAGCAAAAATGGCAGGAGTTTCTGAGTGTAATTGAGGACACAGTACAGAGGTTCATCCCAAAGAAAAGAAAGATTATCTGGGAGAGGTTAGACAGCCATGGCTGACAAAGGAAGTCTGGAAATGTATCGAAGAAAAAGAGAGAGCCTATAAAGTGGCCAAGAGCACTGGGAAATCAGAAGATTGGGAAGGCTACAAAAACAAACAGAGGATAACAAAGAGAGAAATAAGGAAGGAGAGGATCAAATATGAAGGTAGACTCGCCAGTAATATTAGAAATGACAGTAAAAGTTTATTTCAATACATAAGAAACAATCGAGAAGCAAATGTAGAAATTGGGCCATTCCAAATTGATGCAAGAAGGCTAGTGATGGGTGATAAGGAAATAGCTGAAGAATTTAATATGTACTTTGCATGAGTCTTCACTGTGGAAGACATGAGTAATATCCCAGCAATTATGGAAAGTCAGGGGGCAGAGTTGAGTATGGTAGGCAATACAAAAGAGAAAGTGCTAGAAAAGCTTGATGGTCTAAAAATTGATAAATCTCCTGGCCCCAGTGGGCTACATCCTCAAGTTCTGAGGGAGGTGGCTGAGGAATTAGTGGAGGCAATGGTTGTGATCTTTCAAAAGTCACTGGAGTCAGGGAACGTCCCAGATGATTAGAAAATCACTGTTGTAACCCCCTTGTTCAAGAAAGGATCAAGACAAAAGATGGAAAATTATAAGTCAATTGGTTGAACCTCAC
This sequence comes from Chiloscyllium plagiosum, assembly GCF_037043375.1. Taxonomy (NCBI): domain Eukaryota; kingdom Metazoa; phylum Chordata; class Chondrichthyes; order Orectolobiformes; family Hemiscylliidae; genus Chiloscyllium; species Chiloscyllium plagiosum. The sequence goes on along the minus strand of NW_028270150.1, from coordinate 8,107,705 downwards.
CTGTTAGTAAAATTATAGAAACCATCATTAAGGATGAGATTGCTAAATTCTTGGAAGTATGGGATTGAATTAGAACAAGTCAGCATGGATTTAGTAAGGGGAGGTCGTGCCTGACAAACCTGTTACAATTCTTTGAAGAGGTAACAAGTAGGTTAGACCAGGGGAACCCAGTGGATGTTATCTACTTAGACTTCCAAAAGGCCTTTGATAAGGTGCCTCACGGGAGGCTGCTGAGCAAGGTGAGGGCCCATGGTGTTCAAGGTGAGCTACTAGCATGGATTGAGGATTGGCTGTCTGACAGAAGGTGGAGAATTGGGATAAAAGGTTCTTTTTTGGAATGGCAGCCGGTGACCAAGCGGTGTCCCACAGGGTTCAGTGTTGGGGCCGTAGTTGTTCACGTTATATATTAATGATCTGGATGAAGGGACAAGGAAATGGCTGATAAAATTCAACGTGAGTAAATGCGAGGTTTTGAACTTTGGAATAAAGAATACAGGCATGGACTATTTTCTAAACGGTGAGAGAATTCATAAAGTACAAAGGAATCTGGGAGTGCTAGTCCAGGATTCTCTAAAGGTTAACTTGCAGGTTGAGTCCATGGTTAAGAAAGCAAATGTAATGTTGTAATTTATCTCAAGAGGGTTGGAATATAAAAGCAGCGATGTGTTTCTGAGACTTTAAAAAGCTCTGATTAGGCCCCATTTAGAATACTGTGTCCAGTTTTGGTCCCCACACCTCAGGAAGGACATACTGGCATTGGAGCGTGTCCAGTGGAGATTCACACGGATGCTCCCTGGAATGGTAGGTCTAACATACGAGGAACGGCTGAGGATCCTGGGATTGTATTGACTGGAGTTTGGAAGGTTGATGGGGGATCTAATAGAAACTTACAAGATAACGCATGGCTTAGAAAGGGTGGATGCTGGGAATTTCTTTCCGTCAGGTGGGGATACTAGGACCCGTGGGCACAGCCTCAGAATTAGAGGGGCCAATTTAGATAGGAAATGAGGAGACATTTCTTCAGCCAGAGAGTGGTGGGCCTGTGGAATTCATTGCCACAGAGTGCAGTGGAGGCCGGGATGTTAAATGTCTTCAAGGCAGACAGTGCTGAATTCTTGATGTCACAAGGAATTAAGGGCTACGGGGAGAGTGCGGGCAAATGAAATGCCCATCAGCCATGATTAAGAGCTGTGAGGTTTTGCTGCAGCTCTACAAGTCCCTGGTGAGACCACACTTGGAATATTGTGTCCAGTTCTGGTCGCCCTACTATAGGAAAGATACAGAGGCTTTGGAGAGGGTGCAAAGAAGGATGATGCTGCCTGGACTGGAGGGCTTGCCTTATGAAGAAAGGTTGAATAAGCTCAGACTTTTCTCTCTGGAGAGAAGGAGGAAGAGAGGAGACCTGAATGCGTTGCCAGCGGTGGTGGTGGAAGCAGAGTCATTGGGGACATTTAAGCGACTGCTGGACATGCACATGGGTAGCAGTGAGTTGAGGGGTGCTTAGGTTAAGTTATTTTATTTTATATTAGGATTAAACATCAGCACAACATCATGGGCCAAAGGGCCTGTTCTGTGCTGTACTTTTCTATGTTCTAAATGGTGGAGTGGACTCGATGGGCCGAATGGCTTTACTTCCACTCCTGTGTCTTACGGTCTTATGGATACTATTTAAAGTAAAAATTAACAACTTTATTCGTTAAGTCCAACAGAGAACATTAAAACCAACAATTATTTACAACTCCTTTCTCTTAAACTAATCTTTTACCTCCCACTCGACAATACTAGTCTGGTGAAAAATCCCTATTAGGTTTTACAAAAACAAAATCACTCTTCAAAACCAGTCAGCTTTGCCGACTCTCCTTTGTGGATTTTCTTCTGTAGATCCTCTCTAGGTCAGCCGCGCCGTTCTGCTGCACAAACTCCCCACAGACAGGTACCTTTCAGAGAGCTCTTCAGCTCGCAGTCTACTTTTGTCAGTCTTTGGCAGTTCTCCTCCTAAATGTTCAATATGTCCAGTTTTATACCTGAAAATGTTGGATCGTTTCATCGGTTAAATATTATCAAAATACTAAATTCAAACTTAGAGTCATAGAGTCATAGAGATGTCAAACAGACCCTTCGGTCCAACCCATTTTGGTATCTTGGGGCATAATTTAAACCGATTGGCCGAATTCGAATTTGTTTTTGTTTCATGGTAACCCAGCCGCTGCTATTTGTTTTGACCAAGTGTTGCATTGTTACCTTGTTCAGGACTCTCTGTGCTTTGTCAGTCCTTGCTATCTTTTTAACTCTCTTAAAGGTACAGCACACCTCTACACCTTCATAACCTTTCCTAAGAGTAGGTCAAGTTTTAAACCTTCTCTAGTAGGTACATCCACATACTGAATCAGAAAACGTTCTTGTACACACTTAACAAATTCCTCTCCATCTAAATCCTGAACACTATGGCAGTCCCAGTCTATGTCTGGAAAGTTAAAACCCCTCCCTTAACCACCCTATTATTCTTACAGATAGCTGAGATCTCCTTACAAATTTGTTTCTCAATTTCCCACTGACTATTAGGTGGTCTATAATACAATCCTAATAAGGTGATCAACCTTTACTTATTTCTCAGTTCCCAGGAATATCCTCCCTACGTACAGCTGTAACGCTCTAACCTTATGGGGCGGCACGGTGGCACAGTGGTTAGCACTGCTGCCTCACAGCGCCAGAGACCCAGGTTCAATTCCCGCCTCAGGCGACTGTCTGTGTGGAGTTTGCACATTCTCCCAGTGTCTGCGTGGGTTTCCTCCGGGTGCTCCGGTTTCCTCCCACAGTCCAAAGATGTGCAGGTCAGGTGAATTGGCCTTGCTAAATTGCCCGTAGTGTTAGGTGAAGGGGTAAGTGTATGGGTGGGTTGCGCTTCGGCGGGTCGGTGTGGACTTGTTGGGCCGAAGGGCCTGTTTCCACACTGTAGGGGAATCTAATCTAAATCTAAAATGCCACTCCCCCTCCTCTTTGATTTGGTTTATTTACTGTCACGTGTATCTTGTTACACAGTACAGTGAAAAGTGTTGTATTGTGTGGTTACTCTCTGGGACCATCAGAAAACATGAAAAAGAGAAATCAGAGTTAATGTTTCGGGTCCGGTGACCCTTCTTCAGAATAAAGTTTTTGTTTCTGATTTGCAGCATCCACAATTCCTTGGCATTTTTTGTTCCGAGCTCATCCAGCCTCTCTCCATCACCGAACTGCTCCATCCCAGGCAACATTCTGGTGAATCTCCTCCGCAGCTCCACCAATGCAATCACATCCTTCCTGTCGTGCGGTGACCAATACTCTCATCGACTTGTCCTCAAGATGGAACTTAATTGAGCTTAATTAACTTCCCTCCAAACGTGATGGAGCCCAGCTATAACAGGGTCTCAAATATGGGGATGTAGTGAGGAGCCGTCTCAATCCCGCACACCCTAACCTTGTCCGCAGTGCCTGAGACAAGGAAGATACCAAACTGACAGCCTGAGGAAGGCTTTCAGTAAAACTGGAAGCTGTGAGAGAGGGGAGTACTCCAAACTGCCACCGCACCAGCACCTGAGCCACATCACAAAGAATTGGGCAATTCAGCAACAGGAGTCCTCACACAGAATGGAGAGATGGGGGAGTATCAACGTGAGAGCTGTCTGAATCTATGAGGCACTCAGACAGGCAGCTGACAGGACAAGGAGCAGACAAGCTGGCAAATGTTTGAGAAAGCAGTGAAGTGGTGCGATGGAGAATTATGGATCAATTAAGCAGGAGAACAGTTTGTCATCCGTTCTGTTGCTCTTATCCTGCTGGGTAAAAATAAAATCTACTTCAGCAGAATGATTTTCCCTCACGAAACAACACAAACACTAGCACATTTATTACCTGATCTTCACTAACTCCCAAAAGGCTCCAACAAGAGAAATTGGTTAACTTGACGAGGCTTGTCAATATAATACTCCCTCTGGTATGTCAGATCTCTCTCCTGTGTGCTCTGATGTGTCTCTCTCTCTCTCCATTCAAGCATTATTCCCTGCAAGTTCCCCAGTCCGTGCCCCTGCACACTCTGACCGTGCTGCCCTGTCTGTGCTCTCTCTCAGCTGGCACGGTCACAGGGGGCTGTTAAAGATACCGCTCCATGATTCCAGAGAAGAACAGGCAGCCCTAAAAGTCCGTGCTCACATTTCTCCCTCAGCCACCACCCCGAAACAGATGGCGGTCTGGTCATTGGCCACTTGATCATCTGCGATGGAGCTGGGCACTGACATGAGACTCCCCGAGCGGGTGCTCTGCTCCCAGCCCTGAAACAGCAGGCGAGCCCTAGGTGGACAGAGGAAGGGATACCCTCAAGGCCTCACTGGGGAAGTGTAGAATTCCCACTGACACCTGGGAATCACTGGGCCAAGACCGTCCAAAGTGGAGGAGGAGCATCCGGGAAGGATTAAGCACCTCGAGATTTGTTAGGAACATCTGTGGAGAGAGAGAGAGATACAGTTAATGTTTCAAGTCCAGTGACCCTTCTTCAGAACTCTCTGATAAAGGATCATTGAACTCGAAATGTTAGTTTTGTATCGCTCTCTCTCCGTAAATGCTGCCAGACCTGCTGAGTTTCTCCAGCAATTGCTGTGTTTGTTTCAGATCTCCAGCATCCTCGGTTCTTCGTTTGGTTTTAATATTCTGGTCGATAGTGAAATTTGAATTTGACCAAACCTGGAGTTAAAAGTCACCTGATGAAGCAGCGTCGCTCCGAAAGCTAGTGTGCTTCCAATTAAACCTGTTGGACTATAACCTGGTGTTGTGTGATTTTTAACTTTGGAGTTAAAAGGTTAGCCTCATGGTGACCTGTGTCATAAAAACCCATCTGGTTCACTAATGCCCTTTAGGGAAGGAATCTGCCATCCTTACCTGGTCTGGCCAAATGCAACAGCAGGCACACAGCAATGGGGTTGACTTCTCACTGCCCTCTGGGCAATTAGCGATAGGCAATAAATACTGGTCTAGTAGATGCCCATGTATAAGATTAGATTACTTACAGTGTGGAAACAGGCCCTTCGGCCCAACAAGTCCACACCGACCTGCCGAAGCGCAACCCACCCATACCCCTACACTTACCCCTTACCTAACCCTACGGACAATTTAGCCAATTCACCTGACCTGCACATCTTTGGACTGTGGGAGGAAACCCTCACAGACATGGGGAGAATGTGCAAACTCCACACAGTCAGTCGCCTGAGGCGGGAATTGAACCCGGGTCTCTGGCGCTGTGAGGCAGCAGTGCTAACCACCGTGCCACCGTGCCGCCCACGAAAGAAACGGAAAAAACCTGGGACATTAATTAGCTCTGAGGCAGGCCAGGCCAGTGACATCTACATCAAACCAATGAATTAACAAAACACTCAGAATCGCTGGAACCATGAAACCTTCTTCACCTCATTATCATATCACCAGCTCAGCCTTCCATGTTGCTTTTTTGAAAAATGAAGGAATTAAGGGATATGGTGAAAACGCGGGTAAGTGAAGCTGAGGCCACAAACAGATCAGCCATGATCTGATTGAGTGGCAGAACAGGCGTGAAGGGGCCAGACGGCCTAATCCTGCTCCTGGTTCTTATGTTCTTATTCCTTCTGACTTCAGCAGCTGCTTCATTTTCTCTCCACCCCCCCCCCCCCCACCACCCCCAACCGCCAGCCCCCATCTCCTCCTCATCCATGTTCTCACGTGCATTTTGCACAAGAGGAGAATTCAATTTTTCGAACGTAACTGTGCCAGACATTGCTGTGTTCCTTTCTCAGCAGCAAAAAGGTAAACAACTAATTATCCATCGGCTCAGCACAAGCCATCCCACAAGCCAGGCCTGCAGCAGAAACTCTACCCTCTGCAGGTAGCCCCTCACTTCGTGAACAGCAAGATGGGCATGGGGCTGAATGAATTTTCTTTAACAGAAGGAAGGGAAAGGAAGATCAAACTTTGCTGAAGGAGTCCAGGCTTTCCTTAAAGATAATTACTTGTGATAAATCACTTCTAAGTCTGAGCTTTCTCAGAACCTGCTGTTTTAAAAACAAGGTCAGAGATTTGCAAGAAAACTCAAGGTCTTTTGCAGACTGGCTCCTGCTAATTTTCCTGCAACTGTTCAACTCATCACTGCGACATAGTCTCATTCAGGACCCATCCTCAAGTGCCTGCCAGCTGTGGATTTTCTCAAGTCACAGGACTGTAGCTCCCAAACCCACAACCTTCCAACCACTGACACAACTGCTATCCCACTGAGTCACAGAATTGTTCCAGTGAAGAGTGAGGCCATTCAGCCCATTGTGTCTGCAACGGCTCTCTGAAGCAACCCACTCTCTCCTCAACATTCTTCCTTTTTTTTCTACACTCATGGGATGTGTGTATCACTGGCTGGGCCCAGAATTTATTACCCCTTGCCCCTTGAGAAGGTGGGGGTGAGCTGTCTTCTTAAACTGCTGCAGACCACAGAGGTTGACCCACAATGCCCTGAGGGAGGGAATTCCAGGATGTTGGCCCTGAGTCACATGTAGGCCAGACCAGGTAAGGATGGCAGTTTCCTTCCCTAAAGGACATTGGTGAACGAGATGAGTTCTCACAACATTAGGCTCCTAATTCCAAATGCTATTGGATTCAAATTCCACCCTGACAGGATTCGAACCCAGGTGCCCAGGACATTACCTGGTCTCTGGGTTAATAGTTGAGCAGTAATACCACTAGGGCATCACTTCCCCTGTCAGACCTGCTGCACTTTCTGTTTTCATACCACCAAAGCCTGGCCATTTATCTACGGGTCTACCTCAGCACCCTTCCAATCCTGGCCCCTTGGACATCTCTACCTTTAACTTCTCCATCATCGGTGACTGTGCCTTCAGCTCTGAGTTCTGGAATTCACTCTTTCAATCTCCCATCATAAGACCATAAGACATAGGAATGGAAGTAAAGCCATTCTACCCATCAAGTCCACTCTGCCATTCAATCATGGCTGATGGGCATTTCAACTCCACTTACCCGCATTCTCCCCGTAGCCCTTAATTCCTTGTGACATCAAGAATTTATCAATCTCTGCCTTGAAGACATTTAGCGCCCGGCCTCCACTGCACTCTGCGGCAATGAATTCCACAGGCCCACCACTCTCTGGCTGAAGAAATGTCTACGCATTTCTGTTCTGAATTTACCCTCTCTAATTCTAAGGCTGTGTCCACGGGTCCTCGTCTCCTTGCCTAACAGAAACAATTTCCTAGCGTCCACCCTTTCCAAGCCATGTATTATCTTGTAAGTTTCTATTAGATCTCCCCTTAATCTTCTAAACTCCAATGAATACAATCCCAGGATCCTCAGCTGTTCCTCATAAGTTAGACCTACCATTCCAGGGATCATCCGTGTGAATCTCCGCTGGACATGCTCCAGTGCCAGTATGTCCTTCCTGAGGTCTGGGGACCAAAACTGGACACAGTACTCCAAATGGGGCCTAACCAGAGCTTTATAAAGTCTCCGTAGCACATCGGTGCTTTTATATTCCAACCCTCTTGAGATAATTGACAACATTGCATTCGCTTTCTTAATCACGGACTCAACCTGCATGTTTGCCTTTAGAGATTCCTCAACTAGCACTCCCAGAATTCTCTTTACTTTGGCTTTATGAATTTTCTCACCGTTTAGAAAGTAGTCCATGCTTCTATTCTTTTTTCCAAAGTGCAAGACCTCGCATTTGCTCACATTGAATTCCATCAGCCATTTCCTGGACCACTCCTCCAAACTGTCTAGATCCTTCTGCAGCCTCCCCACTTCCTCAGTACTACCTGCCTGTCCACCTAACTTCGTATCATCGGCAAACTGCGCTAGAATGCCCCCAGTCCCTTCATCCAGATCATTAATATATAACGTGAACAGCTGTGGCCCCAACACTGAACCCTGCGGGACACCGCTTGTCACCGGCTGCCAATTCGAAAAAGAATCTTTTATCCCAACTCTCTGCCTTCTGTCAGACAGCCAATCCTCAATCCATGCCAGTAACTCACCTCGAACACCATGGGCCCTCACCTTACTCAGCAGCCTCCTGTGTGGCACCTTATCAAAGGCCTTTTGGAAGTTCAAAGGCCTTTTGGAAGTATCCCTCCATAATCGTTTGTTTCTTTAAGATTCTCCTTAAAACCTACTTCTTGGAACTGGCTTTCAATCAGATGACTGGATATCTCCTCCTGTGGCTTACTGTCAAATTTTGTTGGTAATTACTCTCGTGAAATGCCTTGGGACGTTTTATTATGTTAATGGCGCCATATAAATGCAGGTCGCTGTATTTAATGTTTCATCTGGACTGTCAGAACTTAAAGGACTGCAATTAAGTACAACACACTGTCATTTGTAAAGTGTTTCCAAAACAGTTATTAGCATTTGCTGCAGAAGGTTTAAACAATAGGCAATGACAGAACAAAGACAGTTACACTAATCAACATCAGTGACTGAATTCATGAACTTTCTTGTGAAAAATCCTTTAAGATCTCTCACAAACACAACAGCAGCTACGTACGAATGCCAGAATCTCTTTCATACAGAACTTTGCCTGACAATGTCAGTGAATAATTATTTTGGAATAGTCAAGGAGACAGTTGTATACAGAATAATGAAAGAAATTACATTCATACAGTATCTGTCAAATCTTCATATTCCTAAAACCTTTCACAGCTGGTAGGTTACATCCAAACCATTTCTGTTTATGTACCAAAAATAGTAGGCAATTTCTGCACAGCAAGATTCCATTAGATCGATTTATTGTCTGTGATACTGGCTGAGTTATGAAGGTACAGAAAGAAGTGCCTGAGGAGTTTTTTCTCTCTTTCATCCCCAGGCAGGTGAGATCTAGCTTCAGTGCCTTTGTTCACAAGATCAATAATGATGCACTGCCATTGGAGATTGAGTCCTCACCTCTCGTGACTCAACACTTCAACAAACAGCCTTGTGATTCCACGCTCGCTCTGAGCTAAGGGAGTCAGTGACAGAGCTCACTGCGACAGAAAGACAGAAATTAAACTCAGCCCTTTCAGTCCAGCTCCACCATTTGATCTGATCTGACTCAGTCTCCCGCTCCCACTTTCTCCCCAATACCCCTTTGATCCCTATCACCCTCAGAACTATATTTAACTCCTTGTTGAAAACATTAAATGCTTTGGCCTAGATTGCCTTCGGTGGTTGTGAATGTGTCAGGCTCACCGCTCTCTGGTGAAGACATTTCTCAGCTCTGTTATAAATGGTCTTCCCTGTTCCTTAGACTGTGACATCTGGTTCAAAACTCCCAATTATCATGAACACCCTCTCTGTGTTTATCCTGCCTGGTCCTATTAGAATTGTATAGGTTTCTATGAGATCCCGCCATCATTCCTCTGAACTCCAGCGAATATATTCTTAACTGACCCAGTCTCTCTTCATGCGTCAGCCCTGCCATCCCAGATATCAGACTGGTTGCAATCTTTGTTGCTCTCCGTCCTCCACCACAACATCCTTCCTCAGACCAAGAGACCCGAACAGCACACAGTACTGCAATATGGTCTCACCAAGACCCTGTACAATTGCAGCAAGACATCCCTGCTCCTGTACTCGATTCCTCTCACTATGAAGACCAACATCCCATTTACCTCCTTCCCCACCTGCTGCCCCCTGCAGGCAGACCTTCCTGATGAAGGGCTATTGCCTGAAATGTCGATTTTCCTGCTCCTCGGATGCTGCCTGACCTGCTGTGCTTTTCCAGCACCACTCTAGTCTAGACTGCTGACCTTCAGTGACTGGTGTACAAGGACACCCAGGTCTCATTCCCTCTCCCCCTTTCCCGGTCTATCACCACTCAGATAACAATTCTCCATTCTTGTTGGGTTTGGAGGAGGTCGCAGTGATGGGCTGCAATGAAACCAGGGACAGATTTTTTTTTTCCCAAGTGAAGTGAGCATCATCAGCAAGACCGCCAGTTATTGCCTGACCCTAAAATAAAACAAGGAATTATCGATGCTGGACAGAAACAGAAATTGATGGAGTGACCTAGCAGGTCTGGCAACGTCTGTGGAGAGAATAATCACGTCTTCCCTGGGGATTAATATCAACAATCCCTTTCTCTGTCCAACCTTGCACTCTGGGCTCCATCTCCACTCTATGTTGGCACTATGTTGGGGTCACTTTTAAAACTTTTTGCTGTTTCTTTCATGTAAAATTCCACGTGACAATACATTTCTGTTCTATTCACTCTTTCACTTCCGGCCCCATTACCATCTGTGACTTCCTGTCATCGGTATAATTGCCCATCCCTAGTTGCCCCTTGGGAAGGTGATAGTGTTGCCCTGGCGATCTGCCTTCTTGACCCACCAAGATCCCTGTGGATTGCAGCTTCCCTTGGAGTTGACTGACTCAGGATTAGTGGTGCTGGAAGAGCACAGCAGTTCAGGCAGCATCCAAGGAGCTTCGAAATCGACGTTTCGGGCAAAAGCCCTTCATCAGGAATAAAGGCAGAGAACCTGAAGCGTGGAGAGATAAGCTAGGGGAGGGTGGGGGTGGGGAGAAAGTAGCGTAGAGTACAATGGATGAGTGGGGGAGGGGATGAAGGTGATAGGTCAGGGAGGAGAGGGTGGAGTGGATAGGTGGAAAAGGAGATAGGCAGGTAGGACAAGTCCGGACAAGTCATGGGGACAGTGCTGAGCTGGAAGTTTGGAACTAGGGTGAGGTGGGGGAAGGGGAAATGAGGAAACTGTTGAAGTCCACACCTGAGCAGCTTTCTGAAACACAGAGCAACAGAAACTCAAGCAGTAGGAGTCTCGTGGGGACTTCTGCCCATGGGCTGGTAAAACTCCACCTCAAGATTAGGCCATTTTCCAGTTTGAGCGATTTTGCAGCTATTCAGGTGGGCCTGACGAAGGCTGAGCCCAAGATTAATCTGAAGAAACTCCATGAATAAATGGGAACCATTGGCTGCTCTCCTAATCCAGAGCTCTATTCCCAATCATTTATATCCATCCTTTTTTAAATATTTCTCCAAATCCAGTCTCATTTTCGATTCTAATCACTGCATGAAGTTAAAGCAGATTGTGAGTATCTGTGGAAATAGCTGTTCTTCAAATCTTCTACATTCATCCAGTGACTTTTTTTCTAATCTTTCATGAGATGAGGGTGTCGCTGGCTGGGCCAATATTTATTGCTCATCCCTCATTGCCTAGAGGGAGTTAAGAGTCAACCACATTGCTGTGGGTCTGGAGTCACATGTAGGCCAGACCAGGTAAAGATGGCAGATTTCCTTCCCCGAAGTACATTTGTGACTCAGATGGGTTTTTAAAACAATCTAGGCGTCTATGGGCATCATTACTGAGATTAGTTTTTCCTGATTTATTATTTAATTGTATTTAAATCCTGGTAGCTATTATGAGCCCACACAGCACCCTTTGTTCCAACCATTTCATGCCGAATATAATCTCAAACTAAGCTAGTCCCACCTGGCCCATATCCCTCCAAACCTTTCCTATCCAGGTATCCATCCAAATGTCTTTTAAATGTTGTAATTGTATCCACACCCACCACTTCCTCAGGACATTCATTCCACACATGAACCACCCTCTGTGTAAAATATTTGCTCCAATGTCTTTTTTAAATCTCTCACCTCTCACCTTAAAACTGTGTCCCCTTGTCTTGGAATCCCCCATCCCAGGGGAAAAAACAACAACCATTACCTCGATCTATACCTCACATTATTTTATAAACTGCTATCCAGTTACCTCTCAACCTCTGACCCTCCAGTGAAAACAGCCCCAGTCTATTCAGCCCTTTCTGTACAACTCAAACCTTCCATTCCCAGCAATGTCCTGTAAATCTTTTCTCAATCCTCTCCAGCTGGATAATATCCTTCCAATAACTGGGTGACCAGAACTGGACACAGTATTTCAGAGGTCAGGCAGCATCTGAGGAACAGGAGCGTCGACTTTTCAGGCATAAGCTCTTCACCAGGAATTAAGAGCTTTTGCCCGAAACGTCGATCCTCCTGCTCCTCGGATGCTGCCTGACCTGCTGTGCTTTTTCAGCGCCACATTCTAGATTCTGATTTCCAGCACCTGCAGGCCTCACTTTCACCTCACAGTATTCCAGAAGAGGCCTCACCAATGTTGCCGGGGAATTTGAATTAATTCCTCTGGAACATCAAGGTGGAGAATTCCGATCCACTCATTAACAGTATGCCACCTGTTTCTGAGTGTTCATCAAATACAGCAAACGACCATTTTGACTTGCTATCCTCTCAAACCCTTCTGTCATTCTGTAATGTTCCATTAGATTGTCCTTTCTTTGCTCTGCTCTAATAGGAATTACTCTCCAATGTTTGACCCTTTCTTCATAGCTCTCACAGCGTTATCACGGTGTTAGTCAATTCTTTCCCGGTGCCTTTTCAATAGTGTTCCCAGATGGGCATTTCCAGGCAGTCACAGTACTGAACTGGCAGGTACACAGTGCTCCAGAATATCTGCAGGCCCAACTCTGCAGCAACTCTTTGGGGTAGTCGTCTGAGCTGAATGGCCATACCCTGTAAGGATGTGCTCTGTGATGAGCTCACGGCCAACACAAAACCAACAGACCTCCCCTGGAGCTACATGGATGCCCGCGAGCAAGGGGTCTCTGGTTAAGGGTGCACAGGAAGTCTGGAGTGTCTAGGGGTAAGCGGTTAGGAAAGGCAGGGCAGAACATGAGATCGTGAACAGGAGAGCTGACCAGAAAGGTAAAGTCATTAGGGCCAACCTCACCCATCTGTACAAGGTAATGTCACTCACAAATTAGTCTCTACAGTCATAATCTAGAAGTGACAGATGCCCTGGAGTAGTCAGGTACCAAAGGCAACACCAAGGGTCATCCAGAACTGGCCACACCAATGTCTTAGAGTCATAGAGATATACAGCACGGAAACAGACCCTTCGGTCCAACCCGTCCGTACCGACCGGATATCCCAACCCGATCTAGTCCCATTTGCCAGCGTTCGGCCCACATCCTTCCAAACCCTTCCTATTCATATACCATCCAGATGCCTTTTAAATGTTGCAATCGTACCAGCCTCCACCACTTCCTCTGGCAGCTCATTCCATACACGTACCACCCTCTGTGTGAAAACGGTGCCCCTTAGGTCTCTTTTATATCTTTCCCCTCTCACCTAAACCTATGCCCTCTAGTTCTGGACTCCCACATCCCAGGGAAAAGACTTTGTCTATTTACCCTATCCATGCCCCTCATGATTTTATAAATCTCTATGAGGTCACCCCTCAGCCTCCAACACTCGAGGGAAAACAACCCCAGCCTGTTTAGCCCCCCCCCGGTAGTTCAAACCCTCCAAACCCCGGCTACATCCTTGTAAATCTTTTCTGAACCTTTTCAAATTTAACAACATCCTTCCATGTTTAGAATGCACAATAGCTATAATTTCACTCTTCCCACGCCCTGTATTTTTATAAAGATCCATGCCTTTCAACACTGAGTTTCCTCTCTCTTTCTCCAGTGTCCCTGAGATGTATTTGTTGCCTGTCCCTAACTGTCCTTGAGAAGGGGTTGGTGAGTTGTCCCTTTGAAATACTGCAGTTCATAGCCACTTTAGTATAACTGACCACTGAGGGAAATTGTGTCAACCACATTGCTCTCAGTCTGGAGTCACATGTAGACCAGACCAGGTAAGGATGGCAGATTTCCTTCCCTGAAGGGGATTAGTGAATCCGATGGGTTTTTACAACAATCAATAATAATTTCACGGCACCATCACTGAGACTTATTTCCAAGTACACATTATATTAAATTCTTTAATGTGGGCTCTGAGTCATGTTTCCAGGCTATTAGCCTCATCATCCAGATTACTAGTTTAGTGATATCTCCCTTGATGTCAAAATAAGATTCTAATTCCTTTCACTGTTCTATCTCCCACAATATACAACATTGCATTTCTCTCCCTTAAACTGTATCAGTCACCAATGATGAAGGGCTTTCGAAACATCAATTTTCCTGCTCTTCGGATGCTGCCTGACCTGCTGCGCTTTTCCAGCACCACTCTAATCTTGACTCTAATCTCCAGCATCTGCTGTCCTCACTTTCTCCTCAGTTGCCAATCTGCCCATTCATCTCCTGTTTTCATAATTTGCGCTCTTCTCCATAGCTGCTGTGATCTCTGATCAGGTTTCATCGGATTATTTCAAAACCGTTCTTCCTAGTTACTAACATCCAAATAATTTTCAAGACTAGAAGTCAAATCCAAGCACAGGTTCTAAGGGCTGACACTGTGTTGATGGGAGTTGAGAGTGTGGTGCCGGAAAAGCACAGCAGGTCAGGCAGCATCCGAGGAGCAGGAAAATCGATGTTTCGGGCAAAAGCCCTTCATGAGGATCCCTGCCCATTCACACTTACATTCCTTCTGACCACCTAACATTGCTCCATCCTCATTGTTTCATTTTTTTATTACTGCTTGCCATATCCTCTAACCTCACCTACTCACCTCATCCCCATACTCCATTGTACCACCGACAAAACCTATTCCTGAATCTCATCTACACATCTTCCCTCCATATCCCTCAACCCTGCTATCATCCTTTCCCTAAAACTGCCACCTCCCCATACCCATCCCTCTCAACCTCACCATGGTGCTATATTGTTTACCACATTCACAAGTTTAAAACCTTCCATTTCAGTCTTTGAAATCCCTCCCAGTCCAGTGGGAATGAACAAAACTTTTCCTGGGAAGCTGAGTTTTTTTGGGATTGGCTGCTGCAGTGGTTTTGAAAGTGAGAGAGGGACAGAGGAGGAAATGAAGAAGTGTAATCCAGATGGGAAACAAAGGCCTGTTTGCAAAATGCAGCAAACTCATTATTGCAACAAACTCCCTTGTTTCTGTTATGCTATCAGTGTGTTGGCAGAATCTAATTGAGTTGGTCTCAGTATGATGAATTAAGAGGCATTACTGTTTGGCAGCTGAGAAACTATGATGAGGGATCCAATTAATTGTCAACATTCAGGTGTTAATGAAATGGAGTTTTCAATATGTTCCTTTGGTTAGCATCTCATTACGCAAATTCCAACACACACTCGATACAGGTATCCCCCTCCCAGAGGTCAAGCCATTGTTGTCACATCAGCCCCAGCTATCAGGGAACAGTGACATAGATACAACAGTGACACTACGTGGAGTTGTAAGGCTGTCCAACACAATAATATGGAATCCAACATCATGGAAGGAGGCCATTTGGCCCATTCAGCCCATGCTGGGTCTTTGAAAGTGCCATCCAATGCCCCTGCTTGTACTTACTTTCAAAAAGCGAATGTTTCCTTCTCAAGTATTATTCCAAGCCCTTCTGAAAATGACTGCTCCCACTGCCTTTTCAGGCATGCATTCCCGAAAACAACAGAAGAAGGACTGCAATTTGTGATTTCTTATTTACTACTTTACACTGACAAGCATTGCAACGTTGAACATTGAAATTATTTCTTTACTTTTCTACTTTGTGCCTAAGATTTTGTACCTGGGAATCGTGTACCTAAGATGGCACTGAGATTGGTGATTCTGTAAACTTAAGTATGTACATTAGCTTGTTGAGCTTGAAGATTTGTTTTCAGACGTTTCGTCACTGTATTGGGTAACATCATCAGTGAGAGTCTCTGGTGAAGTGCTGGTGGCATGTCCCGCCTCTCTCTTTATAGGTCTTGGTTTCTTAAGGTGGGTGATGTCATTTCAGTTTTTTTTTTCAAGAGAACGTAGATAGGATCTAAGTCGATGTGTTTATTGATGGAGTTCTGGTTGGAATGCCAGGTCTCTAAGAATTCTCGTGCATGCCTTTGTTTCGGCTGTCCTAGGATATGTGTGTGTTGTCCCAGTCAAAGTGGTGTCCTTCTTTGTCAGTATGTATAGAAACTAGTGAGAATGGGTCGTGTCTTTTGATGGCTAGTTGGTGTTCATGTATCCTGGTGGCAAGTTTCCTGCTGTAGTGTTTATAGTTCTTGCATGGTATTTTCCAAATGACGTTAGATTTGTTGGCAATATCTAATGGATCCTTTTGTTTCATTAGTCGTTGTTTAAGTGTGTTGGTACGTTTATGGGCTACCATGATGCCAAGGGGTCTGAGTAATCTGGAAGTCCTTTCTGATATGTCTTTGATGTAAGGTAATGTGGTTATGGTTTTTGGTTGTGTTGTGTCTGCTTGTTTGGGTTTGTTTCTGAGGGATAGGAGGATTGTATTTATTGGGAAAACCTTTCCGTACTCTTACACCCCTTTGCCTGAATACACATGACAATAAAGTCTAATTCTAATTCTAACTCAATGCCAAAATACAATGATAATTGATACCTCTGGGATTAGGAATTAAAGCAGGGATTTTTTCAAGAATAGGTCAGTCAGGTGGTTAAAGGAGAAAGTAGAATTGAAAGAGTTAAGAAAAGAGAACACACACAAACTCAGAGCTTCACCTCCAAACTCTAAGTTTAGATTAGATTTTTTTTTAGATTACATTACATTACAGTGTGGAAACAGGCCCTTCGGCCCAACAAGTCCACACCGACCCGCCGAAGCGAAACCCACCCATACCCCTACATTTACCCCCTACCTAACACTACGGGCAATTTAGCATGGCCAATTCACCTACCCTGCACATCTTTGGACTGTGGGAGGAAACCGGAGCACCTGGAGGAAACCCACGCAGACACGGGGAGAACGTGCAAACTCCACACAGTCAGTCGCCTGAGGCGGGAAATGAACCCGGGTCTCTGGCGCTGTGAGGCAGCAGTGCTAACCACTGTGCCACCGTGCCACCCACGAGTTCTGACATGATGGAGACCCACAGTGAAAATACTGGAAGACATGGGAATTGCAAGCTCAAACCTAATGTCTCTCATCCTGTCTGGATCTGGCATTTGGAGTTTGGGGGCTGGGGGATGGGGGGGGCGGTTGCAGAGGCAGAACCCATCTCAATGATTAGCTGCTTCCACCACCATCACCTTTTGGAGTTGTTATGTTTGGAGATTGTGAAAATGTATCCATAAGTGCATTAACTCGTTGGGACTGGTAAAATTGTCAAGAAACTGTTCAAAAAATGGATTTGCAACAATAAAATGGTATTCCAGAGTGCCTGTCCATCCATAACCGTGATCAGATGTGTGCTGTATGACTGATTTCCCAACTATCATTTTCAGGCCCCAATCAATGGGGCCTATTAACAAATAGCTCCAACTGCTGAGTGAATGGAAATATTGTTGAGGTGCACCTTTGTGAGATGTTTGTTTATGTTGTGAAATGTATCTTGCATAAAGGATCAAATAAAGCAGTTTGATGCATTGCTGTTTGTTTTCGTGTCACTGTCAGTGAGAGTTTTTCCCAGAAACAATTGATAATCATCAGTAAACTGGTAACTTCATTTTCTGTCAGTGATTCTCCAGGTTAAGGTGAGCTGGTGTGGAGAGGGAAAGGGAAATGGCACCGGGTGTGTGTAGGACTTGGCACAGAGGGTATATAGGTTATGAAGAGCTAGGGATGGTATAGTCATAGAGTCATACAGCACAGGAGCAGACCCTTTGGTCCAACCAGTCCACACTGACCATAATCCCAAATAAACTAGTCCCACCTGCCTGTACTTGTCCCATATCCCTCCAAACATTTCCCATTCATGTTCTTATCTAAATGGCTTTTAGATATTGTAATTGTACCTGCATCCACCACTTCCTTTGGCAGTCCATTCCACACACAAACCATTCTCTGTGTAAAAATGTTGCCCCTCATGTCTTTTTCAAATCTTTCTCCTCTCACCTGAAAAATAAGTCTTGAAATCCCCCACCCCTTCGCAGAAAGACAACTGCCATTCACCTTACCTATGTCCCTCATGATTTTATAAACCTCTAAAAGTTCACACCTCAACTTCCTGCACTCCGGTGAAACAAGTCCCGGCCAATCCAGCCTCTCCCTCTGACTCAATCCCTCCATTCCTGGCAACATCCTGATCTGTTCCAGCCTCGGGTGACTGTCTGTGTGGAGTTTGTACATTCTCCCCGTGTCTGCATGGGTTTCCTCCAGGTGCTCCGGTTTCCTCCCACAGTCCAAAGATGTACAGGTCAGGTGAATTGGCCATGCTAAATTGCCCATTGTGTTAGGTACATTAGTCAGAGGGAAGTGGGTCTGGGTGGGTTACTCTTCAGAGGGATGGTGTAGACTTGCTGGGCCGAAGGGTCTGTTTCCATGCTGTAGGTAATCGAATCTAATCTAAATCTCTTCTGAAACCTTTCCAGCTTAATAATATTCTTCCTACAAGAGGGAGACCAGGACGGAACACAGTATTCCAGAAGAGGCCTCAGTAATGCTCTATAAAGGGCTCTGGGGATTGGAAGATAGGCATTGGGAAGCCAGGGATGTGACAGGCTGTGAGGTAGGCACAGTGGCAGAGGCTGGCTGGATGGGGCACGGGGAAAGAGAACAGAAGAGAAGTTTCCTGTTTTAATCTTTGCTGAAGACATGGCGACCCAGCAGTTCCCTTAGACTCTTCCCAGGTTACCTGGTCGGACTCCAAACGCAGTCCAGATTAACCCACCATACCCCACCTCGATCCATGAGAATTAGAGGCAGCCATTTTAAAGATGGAGGTTGACAGAGCTGGGATATATAGAACACAGAACATTACAGCCCTTCGGCCCTCGATGTTGGGCTGACCTGTCATACCAATCTGAAGCCCATCCCACCTACACTATTCCATGTACATCCATATGCCTGTCCAATGACGACTCAAATGCACTTAAAGTTGGCGAATCTACTAGCGTTGCAGGCAAAGCATTCCACACCCTTACTACTCTCTGAGTAAAGAAACTACCTCTGACATCTGCCCAATAACTATCACCCCTCAATTTAAAGCTATGCCCTCTCGTGCTCACCGTCACCATTCTTGGAAAAAGGCTGCCTCTGTGCTCCCGATGGGCAATGAAGATTGGAGCCTTAGCCTTACTCACACGTAACAGGAGCCCAGCTATTGTTCAGATAAAGGAAATGACGTGGAGTTGCATTTACAGCACCGTCCATATGTTCCAAAGCACTTAATAGCCAATGGAGAATATTTCAAAGTGTTGCACGGTTGAAATGCTGCAGCTACATTAAGCATAGCAAGATCCAAAAACAAACAGCAAGGCAATAGTGACCAGATAATTTATTTTCAGTGATGTCAGTGATGTTAGTTGAGGGTTAAGGTCAGGTCCAGGGCACCAGGGTGAACCTTTGCTTCAGCATAACAGCAAAGGGGATCCTCGACACCCACCTAATGGGACAGACTGGGCTTCACTCAGTCCCATCGAAAAGACAGCACCTCCAACAGTGTGGCTCCCCTTCACAACTGCATCACATTCGATTCAACCCTCAGCTCCCAGCACTGTGACGGAGATGAGGGAGCTTCTGAAACAGAGGCAAGAGTGCTCCTTCTAAAAGGCAGTGCAGATGGTTACATGAGCATAGGCAATGGAGGGTGATAAATGAACGTGTGATTGGGATTGTGTCATCATTTGGAGATGCCAGTGTCGGACTGAGGTGTACAGAGTTAAAAAATCACACAACATCAGGTTATAGTCCAACCGGTTTAATTGGAAGCACTAGCACCAGTTACCACCTGATGAAGGAGCAGCGCTCTGAAAGCTAATGCTTCCAATTAAGCACAATTGGACTATAACCTGGTGTTGTGTGATTTTTAACTTTGGGATGGAGTGGCCTTGATAATAACAAGGAACAGAGTCAGGCTCCCATTACAAACCCAAGGGGAACCAATGGGGGAAGACTGTCTGTTTTGAACATCATCAGAACATCTTCAGTCCAAAGAGGTGCAGGTTGACCACGGTAAACGCGGGGTTATAGGGATAGGGCGGGATGCTCTTCGGTGGGTCGGTGCAAACCCGATGGGCTGAATGGCCTTTATTTGCGCTGTGGGGACTCTATGATTCTGTTCTTCATCATTTCCAGAAACGGTTTCTTAACTTTAAGCAATTAATTTGCTCTTGAGTGTTTGCTGACAGTTCCCAATCGAAGGAGGAGGGGTGACGTGATCTTTGTTGAGGAATGTTTTTCTTGGAAAACAGTGAGATTGGTGCTCGATGATTAATAGTTATTTAAGAGCTTGTGCTGAGCACCCTCATTAGGCAGGATTAATAACAGTTCTGAGATACAAAAAAAGAATCTCTCGCGTCAGCTCGGGAGTGTTGATGGGGAAGCAGAGATTCTGGGGTTTATAACTGCTGAATATAACCTTTATATTTTTGGCCCATGGAAGTGCAGTCTCTCCAGGGGAGGGATAGACTGTTTGAGATTATTGTTGGTTTGCTTTGCACACAGCGGTAGGACATAGTGTGTGGCTCAACTCCCAGACAGGAGGAATGTAGATTGCTACAGAGCAGTAGGACCTCATTCAGCCCATCACCCTTGTGCCAGCCCGCTGAAAGAATTATTCAATCAGTCTTTCTGCATAGCCCTGAAGATATTTACATTTCGAGAATACATTCAATTCACTTTTGAAAGTCACGATTGTAACTGTATCCACCAGCTGTTTTTATTTTCATTCACAGGTAGTGACACTGGCTGGCCCTCCTTTATTGCCCGTCCCTCGTTGCCCTTGAGAAGGTAGTAGTGAGCTGACAGCTTGAACCGCTACAGTCCACCTGCTGTGGGTAGACCCACGATGGCCTTAGGGAGGGAATTCCAGGATTTTGACCCAGTGACACTGAAGAAACAGCGATACATTTCTAAGTCAGGATGGTGAGTGGCTCGGAGGGGAACAAGGGTGACGTTCCCTTGTATCTGCTGCTCTTGCCCTTCTCAATGGAACTGGTCATGCATTTGGAAGGTGCTCTCTGAGGATCTTCTGGTGAATTTCTGCCGCACATGTTGTAGATTGTACACACGGCTGCTCCTGAGAGTCTGTAGTAGAGGGAGTGAGTGTCTCAGTAATAGATGGTACCAATCAAATTACTAATGAGTCTTTCTGGGCAATGTATTGCAGTCATACAGCTGCACAGCATTGAAACAGACCCTTCGCTCCAACTCATCCAAGCCAATCAGGTGTCTTAAATTAATCTAGTCCCATTTACCAGCATGTGGCCCATATCTCTCCAAACCCTTCCTATTCATGTACCCATCCAGATGCCTTTTAAAAGCTGTAATTGTACCAGCCTCCATCACTTCCTCTGGCAGCTCATTCCATACACGTACCACCCTCTGTGTGAAAAAGTTGCCCCTTAGGTCTCTTTTAAATCTTTCCCCTCTCACACTAAACCTATGCCCTCTAGTTCTGGACTCCCTCACCCCAGGGAAAAGACCTTGTCTATTTACTCTATCCATGCCCCTCATGATTTTGTAAACCTCTATAATGTCACCCCTCAGCCTTTGACGCTCCAGGGAAAGCAGCCCCAGCCTGTTCAGCCTCTCCCTCTAGTGCAACATAGTTTTTTTGAATACGATATGTTGTGAACTGTCTTGATCATTTTCAAACCAGCATCATTTTGCTGATTATCTTTAATGTCGGGTGGTTCATAGTTCATTGAAAGTGGAGTTGCAGGTAGATAGGATAGTGAAGGCGGCGTTTGGTATGCTTTCCTTTATTGGTCGGTGTACTGAGTACAGGAGTTGGGAGGTCATGTTGCAGCTGTACAGGACATTGGTTTGGCCACTGTTGGAATATTGTGTTCAATTCTGGTCTCCCTGCTATAGGAAGGATGTTGTGAAACTTGAAAGGGTTCAGAAACAATTTACAAGGATGTTGCCAGGGTTGGAGGATTTGAGCTACAGGGAGAGGCTGAACAGGCTGGGGCTGTTTTCCCTGGAGCTTTGGAGGCTGAGGGGTGACCTCATAGGGGTTTATAAAATCATGAGGAGCATGGATAGGGTAAATAGACAAAGTCTTTTCCCTGGGATGTGGGAGTCCAGAACTAGAGGGCATAGGTTTAGGGTGAGGGGGGAAAGACTTAAAAGGGACCTAAGAAGCAATGTTTTCACTCAGAGGGTGGTACGTGTATGGAATGAGCTGCCAAAGGAAGTGGTGGAGGCTGGTATAATTACAATATTAAAAAGGCATTTGGATGGGTATATGAATAGGAAGGGTTTGGAGGGATATGGACCAAGTGCAGGGAAAATGGTTAGGTTGGGATATCTGGGCAGCATGGACGGGTTGGACTGAAAGGTCTGTTTCCGTGCTGTACGTCTCTATGATTGTATGACTCTTAGAGATCACGGATAAAAAGATTGCAACAAACTGCTTCAGTGAGAGATGCAAACTGACATTACCCTGAGCAAAGGAAGGGATGCCTCTCATCCCAATGAAGCTTGTTCCTAACTCCACTCTCACAGACTCCGTCCTCCAACCCAGTTTCACCATATCCGTTCACAAGGCATATAATCCTGAGAAACAGGATTCCAACATTGTTCCAACACTCAATAAGAACATAGCTGATCCAATCACAGCCTCAAATCTACTTTCCCTACACTGTTCCCTGTAATCCTTGACTCCGTCACAGACAATGTTACAAAAAAGCTGGGAATGTTGCTAGCTGCAGATTTTTAAATATGTTAATCTATTCAATAAACTAACACTGTTAATTTCCTAGCCTTCCAAGGATTCTAATCATCAATTAATCTTACCAATTTATATCAATCTCAGACACTAATCTCAACTGTCAAATGATATGCAGTAAACCAGCTATCGCTGAATTACTTTGACATAACTGAACTGTCTTGGTAACCCCCATTATTCATTCAGTCAGCAAACTCTCATTACTCAACAGTTTCCAGACACAATGCTGAGGTTTGAAAGCTGTTACTTATGTCCTTGTGTCTAATAAACACTGGCCAGTTTGTAACTTCACTTGATACACTCCATAGTACCTTATTCCTTGACTTGGCATTTGGTTTTCTTCATAATTATGAAACATTTTTAGAATTTATATTAAAAATGTGTTATGAAGTATATAATTTTTTTTGAGGGTTTCATGATTTTGTGTATTTTTTGGGATTGTTGATCCAGTAAAACTCCCAAGAACTTATCAGACACATTTTGATGCTGAGCCACATACGGTTATATAACAGTAGGAAACAAATAGTGGAAAATTGGTTAAATTTTATAAAGCACATTAAAGAATGTATCTCCGAGAGTCTGAAAAGAACTGTTTGTTGAACTAGTTGCTGCACTGGCTTTAATTTTCCGGACTCTGGGAAGGTCCCATCAGATTTGAAAATAGCGAATACAGGTAGTTCTTCGATAACGTGATGGATGCTTCCCTGGGCCGCCCCGCGTTGTAGAAACAGCGCTTGAAGTGTTGGCGACGTAATCGCATTTCAACCAACGCACGTTTTAAAAGTTTGCACTGTAGAAACAGCGTCTCCAATTCGGCAACTGTGTTGATGAAACGCGTGTTATAACAGAATGACCCGTATAACTCTTGCATTGAAGAGCATGGGATAGAAAAGCTCAAGCCAGTTCACTTAAACTCTGTCACTGGGAGAATGCTGGAATCAATTATTAAGGGTGGTTGTAGCAGCCACTTAGAGAATCCTAATGCAATCTGGCAGGGTCAACATGGTTTTGTGAGAGAAATCATGCTTGTCTACTTTACTGGAGAACTTTAAAAACCAACAAGCAATGTGGAGAAAAAAGGAACCTGAAACAGCACATTTGGATTTCCAGAAGGCATATGATAAGGTAATACATCAAACACTACTCTGCAAAGAAACTGTTCATGATGTCAGGGTTAACATATTAGCTTCCAAATTCCTATCTTTGCTAACAAGAAACAGAGAGCAGACATTAATAAGTCTTTTTCTGTTTCGAGCTGTAATGAGTGGAGTGCTGCAGGGATCAGTGTTGAAGCCTCAACTATTTACAATCTTTATCAATGACTGAAGGCACTGAAAATGTGGTCGCTCCATTTGCTGAAGGTACAAAGATAGGGAGGAAGATAAGAGTTTTGCGAAGGGATATACTTAAGTGAGTTGGCAAAGATTTGGCAGGTGGAATATAATGTGAGAAACATGAAATTGTCCACTTTGACAGGAAAGATAGAAAAAGAAGCATTTTATTTGAATGGGGAGAGAATGCAGGGGGATCTGAGTGCCCTGTGACATGAATCATAGAAAGTTAAGCACGCAACTACTGCAAGGGATTAGAGAGAGAGAGAGAGATGATGGGTTATTGTTTTTTGCAAGGGAAATAGAATATACAAGTTGAGATTCTTTTCTACAGCTACAGAGTCTGGTGAGATCACACCTAAAACACTGCGATGAGCTTTGCTATCCTTATTTAAGGTCCTAACTGGGAAATATATCGCTGTTTCTTCACTGTCGCTGGGTCAAAATCCTGGAATTCCCTCCCTAAGGGCATTGTGGGTCAACCTACCGCACATGGACTGCAGCGGTTCAAGAAGGCAGCTCACCCCCACCTTCTCAAGGGGCAACTAGGGACGGGCAATAAATACTGGCCCAGCCAGTGATGTCCATGTCGCACAAATGAATTTAAGAAAGGATAAAATTGCAAAACGAAGCTGTGCAGAGAAAGTTCACTTGATTGGTTCCTGGGATGGAGGGTTGGGTTCATGGTGGAAGCTCTGTGGGTTTTCACCTGTCTCCATCAGAAATTTGAAGAATGAAATATACAAGATCCTGGGAGAGAGTTAACCCTGGTGGGAGTGACTCAAACTAGTTTACCAAGAAACAGTCACTGGTTTAAGGCAGGCGTGGAGGTCACAACTCTGCGATACCCCCTCCCCCAGACAGCAGTGGGCCAGAGTCGCCGAGTTAGGTCAACTCCTTTGTCTGAATTAACAGGGGTAGACAGAGAAGTGAAGTTGAAGCCAAAATCCGATCAGCCACGATCGTATCTAATGACGGATTGGGGTGAGGGGCCTACTCCTGTACTTAGCCTGCACGTTTCAGAGGAGAGGTGAAATGTTGGAGAGTATTAGGGGTGGTCTTCCAGAACGTGGGGTCTAGCAGCTGAAGGCACACAGTGGAGTGATTCAAACTGGGGATGAAGAAGAGGTCTGAAGGCGTTCACTCTGTCAGTCCTGAATGTCTTAATGAGGCGTTTGTGACGTCAATGCTAACTGAGTGATGTAAAACAGTTCAGTAGGTGCTGCTCACTCCTGGGTGATAAACCCTAGATGGTTCCTTAAGCTGTTAAGCATTCACCCAGTTGTACATTGATAATCATTCCGGTCAGTATTCTTACAGTGTGTGCTCATACAAGGCTCATGCGCAATTATGGGAGGGATGTGATCGCACAGGACAGGGTAGAGGTGAGATTTACTGGGATGTTGCCTGGGCTGGAGAATTTCCGTTCTGAAGAGAGAGATGGGGCGGACTGGGGTTGTTTCCCTACGACACAGGAGATTGAGAGGAAACGTGATTGAAATATGTAAAATTATGAATGCTGATTGGACAAATAGGAAGGAACGTAACCCATTGTTGGAAAGATCAATGACTAGGGGCACAGACTGAAGTTAAGGGGCAGCAGGTTTCGGGGGATGTGAGGAAATCATTGTCATCCATAGGCTGGTGGGAATCTGGAATTTGCTACCAGTAAGGGTGGGAGAGGAAGGAACCCTCATCATCTTGAAGAAGTATTCAGATGTGGTCTTGCAATGCCAAGACACACAAGGCAATGGGCCAAGTGGACAATGGGGTTAGAGTAGTTGGGGGTTGTTTCTGACCAGCTCAGATGTGATGGGCTGAAGGGCCTTGTTTTGTGCAGTGGATCTCAGTAACTGTATGACTGCGACTCTAACACAGTCAATGGTTAATCCATCTCTATTATTATATAGCTAAGTGGTGTCCACCAAGGATCAGTGCTTGGACACCACCGATTCACAATAGACATTGAAGATTTAGATAACGGAACTAAATGTTCTGTCTCCAGGCTTGCAGATGACACAAAGCTGGATCGGAGAGGAAACTCTGAGGAAGATACAGAGATGCTTCAGTGTGATTTGGATAAATTGCAATTTCGCAGCAGACGATGAAGTATAATGTGGAAAAATGTGAGGGTATCCATTTTGGCAGCAAAAACAGGAAGTCACATTATTACCTGATTGGTGATAGATTGGGAAAGGGAGAGGGGCAATGAGACCTGGGTGTCCCTGTACACCAGTCATTGAAGGTAAGCCTGCAGGAGGCAGCAGGAGGGGAAGGAGGTAAATGGAGAGGATTCCAGTATAGGAGCAGGGATGGCATTCTGCCATTGTACAGGGCCTTGGTGAGACCACACCCGGAGTCCAGTTTGCAGTTTTGGTCTCCTTTTCTGATGAAGGATGTCCTGGCAATGGAGGGAATACAGGGAAGCTTTACCAGACTAATTCCTGGAATGGCCGGACTGATGTATGAAGAGAGACTGGATCGTTTAGGACTTTATTTCTGGAGTTTAGAAGAGTGAGAGGGGAGATCTTATAGAAACCTATGACATTCTAACAGAACTCAACAGGGTTAACACAGGAAGGATGTTCCTGATGACAGGGCAGTCCAGAACCAGGGGTCACAGTCTGAGGATACAGGGTGGGCCGTTTAGGACTGAGATGAGCAGCAATGTCTTCACCCAGAGAGTGGGGAGCCTGTGGAATTCTCTGCCACAGAATGTGTTTGAGACCAAAACATTGTGGGCGGCACGGTGGCACAGTGGTTAGCACTGCTGCCTCACAGCGCCAGAGACCCGGGTTCAATTCCCGCCTCAGGCGACTGACTGTGTGGAGTTTGCACATTCTCCCTGTGTCTGCGTGGATTTCCTCCGGGTGCTCCGGTTTCCTCCCACAGTCCAAAGATGTGCAGGGTCAGGTGAATTGGCCATGCTAAATTGTCGGTAGTGTTAGATAAGGGGTAAATGTAGGGGTATGGGTGGGTTGCGCTTCGGCGGGTCGGTGTGGACTTGTTGGGCCGAAGGGCCTGTTTCCACACTGTAAAGTAATCTAATCTAATCTAGTAATCTAATTGAATGTTCCAAGAAGGAGTTAGATATAATTCTTAGGGCTAAAGGGGGGAGAAAGCAGGAACAGGGGATTGAGTTGGATGATCAGCCAGGATCATATTAGAGTCATAGATTCATACAGCACAGAAACAGACCCTTCAGTCTAACTCGTCCATACAACCAGGTGTCCTAAACAGAACTAGTTTCATTTGCCTGCGTTTGGCCCATAATCTCTAAATCTTTATGTCCATGTACCTGTCCAAACATCTTTTAAATGCTGCCATTGTATCAGCCTCCAGCATCCTCTGGCAGCTCATTCCATACAAACACTGCCCTCTGCGTGAAAAAAGTTTAATGTATATTTAATTAAAGTTAGACATTGGTCATAAAGTTACTTGTTTTGCTCTGCTTCATTAGTTACTTCTATGTAATGTTCTAAAGAATAAGCAAAGCACCTGAAATGAATGGGTTTGGAGGGATATGGGGCCAGGTGCTGGCAGGTGGGGTTAGATTGGGTTGGGATATCTGGTCAGCATGGATGGGTTGGACCGAAGGGTCTGTTTCCATGCTGTACATCTCTATGACTCTATGGTAGCATTCCACGCTGGTTTGGGTGAAGAGTTAAATTGTAAGTTGGAAACTTGAGCTTCTATCAGTGCAGATCACATTGAAAACTGATATTTATCACAGAGACCTTACAAGTAAAAGGGCTGTTTTCCCTGTTTGACAACACACATTGGCTCCCGGTTTGGGAATGTGCCACTGGTTTGGAATTCTCATCCTCGTGTTCAAATCTCTCCATGATCTTGTCCTTCTCTATCTCTGTGACCTTCCCAGTGTCACACAACCCTCTCCGCTCCCTGAACTCTTCCTAGTTCAGCCCCTTCAGCAGCTTCAGATTTCCTTCAGTCTCAGCTTGGAGGGTGTGATTTCAGATGCTTCATTCCTGAGGTCTGGAATTCCCTCTCTAAATAACTCCACCATCGCAAAAACCACCAAGCTGTCGGTCACCCGCCTTAGGATCTTTCCTCAAGTAATAGCATTAGTTTCCATCTGATGACGGCTCTTGTGAAACGCTTTGGGATGGTCAATGATGGAGGAGTTCTGACGGGCCGAATGGCCTATTTCCACTCCGGATTTCTATTTCTCAATCCTCCTTTAAGAATCTCCTTCCATCCTGGTGTGCCACTTGTCCATCATCAAATTCTTTACAAATTAGAATCCGAAAGAACTGCAGATGCTCTAAGTCAGAAACAGACACAGAAATGGCTGGAAAATCTCAGCAGGCCTGGCAGCATCTGCGGAGAGAAATCAGAGTTCACGTTTCGGGTCAGGTCACCGGATCAGCGGAGCTTTTTCCAGCAACTTCTGTTTGAGCTCTCAATTTCTTTACCTCGTTGTCAGTTTAGATCAAACTCCTGAGGAGATTCTGTTAAGTTAAATGTACAGTACAAATGTTATAGGTAGAGAAGGACAAAATGTATGGTGCCTGCATTTCCTGCTTTGTCTCATTGCTATCCTGACTGCAGGACTCATTATCCTAACTCCTGACCCAAACTCGATGGGTCAATCGATCGGCTCATTCTGATTGGTGGCCTCAACCCTCAGCAGTTTCAGAAGGCCACTTGCTGGGCTAAGGGAGTACATTGGACAATAAAAATTCATGAAATTTATAAATTCTTGTTCTAACCATTGACTTTTGCTGCCACACAGGTCATACCCCGAGCTGTACGGATGGCTATAATTTCACTGCTCCCAGCAAGAGGCCTTGCTTGATGGGGTCAGAGGTTCATTGTGATAGTATCTGAAAGCCCATCTCAGGCAGGTGACCCACTGAGTTCGCTCCACAATGACAAGTCGTTCTGCTATAACATGACAGTGGTCATCCTCTGTAGACACGCACCACAGAAAATACAAGATCGATAATTGAAAATTGCTCCACCCGTCCAGCGCATTATCGAAACAGTTCGTCGGTCACGTTTTAGCCAAATCACGTTGATAACATGCGGGTTATAGCAGAAAGACCTGCACTATCCTTTAGCCACTTGACTTGACAACTATCTCCTGTCTGCAATCAGCCTTACCCCTCAACCTGCCGTCAGCCTCTCCATCAAAAAATCGCTCACCTACACATCCCACACACCCTCCGTGCGCCACCATCGTTTCAACTTCACTCCAGTTCCCATCTTCAGGGAGCCGACGGGATCCTCAGGGGGCATGACAGGGCGGGTACTGGGAGGAGGTCTCCCCTCATGGAGGGGGGCGGGGAGTCTAAGACAAAGGAGCACGTTTTACAGATCAGGCATTTCCCATTTCAGTCCCTAACGCAAAGGAACAGAAGGAGGCCATTCAGCCCATCGAGTCTGCTGTGCTAATCAATCATGGCTGATAGGTACTTCAACCCCATTCTCCTGATTTCTCCCATAACCTTTCATCCCCTTGACAATCAAGACCTTATCTCACTCTGTATTAAATATTCTCAATGCCCTGGCCTTCACAGCGATCTGGAGCAATGAATGACACAGATTCCCCACTCGCTGGCTGAAGAAGATTCTCCTCATCGCCATGCTTACTCCCATCACCCCCCCCCCTTACTCCCATCACACCCCCCATACTCCCATCACACCCCCTCCCCCATACTCCCATCACTCCCCCTCCCCCATACTCCCATCACACCCCCTCCCCCCTACTCCCATCACTCCCCCTCCCCCCATACTCCCATCACTCCCCCCTCCCCCCCTACTCCCATCACTCCCCCCTCCCCCCCTACTCCCATCACTCCCCCCTCCCCCCCCACTCCCAGCACTCCCCCCTCCCCCCATACTCCCATCACTCCCCCTCCCCCCTACTCCCATCACTCCCCCCTCCCCCCCACTCCCAGCACTCCCCCCTCCCCCCATACTCCCATCACTCACCCCTCCCCCCACTCCCATCACTCCCCCTCCCCCCTAGTCCCATCACACCCCCACCCCCCTACTCCCATCACACCCCCTCCCCCCTACTCCCATCACACCCCCTCCCCCCTACTCCCATCACACCCCCTCCCCCCTACTCCCATCACTCCCCCCTTCCCCCTACTCCCATCACTCCCCCCTTCCCCCTACTCCCATCACTCCCCCCTCCCCCCCATACTCCCATCACTCCCCCTTCCCCCATACTCCCATCACACCCCCTCCCCCCATACTCCCATCACACCCCCTCCCCCCATACTCCCATCACTCCCCCCTCCCCCCCATACTCCCATCACTCCCCCTTCCCCCATACTCCCATCACACCCCCTCCCCCCATACTCCCATCACACCCCCTCCCCCGATACTCCCATCACTCCCCCTCCCCCCTACTCCCATCACTCCCCCTCCCCTACTCCCATCACTCCACCTCCCCTACTCCCATCACTCCCCCCTCCCCCATCACTCCTCCCTCACCCCCATACTCCCATCACTCCCCCTTCCCCTATA
This sequence comes from Chiloscyllium plagiosum, assembly GCF_037043375.1. Lineage (NCBI taxonomy): Eukaryota > Metazoa > Chordata > Chondrichthyes > Orectolobiformes > Hemiscylliidae > Chiloscyllium > Chiloscyllium plagiosum. The sequence goes on along the minus strand of NW_028270150.1, from coordinate 8,077,304 downwards.
CTCCCATCACTCCCCCTTCCCCCATACTCCAATCACACCCCCTCCCCCCATACTCCCATCACACCCCCTCCCCCCCATACTCCCATCACTCCCCCTTCCCCCATACTCCCATCACTCCCCCCTCCCCCCCATACTCCCATCACTCCCCCCTCCCCCCCATACTCCCATCACTCCCCCTTCCCCCATACTCCCATCACTCCCCCTCCCCCCATACTCCCATCACTCCCCCTCCCCCCATACTCCCATCACACCCCCTCCCCCCATACTCCCATCACTCCCCCTCCCCCCTACTCCCATCACTCCACCTCCCCTACTCCCATCACTCCCCCCTCCCCCATCACTCCTCCCTCACCCCCATACTCCCATCACACCCCCTCCCCCCATACTCCCATCACTCCCCCTCCCCCCTACTCCCATCACTCCACCTCCCCTACTCCCATCACTCCCCCCTCCCCATCACTCCTCCCTCACCCCCATACTCCCATCACTCCCCCTTCCCCCATACTCCCATCACTCCCCCTTCCCCCATACTCCCATCACACCCCCTCCCCCCATACTCCCATCACACCCCCTCCCACCCATACTCCCATCACTCCCCCTTCCCCCATACTCCCATCACTCCCCCCTCCCCCCCATACTCCCATCACTCCCCCTTCCCCCATACTCCCATCACACCCCCTCCCCCCATACTCCCATCACACCCCCTCCCCTCATACTCCCATCACTCCCCTTCCCACCTACTCCCATCACTCCCCCTCCTCTACTCCCATCACTCCACCTCCCCTACTCCCATCACTCCCCCCTCCCCCATCACTCCTCCCTCACCCCCATACTCCCATAACTCCCCCTTCCCCCATACTCCCATCACACCCCCTCCCCCCATACTCCCATCACACCCCCTCCCCCCCATACTCCCATCACTCCCCCTTCCCCCATACTCCCATCACTCCCCCCTCCCCCCCATACTCCCATCACACCCCCTCCCCCCATACTCCCATCACACCCCCTCCCCCCATACTCCCATCACTCCCCCTTCCCCCATACTCCCATCACTCCCCCCTCCCCCCCATACTCCCATCACACCCCCTCCCCCCATACTCCCATCACACCCCCTCCCCCCATACTCCCATCACACCCCCTCCCCCCCATACTCCCATCACACCCCCTCCCCCCATACTCCCATCACACCCCCTCCCCCCCATACTCCCATCACTCCCCCTTCCCCCATACTCCCATCACACCCCCTCCCCCCATACTCCCATCACACCCCCTCCCCCCATACTCCCATCACTCCCCCTCCCCCCTACTCCCATCACTCCGCCTCCCCCCTACTCCCATCACTCCCCCTCCCCTACTCCCATCACTCCACCTCCCCTACTCCCATCACTCCCCCCTCCCCCAACTCCCATCACTCCTCCCTCACCCCCATACTCCCATCACTCCCCCTTCCCCCATACTCCCATCACTCCCCCCTCCCCCCCATACTCCCATCACTCCCCCTCCCCCATACTCCCATCACTCCCCCTCCCCCCATACTCCCATCACTCCCCCTCCCCCCATACTCCCATCACTCCCCCTCCCCCCATACTCCCATCACTCCCCCCTCCCCCCACTCCCATCACTCCCCCTCCCCCTACTCCCATCACTCCCCCTCCCCCTACTCCCATCACTCCCCCTACTCCCATCACTCCCCCTCCCCCCTACTCCCATCACTCCCCCTCCCCCCTACTCCCATCACTCCCCCTCCCCGCTACTCCCATCACTCCCCCTCCCCCCTACTCCCATCACTCCCCCCTCCCCGCTACTCCCATCACTCCCCCTCCCCCCTACTCCCATCACTCCCCCCTCCCCCTACTCCCATCACTCCCCCTACTCCCATCACTCCCCCTCCCCCCTACTCCCATCACTCCCCCTCCCCCCTACTCCCATCACTCCCCCTCCCCGCTACTCCCATCACTCCCCCTCCCCCCTACTCCCATCACTCCCCCCTCCCCCCACTCCCATCACTCCCCCCTCCCCCCACTCCCATCACTCCCCCCTCCCCCCACTCCCATCACTCCCCCCTCCCCCCACTCCCATCACTCCCCCCTCCCCCCACTCCCATCACACCCCCCTCCCCCCACTCCCATCACTCCCCCCTCCCCCCATACTCCCATCACTCCCCCCTCCCCCCATACTCCCATCACTCCCCCCTCCCCCCATACTCCCATCACTCCCCCCTCCCCCCATACTCCCATCACTCCCACCTCCCCCCATACTCCCATCACTCCCCTCTCCCCATACTCCCATCACTCCCCTCTCCCCATACTCCCATCACTCCCCCCTCCCCCCACTCCCATCACTCCCCCTCCCCCTACTCCCATCACTCCCCCTCCCCCCTACTCCCATCACTCCCCCTCCCCCCTACTCCCATCACTCCCCCTCCCCCCTACTCCCATCACTCCCCCTCCCCCCTACTCCCATCACTCCCCCTCCCCCCTACTCCCATCACTCCCCCTCCCCGCTACTCCCATCACTCCCCTCTCCCCCCCATACTCCCATCACTCCCCCCTCCCCCCATACTCCCATCACTCCCCCCTCCCCCCCACTCCCATCACTCCCCCCTCCCCCATACTCCCATCACTCCCCTCTCCCCATACTCCCATCACTCCCCCCTCCCCCCATACTCCCATCACTCCCCCTCCCCATACTCCCATCACTCCCCCTCCCTCCTACTCCCATCACTCCCCCTCCCCCCTACTCCCATCACTCCCCCTCCCCCTACTCCCATCACTCCCCCTCCCCCCTACTCCCATCACTCCCCCTCCCCCTACTCCCATCACTCCCCTCTCCCCCCCATACTCCCATCACTCCCCCCTCCCCCCATACTCCCATCACTCCCCCCTCCCCCCCACTCCCATCACTCCCCCCTCCCCCATTCCCATCACTCCCTCCTCCCCCCTCCCATCACTCCCCCCTCCCCCCATAGTCCTATCACTCCTCCCTCCACCCCATGCTCCCATCAGCCCCCCTCACCCCAATACTCCCATCACTCCCCCTCCCCCATACTCTCATCACTCCCCCTCTTCCCCACTCCCATCACTCCCCCTCCCCCTCATACTCCCATCACTCCCCCGCCCCATACTCCCATCACTCCCCCTCCCCCTACTCCCTTCACTCCCATCCCCCCTACTCCCATTACTCCCCCTCCCCCCTTCTCCCATCACTCCCCCTCCCCCCTTCTCCCATCACTCCCCCCTCCCCCCATGCTTCCATCACTCCCCCCTCCACCCCATGCTCCCATCACTCCCCCCTCCCCCCCATACTCCCATCACTCACCACTCCCTCCCATACTCCCATCACTCACCACTCCCTCCCATACTCCCAACACTCGCCTCTCCCCCCCATACTCCCATCATTCCCCGTCCCCCCTCCCCCCATACTCCCATCACTCCCCCTCCCCCATACTCCCATCACTCCCCTCTTCCCCCATACTCCCATCACTCCCCCCTCCCCCCATACTCCCATCACTCCCCCCTCCCCCCCACTCCCATCACTCCCCCCTCCCCCATTCCCATCACTCCCTCCTCCCCCCTCCCATCACTCCCCCCTCCCCCTCCCATCACTCCCCCCTCCCCCCATAGTCCTATCACTCCCTCCTCCACCCCATGCTCCCATCAGCCCCCCTCCCCCCAATACTCCCATCACTCCCCCTCCCCCATACTCTCATCACTCCCCCTCCCCCATACTCCCTTCACTCCCCCCTCCCCCATACTCCCTTCACTCCCCCTCCCCCCATACTCCCCCTCCCCCCATACTCCCTTCACTCCCCCTCCCCCCTACTCCCATCAGCCCCCCTCCCCCCCATGCTCACATCAGCCCCCCATACACCCATCACTCCCCCTCCGCCCATACTCCCATCACTCCCCCCTCCTCACACACTCCCATCACTCCCCCCTCCCCCCATACTCCCATCACTCCCCCCTCTCCACATACTCCCATCACTCCCCCCTCCCCCGATTCTCCCCTCACTCCCCCTCCCCCCATTCTCCCATCACTCCCCCCTCCCCCATACTCCCACTTTCAAGGAGTTATGAACCTGCACTCCAAGATCTCTTTGTTCAGCAACATTCCCTAGGACCTTACCATTAAGTGTATAAGTCCTGCTAAGGTTTGCTTTCCCAAAATGCAGTACCTCATATTTATCGGAATTAAACTCCACCTGCCATTCCTCAGCCCATTGGCCCATCTGGTCCAGATCCTGCTGTAATCTGAGGTAACCTTCTTTGCTGTCCACTACACCTCCAATTTTGGTGTCATCTGCAAACTTACTAACTGTACCTCTTATGCTCGCATCCAAATCATTTATGTAAATGACAAAAAGTAGAGGACCCAGCACCAATCTTTGTGGCACTCCACTGGTCACAGGCCTCCAGTCTGAAAAACAACTCTCCACCACCACCCTCTGTCTTCTACCTTTGAGCCAGTTCTGTATCCAAATGGCTAGTTTTCCCTGTATTCTATGAGATCTAACCTTGCTAATCAGTCTCCCATGGGGAACCTTGTCGAATACCTTACTGAAGTCCATATAGATCACATCCACCGCTCTGCCCTCATCAATCTTCTTTGTTAATTCTTCAAAAAACTTAATCAAGTTTGTGAGACATGATTTCCCACACACAAAGCCATGTTGACTATCCCTAATCAGTCCTTGCCTTTCCAAATACTTGTATGTCCTGTCCCTCAAGATCCCTCCAACAACTTGCCCACCACCGAGGTCAGGCCCACTGGTTTATAATTCCCTGGCTTGTCCTTACCGCCCTTCTTAAACAGTGGCACTACATTAGCCAACCTCCAGTCTTCTGACACCTCACCTGTGACTATCGATGATCCAAATATCTCAGTAAGGGGCCCAGCAATCACTTCCCTAGCTTCCCACAGAGTTCTCAGGCACACTGATCAGGTCCTAGGGATTTATCCACCTTTATGCTTTTCAAGACATCCAGCACTTCCTCCTCTGTAATATGGACATTTTTCAAGATGTCGTCATCTATTTCCCTACAGTCTATATCTTCCACACCCTTTTCCACAGTAAATACTGATGCAAAATACTCGTTTAGTATCTCCCTCAGCTCCTGCGGCTCCACACAAAGGCTGCCTTGCAGATCTTTGAGGGGCCCTATTCTCTCCCTAGTTACCCCTTTTCGTCCTTAATGTGTTTGTAAAAACCCTTTGGATTCTCCTTAACCCGGTTTGCCAAAGCTATCTCATGTCTCCTTTTTGCCCTCCTGATTTCCTTTTTAAGTATACTCCTACTTCCTTCATACACTTCTAAGGATTCACTCGGTCTGGTGAGCTGGAGCAGATTCCAGCAAGAGTCCAACCTCCCAAAGTGCATTGCTAAATGCCAGTACCAACCTTTACAGAGCCTTCAGATAGTTTTCAGAGTCATGCAGAGACTAACAGTAATTTATTTCACATTTATCTAAAAGTACTCTCTCAGCTTAATGAGCTTGGCATTTACGCTGCCTGATTACTTGTAATTAAACCTACAGTCAGTCAATCTCAGAGTATAAGTGAAAACAGTTTCAGCTCATTCAACTGAACAATATCCCTGACTGCTGCACTGCGCCACTGCTCACATGTCCATACCTGGGCACCTGCCACTTCAGTGAGAGGCACAAACTCAGTCGCCAACTCTGGGCAACATATACCTGGAGGTCGGTCACCTGACCACCAGCCACCACATTCCCCACCCTCTTCTCCATCATTCCCACCAGGTGTCTGAACCCACACACACCCCCACACCCCTCACCACACCCAACACCCACTCCCCCAAATTAAACCTGCAGCTGTTCATACCCACAGCTCCACAGCGAATACTGACATCTCAATGAAATAATTCAGGATTGCTCAACCTTCTTTGTAAAAGCACCAATGATTTTTCGGCAGCGCCACGTTTATCACTATCCAAGTCATTAGTCAGGCATTGCTGGACAATTCAGCCCGTTACAAACAGATTCCGAACCATATCGGCAAGATATCCCCAGAATAGGGACAGCACAGGGTTACATAGAGTAAAGCTCCTCTGCACAGTCCCTATCAAACACTTCCAGGAAAGGGACAGCACGGGGTTAGATACAGAGTAAAGCTTCCTCTACACTGTCCCCATCAAACACTCCCAGGACAGGGACAGCATGGGGTTAGATACAGAGTAAAGCTTCCTCTACACTGTCCCTATCAAACACTCCCAGGAAAGGGACAGCACGGGCTTAGATACAGAGTAAAGCTCTCTCTACACTATCCCCATCAAACACTCCCAGGACAGGGACAGCACAGGGTTAGATACTGAGTAAAGCTTCCTCTACACTGTCCCCATCAAACACTCCCAGGACAGGGACAGCACATGGTTACATCGAGTAAAGCTCCCTCTACACTGTCCGCATCAAACACTTCCAGGACAGGGACAGCAGAGAGTTACATCGAGTAAAGCTCCCTCCACAATGTCCACAATAAACATTCCCAGATCAGGGACAGCACAGAGTTAGATACAGAGTAAAGCCCCTCTCTACACTGTCCCCATCAAACACTCCCAGGACAGGGACAGCACAGGGTTAGATACAGAGTAAAGCTCCCTCTACACTGTCCCCATCAAACACACTCCCAGGACAGGGACAGCACAGCGTTAGATACAGAGTAAAGCTTCCCTCTACACTGTCCCCTTCAAAGACTCCCAAGACAAGGACAGCACGGGGTTAGATACAGAGTAAAGCTGCCTCTACACTGTCCCCCCATCCCAGGACAGGACGGGGTTAGATACAGAGTAAAGCTCCCTCTACACTGTCCCCCCATCCCAGGACAGCGACAGCATGGGGTTAGATACAGAGTAAAGCTCTCTCTACACTGTCCCCATCAAACACTCCCATTACAGGGACAGCACTGGGTTAGATACAGAGTAAAGCTCTCTCTACACTGTCCCCATCAAACACTCCCATTACAGGGACAGCACTGGGTTAGATACAGAGTAAAGCTCTCTCTACACTGTCCCCATCAAACTCTCCCAGGGACAGGGACAGCACGGGGTTAGATATAGAGTTAAGCTCCCTCTACACTGTCCCCCCATCCCAGGGACAGGGACAGCACGGGGTTAGATACAGAGTAAAGCTCCCTCTACACTGTCCCCCCATCCCAGGGACAGGAACAGTATGGGTTAGGTACAGACTGAAGTCAGGGAATGCCGAGTGACGATTCACTGACACTCTAATATGCCTCTCCACCGTATCCTACCCACAGGTGCCACAGTCCCTTTCCCCCTCCCCTGCCTTCCTGTCTGATTGGGGCACTACAGAACCAATGCCATTGAACTGGGGATTCCTGTGCCAGCTCTGTGAAAGGACAATCTAACTCGCTCTTTCCCCATTTCCCCAGAGTCCCTCCTTTTCACACATGTAGCCAAGCACTAATCCAATTTAATTCCAAACTTGTGATTTGGGATTTGCTATCTCAGAGGGATTCTCTGATCACTGCAGTTTGCATTTCAAATAAAAGGAAATTTGCATTGAACTAAGACAGACATCATACGACACCAGGTTATAGTCCAACAGGTTCACCTGGCCTAGGGGCAGCGCTCTGAAAGCCTGTGATTTCAAATACACCTGTTGGACTATAACCCGGTGTCATGTGATTTCTGACCTTGTCCATCCCAGTCCAAAGCGGCACCTTCATCTCATACACTGCACTACATTCAGCCCGCAGCAATGAGAAAGGCCATTCAACCTGAAGGTGCAGCACTCCCTGATTTACACCTTCGCCATGATCAACAGATCTATCAAGTGAAGGGTTAACACCAGGTATGCGAATCACAAGAAGGCATTAACCATGACACTAGGTTACCTGGAACCTGAAGGAAGAGGTTTCTAAGGACTCCAGCTGAACCACGTTCCTCTAAATAATCCTCATTGTTTGCACTCGCCTGGCCTCCAGCCCTCTTCACTCAGAAACACCCAGGACCCAGGCTCTGGAATAATATCGTTCAATTCTTTTCTCTTCATGTGCTTCTCTACTTCCTCTTAAATGCATCCGTTCTATTTTCAGAAAGAGGGCTTTCTGTCTTGGACGAGAAAGGGATTATTATTTTTGCCATCAGATCAGCCTGTATCTCTTCACCCTGCACACACACAGCCCTGTTTGCCCCTCTCTCTCTTTCTCTCCCTCTCTCTCACTCCCCCCCCCCCTCCTTCTCTCTCACTCTCCCCCTCTCTCTCTCTCTCTCTCCCTCTCTCCCTCTCTCCCTCTCTCTCTCTCTCTCTCTCTCACTCAATCTCCCCCCCTCTCTCTCTCCCCTCTCTCTCTCTCCCCTCTCTCCTCTCTCCCCTCTCTCTCTCTCCCCTCTCTCTCTCTTTCTCATTCTCCCCCTCTCTCTCTCCCCCCTCTCTCCCTCCACCCTCTCTCTCCCTCTCTCTCCCTCTCTCTCTCCCTCTCTCTCAATCTCCCCTTCTCTCTCTCCCTTTCTCTCTTTCCCTCTCTCTCTTCCCCCCCTCTCTCTCTCCCCTCTCTCTCTCACTCTCTCTCTCCTTCTCTCTCTCTCTCTCTCTCATTCTCCCCCTCTCTCCCTCCTCCCTCTCCCTCCCCCCTCTCTCTCTCCCCCCTCTCTCTCCCTCTCTCTCCCTCCCCCCCGCCTCCCCCCTCTCTCTCTCTCTCTCTCCCCCTCTCTCTCTTTCTCTCCCTCTCTCTCTCTGCAGCAAGTGTGGGCCCCTGATGAAAAACACAATCTGTTAACTCGATGCCCTAGTGGGCACTGCCCACCTGTTTAGCTGTTTCACTCGTGCCACTCACATGCTGGCAAGGATTTGACAAGGCAACTTTCACAATCTGACACTGACCCTTTTCCCTCTCCCTCCCCTTACCCCTCGAAGCCCCCACTCCATTTTGCTACCTGCCCATCTGTGCACACCAGGCCTGTGTGTGTCTGCTACAACCCAGGGTCAAGGACGCTAGTCAGTCACAGAGCTGTACAGCATGGAAACAGACCCTTCGGTCCAAACTGTCCATGCCGACCAGATATCCTAAATTCATCTCGTCCCATTTGTCAGCATTTGGCCCACATCCCTCTAAACCCTTCCTATTCATATACCCATCCAGATGCCTTTTAAATGTTGCAATTGTACCAGCCTCCACCACTTCCTCTGGCACCTCATTCCATACACATACCACCCTCTGCGTGAAAAAGTTGCCCCTTAGGTCTCTTTTATATCTTTCCCCTCTCACCCTAAACCAATGCCCTCTAGTTCTGGACTCCCCCACCCCAGGGAACAGACTTTGTCTATTTATCCTATCCGTGCCCCTCATGATGAACCTCTGTAAGGTCACCCCCCCAGCCTCTGACATTCCAGAGAAAACAGCCCCAGCCTATTCAGCTTCTCTCTTTAGCTCAAACTCTCTGATCCTGGCAAAATCCTTGTAAATCCTTTCAGACCTTATTTTAAATCTCCACACTGGTGCCTCCTCAATTCAACTTCCCTCACTCTCTACATTTCTCCTGCTCCCTCCTGTCCCCAGAACCAAGACCCCCTATGTCTATATCCATAAATATGCCCACCTCTGTCAGAATGTGGTGTGCAAAAGCACAGCGGTCAGACAGCATCCAAGGGGCAAGAGAGTGGATGTTTCAGGCATAAGCCCGTCATCAGGAATGAGGGGTTGGCCCAAGGGGGCTGAGAGATAAATGGGGAGGGGGCTGGTGGGGAAGGTAGCTGGGAACGCGAAGGAGATGAAGGTGCGGGTAACGGTGATACGTCGGAGAGGAGGGTGGAGTGGATAGGTGGGAAGGAAGATGGACAGGTAGGACAGCTCAAAAAGGCAGAGCTGAGTTGGAAGGTTGGATCTGGGATAAAGTTGGGGGAGGGGAACTAAGGAAACTGGTGAGATCCCGTGGGATTGGAGGGTCCCGAGGCGGAAGATGAGGTGTTCTTCCTCCGGGATGTCAGGCCGTTGGAGTTTGGTGGTGGAGGAGGCCCAGGACTTGCATGTCCTTGGGGGGAATGGGAGGGGAGTTAACATGGCCAGCCATGGGGTGGTGGGGTTGTTCAGCGCGTGTGTCCCGAAGATGTTCCCTGAAACTTTCCGCAAGTTAGCGTCCTGTCTCCCCAATGTAGAGGAGACCTCATCGAGAGCAATGGACACAGCAGGTGATGTGTGTGGGAGTACAGGTGAAACCCTGTTGGATGTGGGCCTTGGACAGAGGTGAGGGGGAGGTGTAGGCACAGGTCTTGCAATTCCTGCGGCGGCAAGGGAAGGTGCCGGGAGGGGAGGGTGGGTTGGTGGAGGGGCGTGGGACCCTCCAACCACAAGGGATCAATGTGGATCTCACCAGTTTCCTCATCTTCCTCCCTCTACCTTATCTGAGATCCAACCCTCCAACTCCGCACCGACCTCATGAACTGTCCTACTTGTCCATCTTCCTTCCCACCTATCCGCTCCACCTTCCTCTCTGACCTTTAGCCCCTCACCTTCATCTCCCTATTGCAATTCCAGCTACCTCACCCCCACCCCCACTCCCCATTTATCTCTCAGCCCCCTTACATCTCCCCTACATTCCTGACGAAGGGCTTATGCCCAAATGTCGATTCTCCTGCTCCTCGGATGCTGCCTGACCTGCTGCGCTTTTCCAGCACCACACTCTCGACTCTGATCTCCAGCATCTGCAGTCCTCACTTTCGCCTAGTGCTCACCTCTGGCCTGCTGCAGCTTATCACCCCTTGAAACCTTCATCCATGCCTTTTGAACTTCCAGGCTCATCTATTGTCACGTGCTTCTGGTCAATCTCCGAGATACTAACCCCCTCCTTAAACCTCACGTAAAGCTCCTTCACCTTCCTCCTCTCTGCGATGAACTTACATGGGTTCCTGGACTTGCAATGCCTCACTCTTAATCCACCTCTAACCTCCCTTTAAGGCTGCACTCCACCCTCCGTCTCTCACCTCCTCATCCCCTACCATGCTCCAGAACATCCACACCCTTCCAATCTTTCCATTCCTCCCTTCGATTAGTGGGATCGAGTTTCACACCAGGACTTGAGTTGGTGGTGTAGGCTGATATGTTAGTGCAGTGCTGAGGGACTGCTACACTGTTGGAGATGCCATAATTCAGATTACACTGCGGGCTTGTGTGCTTTTCCAGCACCATATAGAAAAATCCCACGGTCACTATTCAAAGTAGGACAGAGTAACTAGTCGAATATATAACTCATAACCATCACTTGAAACAGATTATCCACTTGTCACAACACTGATAGAGGTGGAAGCTTGCTGGACACAACCTGTAACTGTAAATTCGACACGACAATAGTGATTTTTCACTTCAACAGCCACAAAGCACTTTGGCACATTCTGGGACTGAGGAAGGCACTACATAAATGCAAGAGCTCAAAATGGTTTTAAGCTGAGGGATGAGGTAAATCCCTCAGAGATCAGCAGCATGGAGTGACAGATCCTGTCTCCCACACGTTGACTCAACGTGATGTTTCACCAGTCAGCCAGGAGGTTCCTGTTGGCTGGCTTCCCAGGCCCGATCCTGACAGCGCCTCCAGCTGTTCCAATGTGGCTACTCTCGAATAATAACAAACTGTGGCTTTGGGAATGGGGCGAGGGGGGTTGAAGGGACACAGCACCAAGGGTACAAGGAAGGAGGGGGAGACAGAGAGAGAGAGAGACTGAGACAGAGAAAGACAGAGAGAGAGAGAGAAAAAGAGAGAGAGACAGAGAGAGAGAGAGGCACACACACAGAGAAAGAGACAGAGAGACAGACAGAGAAAGAGAGAAAAAGAGAGAGAGAGACAGAGAGAGAGAGAGACAGAGACACACACCAACATCATAATCGCTGCTGAGAATTATTTCGATGTGGTTTGTTTCAGTACAGAGTTTACAAGCAATACTGTATTTCTCTGACAGTGGGTGAGGGCTGGTTCAATGTACACCTCATGATGAGACTCTCCTGTCAATGGGAAGTGCCTTAACAGCCGGCCTGACTGTCTCTCCAGTCTAACTTGCATTCTATCATGTCACGAGTCATTTTGTACTGTCTGTCTGTTCATCAGAGAATGTCAAAAAGAACAGAAACATTCAGCTCCTCAAAACTGTTCAACATGCAAAAGTACAAACGAGGAGCAGGAGTCACAAGAGATCTACAGCACAGAAAAGACCCTTCAGCCTATCATGTCTGTGCTACCCCCTGACTATTCTAATCCCATTGTCCAACACTTGGTCCATAGCCTTGTGTCCCTTGGCATTGCAAGAGTACGTCTAAATACTCCTTCAATGCTAGGAGGTTGCACTGTGCCCCAACTCTTCCACCATTACATCGATGACTGCATTGGTGCAGCATCCTGCACCCAGGCTGAACTGAAGCAGTTCATCAACTTCACCCACAGCTTCCATCCCACCCTCAAATTCACTTGGTCCATCTAGGACACCTCCCTCCCCTTTCTTAACCTCTCCATGTCCATCTCCAGACCTCCAGACTCCGATAACCACCTGGACTCTACCTCCCACCCAGTATCCTGCAAGAATTCCATCCCATTCTCCCAATTCCTCCGACTCCGCCACATCTGCTTGGACGAGGAGACATTCCATTCTCAAGCATCTCAGATGTCCACCCATTTCAAACAACGTGCTTTTCCTCCGCCTGTGATCCAGACAGCCCTGCATTGTACCACCCCATTCCCTGTTACACTGCTCTAAACACCCTCCTCCAAATGCAAGAAAGTCAAAGTCCTCACCTACCACCCCACCAGTCCCCACATCCAACACATCATCCTTAAACACTTCTGCCAACTCCAACTAGACCCCACCACCAAGAACATCTTTCCCTTCCCACCCGTCTGTCTTCCACAAGGACCGTTCCCTTCGACAGTCCTTGATTTGCACCACTCTCCCCACCACCCTCAGGTAGCTTCCTCTGCAACCGGAAAAGATGCAAAACTGGTACATCAACTCCCTCACCTCTAGTCAGGGCCCAAACAGTCCCTCCAAGTGCGACCGAGGCTCACCTGCCTTTCTTCCAACCTAGTTTACTGTATCAGGTGCTCCCAATGTGGTCTTCTCTACATTGGGGAGACCAAATGTAAATTTAGGGAATGGTTCACCGAGTGTCACAGCCGGGTCTGCAGGGGCTGATCGGACCTCCCAGTCACTGCCCATTTCAATTCCCCTTCCCACTCCCTTTCCAACATGACCATCCTTGGCCTCCTCCATTGCCACAACGAATCACACCGCAAATTGGAGGAACAACACCTCATCTTCTGCCTGGGCAGCCTACAGCCCAGAGGATTCAACATAGAGTTCTTCAGTTTCAAACAACCTCCCTTCCCATTCCCCAGACTCCTTTCCCAGCCCCTCACCCTCCATTCCACTCCTTCCAAACCTCCTCTGCACCCTCTCCAGCATAGCATTTTGTTTAAACTCTATGCCTCAAATAATGAAGGCAAATATACTATAACCCTTCTTCACCACATCATCCCCCTGTGCTGATACCTGAAGGGGCCAGTGGACTTGTACACTAAGGTCCCTCTGATCCAGGGCTCTATTCACAGAAACATAGAATCCCTACAGTGTGGAGACAGGCCATTCGGCCCAACAAGTCCACACCGACCCTCCAAAGAGTAACCCACCCAGATCCATTCCACTACCCTATTACTCTACATTTACCCCTGACTAATGCACCTAACCTACACATCCCTGGACACTACGGGCAATTTAGCATGGCCAATTCACCTGACCTGCACAGCTTTGGACAGTGGGAAGAAACCGGAGCACCCGGAGGAAACCCACCCAAACACAGGGAGAATGTGCAAACTCCACACAGAGCCTGAGGCGGGAATTGAACCTGGGACCCTGGTGCTGTGAGGCAGCAGTGCTAACCACTGAGTCACCGTGCTGCCCTTTGCCCAGCGTGTGTTCCCCTGTCTTGTTTGTTTTGACCAAATGCATCATCTCAAACTTCTCCAGATTAAATTTCATTTGCCATTGATCAGCCCATCTGACCAGGCCATCTATATCCCACTGTAATCCAAGGCTGCCCTCCTCATTACATCACACTCAAACAAATTTCATGTCCTCCACAAACTCACTGACCAATCCTGCTACATTCAAATCTAAATAATTTATACAGACCACCATCAGTATCGCCCTCAACACTCAGGAGGCCATTCAGCCCCTCTAGCCTGCTCTGCCACTCTATAAGGTCTGATGACTCTCCTGCCCCCAAACTCTATAACCTTTCACCCCTTGCCTATCTCTGTCCACTAATGTCTTAAAAGGATTCAAAGACTCTTCTTCTGCCATTTTTTGGGGAAGGGATTTCCAAAGATTCACAACCCTCTCTGAGGAAAATATTCCCTTTATCTCTGTCTTAGATAGGTAACCTTTTTAAACAACAATCCCTAGTTCTGGATTCTCCCACATGTGGAGACACACTTCCCATATCCATCCGGTCAAAACTGCCCCCCTTACTAAGATCCTAAGTGATTCAGTCAAGATCTGCCCAGCTTGGGTCTTCAACTTTTAATACTCAGCACAAAACAATACCATCAAACATTCAATGGCTTCAAGATAGATTCTAAAGTATGAAATGTATAAAATGTGCCTGAAGAGACATTTATACAGACACAGACCCACACCATCACTTCATTTAATAAGAACAGAGAAAATAAGTTCATCTCACCTGGACACTAGATTCCTAAAGAGCTCAAAAGTGGAATCATAGACCCTTTGGCCCAACCAGTCCACACCGACCATAATCCCAAACTAACCTAGTCCCATCTGCCTGCACTTGGCCCATATCCCTCCAAATCTATCCTATTCACGTTCTTATCTAAATGGCTTTTAATATTGGAACTGTACTCACATCCACCACATCCTCTGTTAGTTCATTCCACACACAAACTATCCCCTGTATAAAAAAACATTGCCCCTCCTCTAAGAACATTATTTCAACGAGCCAACATCCACTGCAGCACAGAGAAACTACGCAGAGCAGAGGAAAATCACCTGTACCGTGTAAGCAACAAGAATGGGTACCCAATGGGTCCACCAACAACCCAAACAAGCAGATAAAACACATCTCAGAAATGACTGCCAGATTACTCAGACCCCTTGGCATCATGGTACCCCACAAACCCACCAACACACTAAAATAGCAGCTAATGACCCTATAAAGACTAAAAGACCCTATACAGACAACGAGCAAAACTAATGTCATTTACAAAGTACCGTGCAAGGACTGTAACAAACACTACATTGGACAAACAGGCAGAAAACGAGCCACCAGGATACATGAACACCAACTAGCCACAAAAAGACATGACCCTCTCTCACTAGTATCCTTACATACAGATGAGGAAGGACACCACTTCGACTGAGATAACACATCCATCCTAGGACAAGCCAAACAGAGAAATGCACGAGAATTCCTAGAATCATGGAATTCCAATCGGAACTCTGTCAACAAACAAATCAAGTTAGACCCCATCTACCACCCCCTGAGAAAAAAAACAGGAAATGACATCACCACAGGAAATAGCATCACCAATCCAAAGAAACCCAAACATATAAATAGAAAGCAGGAATCAAGTACACTGCTTTGCCTGAGGCCCACTGAAGATGTTACCTAGTAGGGTGACGAAACGTCTGGAAATGAACCATCCAGCTCAGCGAGCAAACCTACGTCCTGCCCCTTTATAAATCTCTGTCAGGTAATCTCTCAAACTCCGATGCTCCAGTGAAAAAGTCCCAGCCTATCCAGCTTCTTCTGATAACTTAAGCCCGCCAATCCCAGCAACTTCCTGGTAAATATTTTCTGAATCCTCTCCAGCTTAATAATATCCTTCTGATAACAGGGCGACCAGAAGGCTTGTACAAGCTCAACAAAACGTCCCAACTCCTACAATCCAAGGTCTGAGAAATGAAGGGAAGCGTGCTATAAGCCTTCTTAACCACCCTATCTACATGTGATGCAAACTCCGAAGAATTATGTACCTGAACCCCTAGGGTCCCTCTGTTCAACCACACTATCCAAGGCCCTATGTTTTATTTTATAAGGCCTGCCTTTACTTATTTCACCAAACCACAATACTTTGCATTTATCCAAATTAAACTACATCTGCTATGTTTTTAAATTTATTCATGGGATGTGGGTGTCTCTGGTGTGCCCAGCATCTATCGCCCGTCCCTAGTTGCCCCTTTGAGAAGGTGGTGGTGAGCCACCTTATTGAAACGCTGCATTCCTTGTGCTGTGGGTTGACCCACAGTGCTCTTCGGGAGGGATTTCCAGGATTCTGACCCAGTGACAGTGAAGGAACGGCGATATATCTCCAAGTCAGGATGGTGAGGGGCTTGGAGGGGAACCTGCAGGGGGTGCTGTTCCCATGTACCACACATCAGGCATACTAGGAAGAGTTTGCCCTCTGATACCCATTTATTCCAGTTTTGCCAGGGCCCCTTGATGCCACACTCAGGCGAATGTTGCCTCGATGTGAAGGGCTGTCCCTCTCCCCTCCCCTCTGGAATTCAGCTCTTTTGTCCATGTTTGAACCGAGGCTGTAATGAGGTCAGGAGCTGAGTGACCCTGGCGGAACCCAAACTGGGCGTCACTGAGCAGGTTAATGCCGAGTAGGTGCTGCTTGATAGCCCTGTTGATGACCCCTTCCATTGCATTACTGATGATGGAGAGTAGACTGATTGTGCGGTAATTGGCCGAATTGGATTTGTCCTACTTTTTGTGTACAGGACATACCCAGACAATTTTCCATATTTTTGGGTAGATGCCAGTGTTGTAAATGTATGGAAGAGTTTGGCGAGGGGAGGGGCAAGTTCTGGAGCACATGTCTTCATTACTATTGCTGGACTGTTATCAGGGCCCATTGCCTTTGCAGTATCCAGTGTCTCCAACTATTTCTTGATATTACGTGGAGTGAAGCAAATTGGCTGGAGACTATCGGTGATGCTGAGAACCACTGGAGGAGCCAGAGATGGATCATCCACTGCGCACTTCTGAAGTTTGTTGTGAGTGCATCAACCTTATCTTTTGCACTGATGTGCTGGGCTCCTCCATCATTGAGGGTGGGGATATTTGTGGAGCCTTCTCCTGCAGTGAGTTGTTTAATTGTCCACCACTATCCCTGACTGGATGTGGCAGGACTGCAGAGTTTAGATCTGATTTGGTGGCCGTGGGATCGCTTAGCTCTGTCTATCACTTGCTGCTTCTGCTATTTGGCAAGTAGTCCTGTTTGGTGGCTTCACCTTCAGGTATGCCTGGTGCTGCTCCTGGCCTGCCCTCCTGCTCTCTCTCCATTGAACCAGGGTTGATCCCCTGGCTTGATGGTAATGGTTGACTGGGGGATATGCTGGGCCATGAGGTTACAATTCTGGAGTACAGTTCTGCTGCCCCCTCACCATGGGGAACTCAGATGAGCAAATCATCCTGTCAGCATGGACAGTAACAAGGAATATGGACAGAGGTGCACAAAATCAAAAGAGTTTTCACTGCAATAGAGTCAGAAACCGCATGTTACACATTCAGAAAAAAATCTGCAAAACAGTTCTGAGGGAGAATGAGAAGTAATTGCTTGGGACAGGGTTGTCAAGGCTAGGAATATATTGCCCAAAATGAGCAGCACTCAATTTGTCACCAATCATCGAATCTTCATAATCATCATCTCACTCTGACTCACTCATCCCCCCATCTATGACTACCATCTCCAGCTTCTCCATTGATACCGCTCTGTCAATGAGTTATTGAGGGAGGGACATGATCAATGAAGAGGCAAGGCCACAAAGGAAATCTGAAATTGTCCTTTGTGATCCCTGTTCGCAACGAGTTGGATAGAGTGAGTGCCGAGAGTCACAGGGTCCACAGTAATGTCAGATCAAATCCCACGGGGATTTCCTGTCGGCAGCCAGGATTTACACACACTTGCAGCAAACAAAGTGATGCTTTTATCTCAATCCACACAGTTATCCTATTATAATAGCAATACATTTCAGCCACAGATAACAAACAGATGGAAGCTCTCAAATCAGTGCCCTTTCCCCTGTCAATCTATTAAAGGCCAGGCACGTTGTCACAGTGACTGATCTCTGATTCATCTCAACGTCACCTCGTCTCAACCCTGATGCTGCCCTGCACACAGTTTCCAGACTGAGGGAGCTGGACTATCACCAGGAGGGCACTGGGGGAGAGGGGTTACTGAGTGACAGTGTGAGGGAGCAGGATTAACATCAGTTCAGATACAGTCAATAACACTGGGCGCTGCGGGGGAAAGGGGTTACTGAGTGACAGTGTGAGGGAGCAGGATTAACATCAGTAGAGATACAGTCAGTAACACAGAGCGCTGGGGGGAGAGAGGGGTTACTGAGTGACAGTGTGAGGGAGCAGGATTAACATCAGTAGAGATACAGTCAGTAACACAGGGTGCTGGGAGGGGGAGAGGGGTTACTGAGTGACAGTGTGAGGGAGCAGGATTAACATCAGTAGAGATACAGTCAGTAACACAGGGTGCTGGGAGGGGGAGAGGGGTTACTGAGTGACAGTGTGAGGGAGCTGGATTAACATCAGTTCATATACAGTCAGTAGCACAGGGCGCTGGGGGGACAGAGGGGTTACTGAATGACTGTGAGGGAGCTGGATTAACATCAGTAGAGATACAGTCAGTAACACAGGGTGCTGGGAGGGGGAGAGGGGTTACTGAGTGACAGTGTGAGCGAGCTGGATTAACATCAGTTCAGATACAGTCAGTAACACAGGGCGCTGGATTAACATCAGTACAGATAGAGTCAAAATTATGGCGATAAACCGGGCAACATGAAAGATAGTGATGGAGAGAAATGAAAACAGAGGAGAGAAAGAGAGAGATAGATAGAGTCAGCTTGAGGAAGAGACATACAGAAAGAAAGAGAAATATAAAGGAGGTAAAGAAAGATGAAGGAAGAGAAGAGAGAAACAAAGAAAAAAAGAACAATAATGAAAAGGAGAGTGAAGCGTGGGAGAATGGAAGACAATATCGATAGCAGAACAAAGAGACTGAGAGAACAGTGTCAGTGCAATAGAGAGACAGCAAAAGCAGAGAGAGAAGTGGTATGAGAGAGAGAGAGAGAGAGAGAGAGAGAGATAGAGAGAAAATATGCCGTGTCAGCGTGGGGAGAGAAACAAACCAATAATAAACGAGGCAGAGATCAGGAAAGGATGGTGGGAGGAATGGAGGCGCAGACAGTGTTAACAAAGCCCAATCCACCAGAGGCTGAGGGAGACAGAGAGGGACAGAAGTGAACCAGAGCATGGGTCAGCTTTAGTGAAACACTTACTTTTAGCTGCTTCTGGCAAATAAGGTCAAACCTGTCAGTTTCCTCAAATCCAGCAGATTTCAGACAGGGGACAGATTGGAAAACCGTGAAAGGATTAGAGAGGATCACAGTGGGATTGGAACTGAGGAAGGTCAGTGAGAGACAGAGAGAGGAGTGTGGAATAATCGTGGGGCTTGTGTGAAGAACAAGGAATAACATTAAATGTGCAGCACAGAAACAGGCCATTTGGCCCTTCTGCTCTGTACTAGTGTTGATGTTCCACTTCCCAATCTCACTACATGGATGTATCTCTTTATCCCTTTCTCCCTCATGTGTTAACCCTTGGAAAAAAAATTATTTCCATTTACCTTAAACACTCCCTGTGGAAATTAATTCCACATTCTCACCCGTCTCTGGGTAAAGAGATTTTAATTCCTGAATTCCCTCTTGGATTTATTAATGATCTTCTGTTTGTCATGTTGTTTGCACTCTGAGTAGAAATTGCTTCTCCACAATTATATTGCTGTAATTTACCCCTTGGAACTGAGGAAGGTCAGTGAGAGACAGAGAGAAGAGTGTGGAATAATCGTGGGGCTTGTGTGAAGAACAAGGAATAACATTAAATGTGCAGCACAGAAACAGGTTTGGTTTACAATGTTTGGGGTTTTATCAGAGGAACTGGATTTTGTTATTGCATAAGGAGTTGACAGTAACGGGGCAGGAAAGGTCTTGGATTTATCCCAATGCTCAATCATTGAGGTATAAGGTGACTTCACTCTCCTGGGAAAGAGTTAGGTAAAAACAATGACTGCAGATGCTGGAAACCAGATTCTAGATTAGAGTGATGCTGAAAGAGCACAGCAGTTCAGGCAGCATCTGAGGAGCAGCGAAATCGACGTTTCGGGCAAAAGCCCGAATTAGATCAAATTCCAGAAACAACAACTGCATTGATATAGCACCTTTGACATGGTGATATATCCCAAGATGCTTCAAAACACTATTTTAAAGAAATTATTCACAGAATGAGGGAATCACTGGCTGGGCCAGCATGTATTGCCCATCCCTAATTGCCCGGAGGCCAGATCAGGTAAGGATGGCCATTTTCCTTCCCTAAAAGACATTAGTGACCCAGATGGGTTTTTACAACAATTAACAATGGCTTCATGGTCATTGTGAGACTTTTAGTTCAGATTGTTTTTTTGCCAAAGCAGGATTCGAATCAGGATCCCAGAGTGTCTAGATTAACAAGCGAGCAATAATATCACCAGGCCATTGTCTCCCCTAATTAGACAATAAAATGTGACAGTGTGCCACCTTGAGAGAGAGTAGGACATAATGGTTGGTTTACAGGAGAATGTTAAAAGGAGGAGGGAGACAGAGGGTGGGTGAGACTGAGAGAGAGAGGTGAAGAGAGGAAGAGAGAGAGAAAGAGGGGGAGGTAAGAGAGAGAGAGTGAGGAAGACAGCGGGAGAGGGAGAGAGAGATCGAGGGTTTGCAAGAGGCAGTTCCAGAGTTGAGGGCCTGAGCAGATGATAGCACAGGAGAGAGTGATTAAAATGAGGGCTGTGTAAGAGACAGGAATGCGAAAAGCACAGATACTCCACCGAGAGAGGCAGTGGGGTTTTGTGAAAGAGAAATGACATCCAAACAGTTTGTTGAAGTTTCTGGGAATGATAACAACTGCTGTGGATAATGGGAAGTCT
Organism: Chiloscyllium plagiosum; assembly: GCF_037043375.1. Taxonomy (NCBI): domain Eukaryota; kingdom Metazoa; phylum Chordata; class Chondrichthyes; order Orectolobiformes; family Hemiscylliidae; genus Chiloscyllium; species Chiloscyllium plagiosum. The sequence goes on along the minus strand of NW_028270150.1, from coordinate 8,056,288 downwards.
GTCCTACTGGAGTTCCACAGGAGATTTGACAGTGTTCCAGATAAAGAGTTATTGCTTAAGAGAGCCTATATATCATAGAATATTACAGCGCAGTACAGGCCCTTCATCCCTCAATGTTGCGCCGCCCTGTCATACTAATCCCACCTACACTATTACATGTACATCCATATGCCTGTCCAATGACGACTTAAATGTACTTAAACTTGGTGAATCTATTACCGAGCAGTTCATGGTAAGGAGTAACATATTAATGGGGACAGAAAACACTGGCTACTCATTTACTACCTGTCCCTAACTGCCCAGAGGAAAGTGAAGAGCCAACCATGTTGCTGTAGGTCTGGAGTAACATGTAGGTCAGACCAGGTAAGGATGGCAGATTTCCCTCACTGACATGAACCAGATGCGATTTACATAAACTGACAATGGTTACCGTGAGGATAGACTTTTGTTTTTAAGTTCAAGATTTTATTAAATTCAAATTTCACCCTTGGGAGAGTCGAGCCCATGTTCCCAGAACATTGGCCTGGAGAGATGTAGATTACTAACTCCTATACATTACCCCAATAATGGCAACTCACCCCCCTGCCCAGAACGAGGACTCTCAATCGCACTGGGTAGTAATACAGATTCACATTCAGGACCCAATAAAGCTGGGGCACAGAAATTCCTGGTCTATTGCCCATGACAATGCTCTGATCAGTCCAAGTTTGAGTTTAGACTGACCACTTAATTGTATCAAACTGCTTTGCGAAGCTTAGAAGGCCATTCTCATGAGCCACGGGAGATGTTAGTAAAGGTTCCCTTTGCCAGCAGGCCCATGTCCCAAAAATGAATGAAAACAACTTGACTATGATGCACCTCGCAGTCGAACTGCATGCCCTCATTTGCGTCTGGGATAACAAAAGATGTAATACAGTGGACTAACCGATAAGGGCAAAGCAGCCAAGGGGAGATGCAGTCTGCACTGACTCTTTAGAGTGAATGAATTGGGCTGTCAGTGCATGTGTGAGAGAGATTGAAATGACAAAATCCAAAACCGTGCTCAATTGCCCAGTACCTTGGACAGACTTAAACTCCCAAATCAGCTCAAAGAAGGACAATACCCTAGCCCAGCCCCTCTCCTCCTCCAGTTAGTTCCAGCTTCCTCTCGGTTCATATTTCATTCCCCACAATCGTTAAGCTGAGCACACAGTGTCTGATTTATTCTCAGAGAGGGGATCTGGGCTCCCAGGCAGCGTGGCACGTTGGAAGCAGCCTTGTAAATCACCGATGACTATGTTCGCAGGATGTTATTACATGAACGTTTGCCATTGATTCATCTGCTCCGACTCCCATCATTTCCAGCTGTCAGAATTCCCACTTTTTCCACTGGACACAGATTGATGGGACGTCCGATGCTCAGTGTAGCTTCTCCCAGGGGCCCAAGCCCTGTTTTATAACCCACATGGATAAGCTGTGACTCAGCATGGAACATACCTACTTCAGGGTGTGGAGAGTCAGGGTTCAAACCCCTCTTGATAAGACAGGCTGAAACTCCACCACTAAACCACATACTCACCTGTGTCTATCAGCTGTTCTCTTCCAGGTTTGACTTTGTGTAATTTCATACGATTAAGGTCGATGTCACATTAAGGTTGATGTCACATCATGCTCCAGTATTTCATTTCCCATCATTCTCTCCTGGGACATGAGCATTTGGCAAGGCCAGGATTTGTTGCCCATCCCTAATTAGGTTGAGTAGCTCGCTGGGCCGTGTTCGGGGTCAATCACATTGCTGTGGGTCTGGAGTTACATGTAGGCCAGACCAGCGAAGGATGGCAGATTTACAAAGATCACATGGAACCCTGTGGTGAACATTTGTCAGCCCCATTCCTTCACAATAGAATCTTTTTGTAATAGAATCCCTACAGTGTGGGAACAGGCTATTCAGCCCAATAAGTCTATACCCAACCCTCAGAATAGTATCCCATCCAGACCTACCCTCATACTCTCTCCCTGTAACATGGCATTGCCCCATGGCTAATAGACAATAGCCAAACGTGCAGGAGTAGGCCATTCTGCCCTTCGTGCCTGCACCGCCATTCAATATGATCATGGCTGATCATTCCTAATCAGTATCCTGTTCCTGCCTTATCTCCATAACCCTTGATTCCACTATCTTTGAGAGCTCTATCCAACTCTTTCTTAAATAACTCCAGAGACTGGGCCTCCACTGCCCTCTGGGGCAGCGCATTCCACACAGCCACCACTCTCTGGGTGAAGAAGTTTCTCCTCTTCTCTGTCCTAAATGGTCTACCCCGTATTTTTAAGCTATGTCCTCTGGTTCGGCACTCACCCATCAGCGGAAATATGTTTCCTGCCTCCAGAGTGTCCAATCCTTTCATAATCTTATACGTCTCAATCAGATCCCCTCTCAATCTTCTAAACTCAAGGGTATACAAGCCCAGTCGCTTCAGTCTTTGTGTAAGGTAATCCGCCATTCCAGGAATTGACCTCGTGAACCTACGCTGCACTCCCTCAATAGCCAGAATGTCTTTCCTCAAATTTGGAGACCAGAACTGCACACAGTACTCCAGGTGTGGTCTCACCAGGGCCCTGTACAGCTGCAGAAGAACCTCTTTGCTTCTATACTCAATTCCTCGTGTTATGAAGGCCAGCATGCTATTAGCCTTCTTCACTACCGGCTGTACCTGCATGCTTACCTTCATTGACTGGTGTACAAGAACACCCAGATCTCTCTGTACTGCCCCTTTACATAAATTGATTCCATTGAGGTAGTAATCTGCCTTTCTGTTCTTGCCCCAAAGTGGATAACCATACATTTATCCACATTAAACTGCATCTGCCATGCATCTGCCCACTCACCTAGCCTGTCCAGGTCACCCTGTAATTTCCTAACATCCTCCTCACATTTCACCCTGCCATCCAGCTTTGTATCATCAGCAAATTTGCTAATGTTATTGCTGATACCATCTTCTATATCATTAACATATATTATAAAATGCTGCGGTCCCAGCACGGATCCCTGCGGTACCCCACTGGTCACTGCCTGCCATTCCGAAATGGAGCCGTTTATCACTACCCTTTGTTTCCTATCAGCCAACCAATTTTCAATCCAATCTAGTACTTTGCCCCCAATACCGTGCGCCCTAATTTTACTCACTATCCTCCTGTGTGGGACTTTATCAAAAGCTTTCTGGAAGTCCAGATACACTACATCTACTGGATCTCCCTCATCCATCTTCAGAGTTACATCCTCAAAAAATTCAAGAAGATTAGTCAAGCATGATTTCCCCTTCATAAATCCATGCTGACTCTGTCCTATCCTGTTACTACTATCCAGATGTGCCGTAATTTCATCCTTTATAATAGACTCCAGCATCTTTCCCACCACTGAGGTCAGACTAACTGGTCTGTAATTTCCTGCTTTCTCTCTCCCACCTTTCTTAAAAAGTGGTATAACATTAGCCACCCTCCAATCCTCAGGAACTGACCCCGAATCTATCGAACTCTGGAAAATAATCACCAACGCATCCACGATTTCCCGAACCACCTCCTTCAGTACCCTGGGATGCAGACCATCAGGCCCCGGAGACTTATCAACCTTCAGACCTAACAGTCTCTCCAACACCCATTCCTGGCAAATATAAATTCCCTTAAGTTCAGGTCCTTCAGCTACTGTTACCTCAGGGAGATTGCTTGTGTCTTCCCCAGTGAACACAGATCTGAAGTACCCATTTAATTCCTCTGCCATTTCTTTGTTCCCCGTAATATATTCCTCTGTTTCTGTCTTCAAGGGCCCAATTTTAGTCCTAACCATTTTTTTCCCTTTCACATACCTAAAAAAGCTTTTACTATCCTCCTTTATATTTTTGGCCAGTTTACCTTCGTACCTCATTTTTTCTCTGCGTATTTCCTTCTTAGTAATCCTCTGTTGTTCTTTAAAAGCTTCCCAGTCCTCCATTTTCCCACTTATCTTTGCTATGTTATACTTTTTCTCTTTTAACTTTATATGTTTCTTAACTTCCCTCGTCAGCCACGGCCGCCCATGCCTCCTCCTGGGATCTTTCTTCCTTTTTGGAATGAACTGATCCTGCATCTTCTGCATTATACACAGAAATATCCGCCATTGTTCCTCCACTGCCATCCCTGCTAAGGTATTGCACCATTGAACTTTGGCCAGCTCCTCCCTCATAGCTCCATAGTTCCCTTTATTCAACTGAAAAATTGTCACTTCCGATTGTACCCTCTCCCTCTCAAGTTGCAGATTGAAGCTTAATGTATTATCTTAATACATTAATCCACCTGACCATCTTTGGATTATGGGAGGAAACCAGAGCACCCGGAGGAAACCCACAAAGACACAGGGAGAATGTGCAAACTCCACACAGTCAGTCGCCTGAGGTGGGAATCGAACCCGGATCCCTGGCGCTGTGAAGCCACAGTGCTAACCACTGGGCCACCGTGCTGCCCCTCCGGCTCCCACAGCTGTGGGTTAGGCTACACTTGAATTTCCCCTTGTGCAGGAGGGGCAATGTCCCCTAGGAGGGGATACAACCCTAGAGAACACAGCGAGGATGAGCTCAAAGGGTCTACCGCTCACATCCTCTTCATTGAAGCTTCACAACGTGGTCTCCTTTACATTGGTGAGACCAAACGGAGACTGGATGACCACTTTGCTCTGTCTGTAAGAATGACCCGATCATTCCACTCATTAAAAACCAAGAGCACTGCAGACGCTGTAAATCAGAAACAAAATCACATGCTCAGCAGACCCGGCAGCTTCTGTGGAGAGAGATCAGAGTTCATGTTTTAGGTCCAACTCACTTGCCATTTGAACATACTAATATTTCTGAGTAAACATGTCCGAAATGTCGATTTTCCTGCTCCTCGGATGCTGCCTGACTGGCTGTGCTTTTCCAGCACCACTCTAACCTTGTCTCTGATCTCCAAAATCTGCAGTCCTCACTTTCTCAAAACATTCCAAGGAAGCTCATGCAAGATCTTTATCTTCTGCTCAGACGTCTTTGAGCCTCTAGGAGTTAATATTGCATTCCACAGCTTCGAAGTATGACCTCTGCAGACATTTTTCTGACAGTCCCCACCCCTTCCCTGCCGTGTCTTGGCTGGGTCTTGCTAACTTTGCTCTCAGCAGAACGGAGCCATTTTCCTCATTTTCACAGCTAGCATTAACACCTATTTTACATCTCTATCTTTCCTTTACCACCTCTGTCTTTTGCTTTGGGCCATGCTAACCATCTGTTCCACTTGATCCTACACCCCCACCTCCTCCCCTCCGTCTATCTCCAGCATTAAAAAAACACACCATTTACTAGTTTTTTTCAGTTCTGAAGAAGAGTTATACCTGACTCGAAACATTAACTCTGTTTCTCTTTCTCTTTCCACAGTTGCTTCCAGACCTGCTCAAATTCTCCAGCAGTCTCAGTTTTTATCTTTGTCGTCCGTCCTGGTGTCAGATGTGCCCTCCCTTTCAAAGCCAGTTTCTCTTCAAGCATTCAGGGGACTCTAGAATATTCCATGTGATTGAAATCCCACATTTCAAAGAGTCAAAAGCTTGTTGTGGATTGGACATTCTGGGTTGAACATGAGAACTAGGAGCAGGAGGAGGCCATTCAGCCCCTCGAGCCTGCTCCGCCATTGAATACGATCATGGCTGATCTCATCTCTGCCTCAATCCCACTATCCTACCTGCACTCCATAACCCTTCAAACCATGACCGATTAAAAATCTGTCTGACTCCTCCTTCAGTTTATTCAATATCCCAAGCATCCACCACACTCTGAGGGACTGAATTCCACAGATTCATGACCCTTTGAGAAAAGTCATTCCTCCTCATCTCTGTTTTAAATCTACCCCCCCACCCTAAAGTCATGACCGCTCACTCTAAACTGCCGCAACATGAGGAAACATCCTCTCTCTATGTCTACTTTGTCAATCCCTTTCGCCTGTTTCATACCTCGATTAGATCGCCTCTCATTTTTCTGAAATCTAGAGTAAACAGCTCAGTCTCAATGCTCAATGTTTGCTTTAATGTGGTCAAACTCTTGTTGACCTAAAGGACTCCATATACTTACAGATCGAGTGAATCTGAAAGTATGGTGGGGTTTCTATGTCAGTGGATCGACAGCGGACACAGCCTTTTCCAGACATCAACCACAAATGAAATGGAGGGAATGGAGTATACCCTTTTACCAAAGATTTCAGTGAAGCATTCAACACAGTCATCAAGATAGGACTCAAGATAGTTTGATTAGAGACAGTCAGCATGGCTTTGTGAGGGGCAGGTCGTGTCTCACAAACCTCATTGAACTTTTTGAGGATGTGACAAAATATGTTGATGAAGGTAAAGCAGTGGATGTGATTTTAGCAAGACGTTTGATAAGATTCTCCATGGTAGGTGCATTCAGAAAGTAAGGAGGCATGGGATACAGGGAAACCTGTCTGTCTGGATAGAGAATTGGCTGGCTCATAGAAGACAGAGGATGGTGGTAGATGGAAAGTATTCAGCCTGGAGCTCGGTGACCAATGGTGTTCACAGGGATCAGTTCTGGGAACTCTGCTCTTTGTGATTTTTATAAGTGACTTGGATGAGGAAGTCGAAGGGTGGGTTAGTACGTTTACTGATGACACAAAGGTTGGTGGAGTTGTGGATAGTGTGGAGGGCTGTAGTAGGTTGCAACGGGACATTGACAGGATGCAGAACTGGGCTGAGAAGTGGCAGATGGAGTTCAACCTGGAAAAGTGAGAAGTGATTCATTTTGGAAGGTTGAATTTGAATGCAGAATTCTTGGCAGTGTGGGTGAACAGAGGGATCTTGGGGTCCATGTCCATAGATCCCTCAAAGGTACCACCCAAGTTGATAGGGCTGTTAAGAAGGTGAATGGTGTGTTGGCTTTCATTAGCAGGGGGATTGAGTTTAAGATCCGCAAGATTATGCTGCAGCTCTACAGAGCCCTGATTAGACCACACTTGGAATATGGTGTTCAGTTTTGGTTGCCTCATTATAGGAAGGATGTAGAAGCTTTAGAGAGGGTGCAGAGGAGAGTTACCAGGATGGTGTCTGGACTGGAGGACATGTCTTATGAAGAAAGGTTGAGGGAGCTAGGGCTTTTCTCATTAGAGCAAAGAAGAATGAGAGGTGACTTGATGGAGGTGTACAAGATGGTGAGAGGCATCGATAGAGTGGATAGCCAGAAATTGCTATTATGAGGCAATATAATGTTAAGGTGATTAGAGGAAGGTTTTGGGGAGGTAAGTTCTTTACACAGAGAGTGGTGGATGTGTGGAATGCACTGCCAACAGTGATAGTAGTGCCTGAGACATTAGGGACATTTAAGCGGCTCTTGGGTAGGTACATGGAAGATAATGCATTGAAGCGTATGTAGGTCAGTCTGATCTTAGAGTAGGATAAAAGGCCGGTGTAACATCGAGGGCCTGTACTGTTCGATGTTCTATGTTGAATCAGTCTCAGCTACTTCTTTCGGGACATTCGTGGCACTGACTGACTCAACTGCATCAACTTTGACAGTTCCACAGTGACAAATGGTCTCCTCGATGGAGGCATCATCGTGAAGAGAGACATGGCGTTCACTCCTGATGAAGGACTTTGGCCCGAAACATCGATTTTCCTGCTCCTCGGATACTGCCAGACCTGCTGTGCTTTTCCAGCACCACTCTGATCTTTTCTCCCTGTTTTCCAGAGTAAACTTTATCCTTGATCAAATTAACATGGAAACCCATGACCTCACTGTTTGTGGGGTATTACTCAGTAGCAGCAGTGTGTACTATCTACAAGATGCACTGCAGAAATGCAAAAATCCTTAGATAGCACCTTCCAAATCCACAGCCATTTCCATCTTGAAAGACAAGGGCAGCAGGTCCTTGGGAACACCACCCCCTGCAAGTTCCCATGCAATTCACCATCCTGACTTGGAAATATATCACCATTCCTTCGCTGTCGCTGAGTCAAAATTCTGGAATCCCCTCCCTAAGGGCATTGTGGGTCAACCTAAAGCAGTTCAAAATGGCAGCTCACCACCACCTTCTCAAGGGCATTGAGGAACAGGCAATACATGATAGTCATCGCACCCACTTCCTGTGACTAAAAAAAAGCATTGCATCATCCATGTCTCATTAGTGTCTCTAATAATTTACAATTCATTTGGAGGCTGCATTGAGGTTTAATTGAGGAGTAAATATTGAACAGGACACTGGGGGTGTCCTGAGAACAACTTCCAAAATTGTGCCTGTGTGAACTTTTGCATTCTCTCTTTTTAACGCACAATGGAGCAAATAGCGTTCAGTAGGAGCACAGTCCCCATCACCTGGAATACAACAGGTCAGTGCGAACACAGCTCACATTTTTGTTAGTGCTCTAGTCCAAGAACTGCCCACCTACGTTCGGGACACCACCCACGCCCTCCACCTCATCCATGATTTTCGCTTCCCCGGTCCCCAAAGCCTTATCTTCACCGTGGACATCCAGTCCCTGTACACCTCCATCCCCCATCACGAAGGACTTAAAGCCCTCCGCTTCTTCCTTTCCCGCCGTACCAACCAGTACCCTTCCACAGACACCCTCCTTCGACTCACTGAACTGGTCCTCACCCTGAACAACTTCTCTTTCCAATCCTCCCACTTCCTCCAAACCAAAGGAGTAGCCATGGGCACCCGCATGGGCCCCAGCTATGCCTGCCTCTTCGTAGGATATGTGGAACAGTCCATCTTCCGCAGCTACACTGGCACCACCCCCCACCTTTTCCTCCGCTACATCGATGACTGTATCGGTGCTGCCTCGTGCTCCCACGAGGAGGTTGAACAGTTCATCCACTTCACCAACACCTTCCACCCCGACCTCAAATTCACCTGGACCGTCTCAGACTCCTCCCTCCCCTTCCTAGACCTTTCCATTTCTATCTCGGGTGACCGAATCGACACGGATTTTACTATAAACCGACCGACTCCCACAGCTACCTAGACTATACCTCCTCCCGCCCTGCCGCCTGTAAAAACGCCATCCCATATTCCCAATTCCTTCGTCTCCGCCGCATCTACTCCCAGGAGGACCAGTTCCAAAACCGTACAACCCAGATGGCCTCCTTCTTCAAGGACCGCAATTTCCCACCAGACGTAGTCAATGATGCCCTCCACCGCATCTCCTCCACTTCCCGCTCCTCCGCCCTTGAGCCCCGCCCCTCCAACCGCCACCAGGACAGAACCCCACTGGTCCTCACGTACCACCCCACCAATCTCCATGTACAGCGCATTATCCGCCGTCATTTCCGCCACCTCCAAACGGACCCCACCACCAAGGATATATTTCCCTCCCCTCCCCTATCAGCGTTCCGAAAAGACCACTCCCTCCGTGACTCCCTCGTTAGGTCCACACTCCCCACTAACCCAACCTCCACTCCCGGCACCATCCCCTGCAACCGCAAGAAATGCAAAACTTGCGCCCACACCTCCCCCCTTACTTCCCTCCAAGGCCCCAAAGGAAACTTCCATATCTCCCACAAATTCACCTGCACCTCCACACACATCATCTATTGCATCCGCTGCACCCGATGTGGCCTCCTCTATATTGGGGAGACAGGCCGCCTACTTGCGGAATGTTTCAGAGAACACCTCTGGGACACCCGGACCAACCAACCCAACCACCCTGTAGCCCAACACTTTAACTCCCCCTCCCACTCCACCAAGGACATGCAGGTCCTTGGACTCCTCCATCGCCGGACCATGGCAACACGACGGTTGGAGGAAGAGCGCCTCATCTTCCGCCTATGAACCCTCCAACCACAAGGGATGAACTCAGATTTCTCAAGTTTCCTCATTTCCCCTCCCCCCACCTTGTCTCAGTCAAATCCCTCGAACTCAGCACCACCTTCCTAACCTGCAATCTTCTTCCTGACCTCTCTGCCCCCACCCCACTACGGCCTATCACCCTCAATTTGACCTCCCTCCACCTATCACATTTCCAACGCCCCTCCCCCAAGTCCCTCCTCCCTACATTTTATCTTAGCCAGCTGGACACACTTTCCTCATTCCTGAAGAAGGGCTTATGCCCGAAACGTTGATTCCCCTGTTCCTTGGATGCTGCCTGACCTGCTGCGCTTTTCCAGCAACACATTTTCAGCTCTGAGCAGATCACTCTCTCTCTCTCCCCCACCCCCCCAACCCCTCCCCACCAGGGGCTGTTTGCTGTGGGAGACAATGAGATAGCATCGACTGCAGCTAGAAACATCAACTCGGTGAAAGCCACTCTTTGGTCTGCCCGAAATCCGCGAGTTTTTCACTTCCTGGAACTGTCCACTACCATGAGTAGACTGGAACAACAAGGTCCAGCACTATATCCTGAGAAAATTAAAACTCACACAACATGGGGCTGTAGTCAAGAGTGTGGTGCTGGAAAAGCACAGCAGGTCAGGCAGCATCCGAGGAGCAGGAGAAACCCTCTCATTACAGGCATGATGAAGGGCTTATGCCTGAAATGTGGCTTCTCCTGCTCCTCGGATGCTGCCTGACCTGCTGTGCTTTTCCAGCACCACACTCTTAACTCTGATCTCCAACATCCGCAGTCCTCACTTTCTCCAACACCATGTTATAGTCCAACAGGTATATTTGGAAGCACTAGCTTTTGAAGTGCTGCTTCTTCCTCAACCTCCACAATCACCCGGTGTCGCGTGATTTTTAACTTTGTCCACCCCAGTCCTCCAAGTTATGTGCTGAGAGAGACACACTAAAAGGTGGGGGCAGCCACTGGAGAAACACAGTCAGGAAAGATCACTGTCCAAGGCCCTTCAGGCAACTGTGAGCTGGGAACAGGGTGAGCTCAACAACACAATCAGAAATTACTAGAAAAGCTCAGCAGGTCTGGCAGCATCTGCAGAGAGAAATCACAATTAACATTTCAGGTCACAACTCTGCTTTCTCTCCACAGATGCTGCCAGACCTGCTGAGCTTTTCCAGCAATGTCGGTTTCTGTTTCTGACTTACAGCATCTGCAGTTCTTTCATTTTTGAACTGGCTAAACTCCATTTGATAGGAAATTATTATAAATATTAACAGTAAGTGTGAGCAGGTGTGCAATGAACACAATTAGGAGAGACGGATTTGATTTTGCACATTACGTAAAGTTTGGACGGAGGCGTAACACAATTTTATATATTTTCTGACAAAGAAAACACAAGTGTACCGCTCAAATTCCTTCAAGTTCAGAAATTAGCAAATCGCCAGTGAACAAAATAGATTTGTTGATGTTTTGCAAGATTTATCTAAGAAAATACTTCCTAAAAGTCGTAGAAAGTTAAAACAAAATTATGCACGATAAATCTTCTAATTGCATCAGTGATGTTAGTGGGAGCTGTAACCAGGCACTACTTAAAGGTGATGAATTATCGAAGGACATTCTTCCTTAACGAGGTGATAGAATTGGAGAAAGAATCAGAAGCTTCAGTATATTCTAAGTGCTGCCTTTGTAATTGACATGTCTAGCAATAACACTGAGGTTGAGTTAATTGTCAGGTTATATATGTGGTGGATACTGGATTAGTTAATGAGCCTTTAAACGAATCATAACTGTTTTCCACAAATCTGCAGAGCAATAAATTAACATACGGTAAATTCTTGTGGATGTGACACGTTGCCATGAGCGAGAGTGTTGTAGCACATTGTGTGACCTGACTGTACAGTGAAACAGAATTCTATCTTTCCAGATTCACTCAAACAAAATAGGGACTTTTTACTTTTAATTTGTCACAGAGTCATCGTCATAGAGTCATGTAGCACGAAAACAGACCCTTCAGCCCAACCAGTCCATGCTGCACCATAATCCCAAACTAAGCTAGTGCCACCTGCCTGCTCCTGGCCCATATCCCTCCAAACTTTTCTTATTCATGTACTTCTCCAAGTGCTTTTTAAACATTACAATTGAACCCACATCCAACACTTCCTCAGGACATTCATTCCACACTAACCACCTTCTGTGTAAACGATTTGTCTCTTGTATCTTTTTTAAATTTCTCTCCTGTCACCTTAAAAGTGTGCCCCCTAGCCTTGAAATTCCCCCATCCTGGGGAAAAGACAACTACCATTAACTCGATCTAGACCTCTCATTATTTAACATGAACAATACAGCACAAGAATCCACATCCTTCTGGTAGTGTGGTGACCAGAACTGCACACAATATTCCAACTAAAGTTCTATAAAGTCTATCCTTATACTCAATGCCCCTTCTCATGAAGGCAAGCATACCATAAGCCTTTTTTACTCCCTTATCTACCTGCACTGCCACCTTCAGTGATCTGTGGACCTGCACACCTAGATCCCACTGCACATCAACACTCCTAAGGGTTCTGCTATTTACTGTATAATTTCCACCTGTACTTGACCTTCCAAAATGCATCATCAAAATGCATTATAAACTTCTAGCATCGTGACAACCTCCTCACTGACTGTGGTGTCTCACACTCCACAGATTGGAGGGGTTTAGTCTGAATAGAAGTCCCTCATCAAGACAAGGAGAGCAACTGGTAACATAGTGTTTTGAGGACTTGAAAAGTTGAAGGAACATTATCTTAGGTTGGAGTCCAGGAAGGACATCAATCATTAAGGACGTTCTAGGCATCATACAAAACCCATGTGTCTGAGAGTCTTACAGCACAGAACAGGCCCTTCAGCCCCACCCAGTCTGTACCACCAAAAACACACAACTACTTACACACAATGGGCCCAATAGAATGGTAGAATGTCCTGTCAGAGATGGACACTGAGCCCAGGGTGAAAGAGCTGGGCAAAGCGATTGACTCAGTTGCCATGGGTAAGTCTCCAGGTACCAATGCTATACCACCTAATTTCACCAAACCCAGGGAAACTGGCACTCCCACAGTGCCCGTCAGTCTGTCTGTCTGTCCTGCAGAGAAGGGGCAATATCCCATGTGAAAGGTCTGTCTCTGTTCAAGAACAAGGGAGACCCCGGGGACTGTAAACACCATAATGGGGTGTTCCACCGCTGAGCATCGAGTGGAAGGGGGTGACCTGTGTTGCTGGGGATCAGTCTGTGGCCCTGGGTTGTTCCTATCTCTCCTCAATCCCAAAGCAGTTTCCAACAGGAACACCCACAATCACCCTCCCCCCCATCTCCGAACCCCTCCGCCCAACAGCAGCAGAGAAATGGCAAGAAGAAGGGAGACCATTCAATATTCTCTTCAGTGATCCCACCAAGGCATCTCACCACGTGACAAGAGGTGGACTATTGAAGCTGCTGGATAAGGATTTCTGCATGTTCGAATGTAAAATGTATAAGGTGCGTCAAATTATGAGGGGCATAGGTAGGGTAGACAGAAAGGAATGTTCCCCCTAGATGCAGGGATCAGTGACCAGGGAGGCATGGATTCAAGGAAAGGGATAGAAGGGTCAGAGGAGATTGAGGAACACCAAAGGGTGATGGGAATCTGGGACTCACTGCCTGTAAGGGTGGGAGAGGCGGAAACCCTCATCACATTGGGGAAGGGTGTGGATGTATCACTTGCAATGCCAAGGCTATGGGCCAAGTGCTGGACAATGGGATTGGAGTAGTTAAGGGGTTGTTATTGACTGGCACAGACACAATGGGCCGAAGGGCCTTTTTCTGTGCTGTAGACCTCCATGACTCAGTGTCGAAGCTGCCTGATTAGTCAGGCCAGCTATGACGAGTCAGGCCAGCTATGACAGAGAAACCTCAGAACCCTCGGAGACCCGCAGTGTAGTCCAGTAGCACTGAGCCCTACTCCTGAAGCTCGATAGAACACCCTTTGCTTTCAGACCAGCCACAACTGACAGAAAGCAGCTCAACACTGCCTGCCTGACATCCAAGGCAGAGATCTGCCTACATCTTACTCCATATGGATGATGCCACACCAAGTTGATCAGCCTGCCCAGAGTCGAAGGGACCCTTCCACATTTTTAGCAGGTGCCTGATGTTACTTGCCGCTGGGATGAGCTGTGCTCTCTGGTTCGGAATGTTTCGGGTTAGCAGATTACATTTTCCTCCCTGTGGTCAGCTCATACACAGTAACAACATCACCCCCTGATGCCCACCCCCACCCTACAGTTTCCACAGCAACATATACCCCCCACTGTATGTGTGTCCCCACCACTGCCAGAGCGGATGCCCTATGGTTATCACAGAGGGGTGGCAGCTCTGTGCTTACACTTGATCTCCCCACACTGAGGAAGACCTTTCACCAGCAACGGGGCAGCCTCTCCAACTCCTGACCCTCAGGAAGGCAGTGGTCAAGGTGTAGGGGATGGCTTAACTCCATCTCTGGCCTTTGACAGTAAGCTGGCTGTAGGTGACTGACAGCTTTGCATATCTCAGCTCCACAATCACTAAAAATCTGTCACTTGATTATAAATTCACCACCCAGTGAACCAAAAGCACCAGTTGTTGTGTCCAAGCTGTGGGTGTGAAAGCAAGAGAGAGAAAGAGAGAGAGAGAGTGATAGAGAGCAATAGAGAGAGACAAAGAGAGAGAGAGATAGAGAGAAATAGAGAGGGAGAGAGAGAAAGAGAGAGATAGAGGAAGATAAAGAGAAAGAGATAGAGATAGAGAGAGAAATAGAGAGGGAGAGAGACAAAGAGAGATAGAGAGAGAGAGAAATAGACAGGGAGAGAGAGAAAGAGAGAGATAGAGGAAGATAAAGAGAAAGAGATAGAGATAGAGAGAAAAATAGAGAGGGAGAGAGATAAAGAGAGAGATAGAGAGAGATAAAGAGAAAGAGATAGAGAGAGAGAGAAAAATAGAGAGGGAGAGAGATAAAGAGAGAGAGATAAAGAGAAAGAGAAAGAGAGAGAGATAAATAGAGAAGGAGAGAGATAAAGAGAGAGATAGAGAGAGAGAGATAAATAGAGAGTGAGAGCGACCTGAGCTGTGCGTCCACCAAACCTTGGCTACAGCTTCAGTTCACTCCTCCACAGTGATCAAGGCTGGCTAATGTTTGCCAGGCAGGTGAACAGACTGAACAGTTACCCCCTTGACTGGCTGTGGTGAATCCCTTTAGCAGCACCAGGCCCTGGAGTGTGCTAATTCCACCAGTGCCCTCTCATCGCACTGCTCCCCCTCACTGGGGGGAGGGGGTGGGGAACACACTGGAAAGAAATCCCCTCCATTCCAAGTCGCCGCAAGAACTAAAGATTTTAAAGTATATGGGCAGTTCACCAATCTACCTGTCTTTCAGAGCCAGGTTCATAAAGTACTGACCAGGATGATATAGTGAACAAGAATGGCTGTTCATTATCAGCAATTAAAACCTAGCAACATCAAAATAGTTAAAAAAATGTTTAAATTTAATCACAGGATGTGAGCATTACTGGCTGGGCCAGCATTTATTGCCCATCCCTAATTCCCCAGAGGACAGTTTAAGAATCAACCATATTTCTGTGAGCCTGGAGTCACATGTAGGCCAGACCAGGTAAGGATGGCTGTTTCCCTCCCCAAAGGACTTTTTCGTGAACCAGGTGGGTTTTTACAATATCATGGTCACTTATGGAGACAAACACCGAGACCAAGTGGGGGCTTTTATGGAGCTCATACAAACAGGAAACATGGTGTGTCGGGTGACTCAACTCTGTGGGATGACAATTATGAACCAGGTGGGTTTTAATGATGTGATGGTGCTGGTGTTGGGCAAAGTCAAAAGTCATTGAGGAGAAAGTGAGGACTGCAGATGCTGGAGATCAGAGCTGAGAATGTGTTGCTGGAAAAGCGCAGCAGGTCAGGCAGCATCCAGGGAACAGGAGAATCGACGTTTCAGGCATAAGCCCTTCTTCAGGAGCAACACATTCTCAGCAAATTCAAAAGTCACACAACACCAGGTTATAGTCCAACAGGTTTTAGTAATAATTAATGGTTGGTTTCGTGACAACCACCTCTGCTACTAGTGTTCACAGAGGCTGACTGACCTGCCGAGTTTCTCCAGCAAGTTGTGTTGAGTTAAATCTGTCCCTCTGCATCCTGGGAGCAGAATTGGTCATTCCTGATGAAAGACTATCGACCTGAAATGTTAGCTCCCTGTCTCTCTCTCTCTCTCTCTCTCTCTCAAAACTAGAGAATGTTGGAATTATTCATTATCTGTGGAAACAGAGTGATCCACATTAATGACCTTTCATCAGAACAGCAAGACCTGCCGAGGACCCTCAGAAATTTGAGATTCCCAGCATCTGGAATACTTTGCTTTTCAATCTTTCTCTGTTTTGCCACTCCAATGGGAATCCTGCTCTGCTACACAAGAGTAAAAGTATTTATTATCATTCCCTTGGGATGGAGAAACACTTCCTCACACTCTGGTTTTGTTGGTCCTGAGGTGTCATAACGAAGACTACTAAAGTGGTTTTCCTCTACCGCTAGAGAT
The DNA here is from genome assembly GCF_037043375.1 of Chiloscyllium plagiosum. Lineage (NCBI taxonomy): Eukaryota > Metazoa > Chordata > Chondrichthyes > Orectolobiformes > Hemiscylliidae > Chiloscyllium > Chiloscyllium plagiosum. The sequence continues at coordinate 8,039,881 of NW_028270150.1, read as the reverse complement.
CCAGTGGATCTTATAGATCTATCCTCCAAAAGGAATATGTTAGCAGGAGGTCTCCCTTTAGTGGACAATGTCAGGCAGCACTGTGGTCAGTGGGGTGAGGGTTTACTCATACAATACCTAGAACCTCCTGACTCAGAGGTCAGCAGGATTGTGGTGCAGTGGCAATGTCACCAGGCTCATAATCTAGAACCACAATGCAGTGACATCAGTTCAAATCCCACTGTGGCTGGTAGTGGAATCAGAATTTTGTTTCTTTTAAGATAGAGACCTTAAAGAGACAGCAACAGAGAATTCTGGAGAAACTCAACAGGTTTGACAGCATCTGTGGACAGAAAGAAACAGAGTTAATGCTCTTAGTCCAGTGAGCGTTCTTCAGAACTGGTTGTGACCACGTGACCATTGCCAATTGTTGGGAAAACCCATCCTGTTCATTAATGTTCTTCAGGGAAGGAAATCTGCCACCATCACCAGGTCTGACCCACATGTGACTTCAGACGCACAGTAATGTGACTGACTCTTATTGTTTTTTCATTCATTTGTGGGACCTGGGCGTTAATGTCTGGCCAGCATTGATAGCCCGTCCCCTATTTGGTGGTGAGCCGACTTCTTGAATTGCTGCAGTGGATTTGCTGTGGGTTGACCCACAATGCTGGTATGGAGGGAATTCCAGGGTTTTGACCCAACAACAGTGAAGGAACGATGGTATATTTCTAAATCAGGATGGTGAGTGGCTTGGAGGGGAACTTGCAGGGGATGGTATTCCCTAGTACCTGCTGCCCTTGTCCTTCTAGATTGAAGTGGTCGTGGCTTTGGAAAGTGCTGCCTGAGGAACTTTGGTGAACTCCGAAATGATCCAGAAAGCCACACAGTTTGAGGGTGATCGAAAATAGGCAACAAATGCCATTTTGTTTTTTGTAATTCACTTGTGGGGCATTGTTGACTGGGCCAGCATTTATTGCCCATCCCTTGACCCTTGAGAAGGTGGTCACGAGCTGCTTTCCTAAACCGCTGCAGTCCGTTGGAAAAGGAGATCCAGTGATACATTTTTCTTTAAAAGATTTGTTTTATTTTGTTGATGTTGATTGAGGGACAAATATAAGTCATGACACCCCATTATCTCACTCCACTCTTAATCAAAGTAGCACCTGGAAACGCTTACATCTGCCCAGACAGAGAGCTGGGCCCTGAGTATAATGTCTCATCTGAAAGGCAGCACCTCAGACAGTGCAGCACTCCTGCAGTCCTGCATTGCTGTGTCGACCTGGATTTCCACATTCAGGCCTCGTGGGGTTTGAATAAGATACTCTGTGGCTCAAAGTGCAATTTACTGATTCACAGGTAATGTGCATTCATTCTTGGCCTGGACTACATGCGGATCAGGAATCCTGATCCGCATCACATTAGACAGTTGGTTAAAGCAATCAGACGGCCTGGAGATGGAAGGGTTAAAGAATAAACACATCGACTGTCCTGAATTGAATTAAATTCACCAGAGGAAGCTCAGATATCCCCCCTGCTGCTTTTGAAAGACTGACTTGTAATTCTGCTTGAAAGCAGACAGGAGCTCCTGATGTCTTGAAAGAAGTGCAAAGTCAGATATTCTGAATATTGTCAAAAGGCAACAGAATAGGAAATTGTAAAGAAATAACCTCAAAGGTTCAAGAGAAACATAAAGTGAGGTGGCCCTTCTTAGAGGCCCAGGTCTGGGAGACTGTCAAGAAACGGAGGCTGTGCGTGAGGGAAGGAGGTGTCAATTAACCCCAATTCGTACAGGGACTGAGGGACTCACCCCACAATACGGCCAAGATTGGAAATCTTAATCCCACAGGTTCCCAACTCCAATACAAGATTGCTCTCCACTGTGACAAACTTCACGCGATATGGACAGGCCTTGCTGAATGAGGCGAGGGGTGGGAGGGGAGGCAGTGACACAGTAGTGATGTCATTGACATGGTCATTGAGAGACAGCAGGATGGGAGTGGCAAGTGGGTTCAAACCTCCTCACTGCAGCTGGTGGCATTTCAACTCAATAGAATTTGAAATTAATCAAAATGCTGGCTCACCACTGATTGTTGTAAAAACCCATCTGGTTCCCTGATGTCCTTTATGGAAGGAAACAGTGATCCTTACCTGGTCTGGTGACTCCAGACCAATAGCAATGTGGTTAACTCTTCACTGCCCCCGATACAGCCAAGCAACACACTCTGATCAAGGCCAACTAGCAAATGTCACCCACATCCCACCACAGAATAAAGATGAAGAGAGTGTTTACTGTAATGTGTAAAACAATAAAAAGGGAGCTTGCACTGATATAGCTACTTTTGTGACCACCAGATGTTCCCAGTGAGGTACATTTGTTCCTTTCTTCCATCCTCTCTCCTCTGAGCTGCTTCAGTCTCCAGTCACGTTCATTTCTCCCCAGTCCCTGATACAGGGGGATTCGAAGTGGACAAGCAGGAGGCTGGAAGAACACAGCAAGCCAGGCAGCACCAGGAGATGGAGAAGTCAACGTTTCGGGTGTAACCCTTCTACCCCACAAGGATGGCCTCCAGGCCCACCACTTCTGCCCCTCCAACAAACCCGTCCACTTCCCCTCCACCAATTCCCTCCTCCACCACGCCAAACTCTTCCTCACCCTCGATAACTTTTCCTTGAACTCCTCCCATTTCCTCCAAATCCAGGGGGTTGCCACGGGCACCCAGATGGGCCCCAGCTACGCCTGCCTCTTTGTTGGTTATATTGAAAGGTCCCTCTTTATTATCTACACAGGCACTGTGCCCCAACTCGTTTCTCAGCACTTGGACCACAGGGGAAATACAAACCGAGAAACTCGGAAGGGGTTAGGGTCACTGGGGAGCTATGCAGTCAATCACTTGTTGGCATGGCATTCCCATACAGCATGGTATCATCAGCTGCTGCCTGAAGATTTAACGTAACTTCATCATTGGGAGTGTGTTAATTATTAAGTTTTAGCATAAGGAAGATAAATTGTCACTGGGGACTGGGGGAGAATATTGTGGTTTGCAGTTAAATGAACGCTTGGAAACATTGTAAAACGCAGTGGATTACACAGGCAAACGTAATCCCTCTTTGCACACCATAACATCCCAGAAAGCGTGGCTCAATGATTGGATTTATGTCTTAAACTTGAGGGCGAAGTGACGAAGATCAGTCAGGATGTGAGGAAATTTCATTCCTCTTCAAATAACTCCACAGGATTTTGAATAATGACTTCGAAAGGCAGCAGAGCCCTGGTTTTAACATCCAAAGCACAGTTTGACAACAGCATCATTTTTCACATGCTAACCCCTACAACAGCAACTGGCCACAGCGAACAACAGAAGAAAAATGTCTGAGGATAATAATCAAACTGCAGACTGCTCTGCTCAAACAACACACTGCACTTAACTTCAATTCTCATCATCAACAAACAAGGGAGACACTCAGAATTTATAAATCACCTAATTGGGCCACAGCTAGAAGATGAGGCTATTGTGTCCATAAAATGACTTACCTGCAGGTGATCACCTGTTAGTCTCACTCAGTACAGCATGCAACTCCCAGGATAGGGACAGCATGGGGTTAGATACCGAGTAAAGCTCACTCTACACTGTTCCCCCCCCCCCCCCCCACCACCCCCAACATCAAACTCGCCCAGGATACGGACAGCACTGGGTTAGATACAGAGTAAAGCTTCCTCGCTGCTCCCATCAAACACTACCAAGACGGGGATAGCAAGAGATTAGTTGCAGAGGAAAGCTACCTCTACACTGTCCCCATTAAACACTCCTAGGACAGGGGCAGCACGGGGGTAGATACGGAGTAAAGCTCGCTCTATATTTTTCACCCCCACCCCCCAACATCAAACTCTCCCAGAATACAAACAGCACAGAGGTAGATACAGAGTAAAGATTCCTTTACATTGCTCCCATCAAACACTCCCAGGGCAGGGACAGCACGTGCTTAGATGTAGACTTTTGGGGTGGCGGGGTGGCACGGTGGTTAGCACTGCTGCCTCATAGCGCCTGAGACCCGGGTTCAATTCCCGCCTCAGGTAACTGACTGTGTGTAGTTTGCACATTCTCCCCGTGTCTGCGTGGGTTTCCTCCGGGTGCTCCGGTTTCCTCCCACAGTCATGAAGATGTGCAGGTCAGGTGAATTGGCCATGATAAATTGCCCACAGTGTTAGGTGCATCAGTCAGAGGGGGGGTGGGTTACTCTTTGGAGGGTCGGTGTGGACTTGTTGGGCTGAAGGGCCTGTTTCCATACTGCAATTAATCTGAAGTAAAGCTCCCTCTACATTGTCCCCATGGGACAGGGACAGCACGGGGTTAGATACAGAGTAAACTTCCTGCACTATGTTCTCCATTTTAAAAGCTTTTCCCAAAGAGACAGTTTTATGTTGAGGTTATGCCTAACTGGGATTGGATTGGTGAGGTTTCTAGAGCAATGCAGACTTGCAGTCTCACCATCGATGGGCATTATCTGCTGTCTGAGGTGGACAATCAAGGGAGGAGGAGGAGGAGAAGAGAGAGAGAGAGAGAGAGAGAGTGCTCCTCACTGCCTTGACTGGCCTATTCTCACTTTAATCAAACAGCCCCCTTCTCCCTGATTTCTGAGGTAATTCTGAAACAACTAAATTAAAGAGTTCAAAGGAAGTAATAAAAAGCACTGTGTGTTTTTGCTACCCAACTTCCCAATGATTTTTCTCTGAGGAATCTCAGCCTGTCATTCCCTGTGCCCCGTGGCCTGTACCGAAGGGTTAATCACATCATTCCCTGTCAGAGTTCCTGGGGATCTGATTTAAAACAAAAGACAAAAACAAAGGAAGAGAAACAGCAAACAGAGACAGTGATCAGCCCAAATCCCCACCCCGGCTTTTGTGTGGATGTGGAAACATTGTCTTCCAGCTGACTTTACCATGGCAACAGAGACATTGTTCTTAAGACTCCGGAGTCTAATTACAGTGCATTAGATCTGGCATATTGAGGAAGAATGTGTCACTTAAAGGAATAAATATACTAGTTACCCCTGCTGTTGCTAACAAACACTGAGATCAAGCATCTGCTTGTCAGCGCCAGGCTGCATCCTGAGCTGAAATGCAGCAGGAAGGATTTGTAGGGTTGTGGTGAGCAAGCCAAGCACTGAGTAATGACATTGCCCTCAGAGAAACACCAGCCAGACTCAATGGACTCAGCTCCCTCCTTCTCCCTGGTTTCAGGATCCACATTTCACTCCATCTTTCCAAACCAGGCATTCTGTAGTTGTCCCAAACGTGCACAAAAGCAAAAATTCCCACCTGCCTGCCTGCCTTTCCAGTCCCATTCCCGATGAAGGACTTATGCCCAAAATGTTGCCTCTCCTGCCCCTCGGATGCTGCCTGACCAGCTGTGCTTTTCCAGCGCCATACTATTCAACTCACTTGCATTTGCACTCAGACTGTAGCTCAGCAACAGGCCATCCAGTCTGGGTGAGTCCTCAAGGTCCTCCCTGTCCAGACTCAATCACAGGAGCATTGGAAAGGCTGAGGACTCCAAGCCAAATTAATGTCCTCCCCTCCAGCCTACCTCATCATCATCTCAGGTGAGTTCATTCAGTCTAGAGAGACAGAATGAGAAAGCAACAGAAAAAGGGAGATAGAGACACGCATACATATGCAGTATTCAAGATCCAACCATCTTCAGCTGCTTCATCAATGACCTTCCCTCCACTATAAGGTCAGAAGTGGGGATATTTGCTGATGATTGCACAATGTTCAGCATCATTCACGACTCCTCAGATACTGAAGCAGTCCATGTTCAAATGCAATAAGATCTGGACAACATCCAGGCTTGGGCTGATAAGTGGCAAGTAACATTGGCGTCACACAAATGCCAGGCAATGGCCATTGTTAACAATGGAAAATCAAACCACCGCTCCTTCACATTCGATGTGTGTAACTATCAGTGAATCCCTCACTATCAGAATCCTTGGGCTTACCATTGACCAGAAACCAAACTGGACTGGCCATATAAGCAAAGTGGGAGAAAGTGAGGACTGCAGATGCTGGAGATCAGAGCTGAAAATGTGTTGCTGGAAAAGCGCAGCATCCAAGGAGCAGGAGAATCGACGTTTCGGGCATGAGCCCTTCTTCGGGAATCATTCGCTGAGCTACAGTCTGAGTACATCTGTAGTAATTTGAGAGAGATGAGTAAAGTAAAGCAGCGAATAAGAGACAGAGACAGATAGACAGACAGACAGGCAAAAGTGAGGACTGCAGATGCTGGAAACCGGAGTCCAGAAGGCATCCTTGTAAGGGGATTCGCAATAAGGGCTTCCTGATGAAGGGCTTTTGCCCGAAATGTCAATTTTCCTGCTCCTCGGATGCTGCCTGACCTGCTGTGCTTTTCCAGCACCACTCTGATCTAGACAGACAGACACACACACAGATTCAGGGTGTGAGATGGGGAAAAGAGACACATTTACCATGGGTAGCATGAATGAGAAGGAGAGAGAGAGAGAGAGACAGACAGACAGACAAAGCAACAGGCAGAGAATGACAAAGAGAGAGAGAGAGAGAGTGACAGTGAAGGACGTTGGGCAAGGAAGAGACACAATTACAGTAATTCAGTCACTGAGCGACATGATGGGGTACTGCCTGGTTTAATGTCAGGGAATTCAGAGATAACCCTAAACAGGGAATAAGGAAGCAGTAACACTTCCCTCTGGTTGAATTTGAATGAAAGTGGTTTGTGAGGATAATAGATTCTTTATCCAGATGTTAAAGCAGCTTTTCTCATGATATTTACAGGAGGATTCAGCACGACAGAGAAAGGACAGCTCAAAGCTTGCATCTCATTTCATCCAAACAATGCAATCAGTGGAATCCCCGCTGTTCTTTCACCTTCTGTTTGCACTTTCTCTCCTTCTAGGACTGATCCCTCTCTCATCCCTCTCCATTTCTCCTACATTTTGTTCTCTCGCTTTCCCCCAACACGCTACCTCCCTCTCTGCCTCCATTTTTCTCTTCCCCCCACCCACCTTGGTCCTGTGTGCGCTCTCTCTTTCCCTCTCTTCCCTTACACTGATCTCTCTCGTTTGCTTTTTCTCTCCTGCCCAGTCTCTCTCTCTCTCTCTCTCTCGTCCCCTCTCACCCTCCTGTTTTCTGTCTCTCACTTGCTCTTCCCCAATTTCCCTTGCTGTCCTCCCCCACTCCAACCTCTCACCCTCACAACACGCAGCCCTCCAATCCCTCTGCTCCAATCCCAACCTCACCATTAAGCCAGCGGATAAAGGGAGCGCAGTGGTAGTCTGGCGCACTGACCTCTACACCGCTGAAGCCAAACGCCAACTCGAGGACACTTCTTCCTACTGCCCCCTCGATCATGACCTCACCCCCCATCACCAAACCATCATCTCCCAGACCATACAGAACCTCATTACCTCAGGAGATCTCCCACCCACAGCTTCCAACCTCAGTCTGGGAACCCCGCACTGCCCGGTTCTACCTCCTTCCCAAGATCCACAAGCCTGACCACCCTGGCCGACCCATTGTCTCAGCATGCTCCTGACCCACTGAACTCATCTCTACCCACCTCGACACTGTCCTATCCCCCCTAGTCCAGGAACTCCTCACATACGTTCGAGACACCACCCACGCCCTCCACCTCCTCCAAGACTTCCATTTCCCCGGCCCCCAACGCCTCATCTTCACCATGGATATCCAATCCCTCTACACCTCCATCCGCCATGACCAGGGCCTCCAAGCCCTCCGTTTTTTCCTCTCCAGACGTCCCCAACAGTACCTTTCCACCGACACTCTCATTCGTTTGGTTAAACTGGTCCTCACCCTTAACAATTTCTCCTTTGAATCCTCCCACTTCCTCCAGACCAAAGGGGTAGCCATGGGCACACGTATGGGCCCCAGCTATGCCTGTCTCTTTGTTGGCTACGTAGAACAGTTGATCTTCCGTAATTACACCGGCACCACTCCCCACCTCTTCCTCCGCTACATTGATGACTGCATTGGCGCCACCTCGTGCTCCCGTGAGGAGGCTGAGCAATTCATCAACTTCACCAACACATTCCACCCTGATCTTAAATTTACCTGGACCGTCTCTGACACCTCCCTCCCCTTCCTGGACCTCTCCATCTCCACTAATGACGACCGACTTGACACTGACATTTTTTACAAACCCACCGACTCCCACAGCTACCTGGATTACACCTCTTCCCACCCTACCTCTTGCAAAAATGCCATCCCGTATTCCCAATTCCTCCGCCTCAGCCGGATCTGCTCACAGGAGGACCAGTTCCACCACAGAACTCACCAGATGGCCTCCTTCTTTAGAGACCGCAATTTCCCTTCCCACATGTTTAAAGATGCCCTCCAACGCATCTCGTCCACATCCCGCACCTCCGCTCTCAGACCCCACCCCTCCAACCGTAACAAGGACAGAACGCCCCTGGTGCTCACCTTCCACCCTACCAACCTTCGCATAAACCAAATCATCTGCCGACATTTCCACCACCTCCAAACGGACCCCACCACCAGGGATATATTTCCCTCCCCACCCCTTTCCGCCTTCCGCAAAGACTGTTTCCTCCGTGACTACCTGGTCAGGTCCTCGCCCCCCTACAACCCACCCTCCCGTCCTGGCACTTTCCCCTGTCACCGCAGGAACTGTAAAACCTGCGCCCACACCTCCTACCTCACCTCTATCCAAGGCCCTAAAGGAGCCTTCCACATCCATCAAAGTTTTACCTGCACATCCACTAATATCATCTATTGTATCCGTTGCTCCCGATGCGGTCTCCTCTACATTGGGGAGACTGGACGCCTCCTAGCAGAGCGCTTTAGGGAACATCTCAGAGACACCCGCATCAATCAACTACACCGCCCCGTGGCCCAACATTTCAACTCCCCCTCCCACTCTGCCGAGGACATGGAGGTCCTGGACCTCCTTCACCGCCGCTCCCTCACCACCAGATGCCTGGAGGAAGAACGCCTCATCTTCCGCCTCGGAACACTTCAACCCCAGGGCATCAATGTGGATTTCAACAGTTTCCTCATTTCCCCTTCCCCCACCTCACCCTAGTTCCAAACTTCCAGCTCCGCACTGTCCCCATGACTTGTCCAGACTTGTCCTACCTGCCTATCTCCTTTTCCACCTATCCACTCCACCCTCTCCTCCCTGACCTATCACCTTCATCCCCTCCCCCACTCACCCATTGTACTCTATGCTACTTTCTCCCCACCCCCACCCTCCTCTAGCTTATCTCTCCACGGTTCAGGCTCACTGCCTTTATTCCTGATGAAGGGCTTTTGCCTGAAACGTCGATTTCGAAGCTCCTTGGATGCTGCCTGAACTGCTGTGCTCTTCCAGCACCACTAATCCAGAATCTGGTTTCCAGCATCTGCAGTCATTGTTTTTACCTCTTCGATACATTCCAGCATACCCATATTCTCTTACACTCTCTTTCACTCCTGCTTTAGTGTTCTTGATCTCACTCACTCAATCTCTCATCCTTCACTCCCTTTTTTGCTGACTCTCTCCTAATCTTCCTCAAGCCCTCACATTCCTTTCTGATACACATGAACACACAAATTAGGAGCAAGGTCTCTCATTGCAACAATAGCAGACTTGCCGATGTTAGGACGTTTAAATGGGAATTGGACATACATATGGAACGTTGTAGGTTAGAGGGGCAGCCAATTAATTTCACAGGTCAACATTGAGGGCTGAAGGGCCTGTACTGTGCTGTAACATCCTATATTCTATGTTCATTCCACATAGTCTTTCACTCACCTCTATCTGATGTACACTCTCTGTCTCACTCTTGTCTTTTTTAAACTTTACTAATTTCTGGGCTATAGGCATCATTAACTAGGTCCACTAGCTGGATACAGCACTTAGAATTAAAGGGATCAAAGGGTATGGGGGAAGAAACTGTGAACAGGGGACTGAGTTGGATGATCAGCCATGATCATATTGAATGGTAGAGAGGGCTTGAAGGGCCGAATGGCCTCCTCCGACTCCTGTTTTCTATTTTTCTAGGTAAGTTTCATCGTTGCCTATTCTCGACAGAAGTGGGGCCGAGCTGCCTTCTTGAACTGGAGCAGTGCCTGGGGTGCAGGTATATCCATAATGATATTAGACAGGGAATTCCAGGATTTTCACCCAGCGACAGTGAAGGAACGGTGATACATTTCCAAGTCAGGATTGTGAGGGGTTTGGAGGGGAACCTGCAGAGGGTGGGGTCCCCATGTATCTGCTTCCATTGTCCTTCGAGATGGAAGTGGTTGTGGGTTTGGAAGGTGCTGTCTGAGGATCTTTGGTGAACTTCTGCAGTGCATCTTGTAGATGGTATACACTGCTGCTACTGAGTGTCGGTGGTAGAGGGCATGGACACTGGAAGTAATAAGTTCCAACATCTTTCTGACAGATGCTAGGTTACTGTAGTTTCTTGCTTTCTGTCATAGAGATGTACAGCACAGAAACAAACCCTTCAGTCCAACCAGTCCATGCCAACCAGATATCCCAACCCAATCTAAGTCCCACCTGCCAGCACCCAGCCCATATCCCTCCAAACCCTTCCTATTCATATACCCATCCAGATGCCTCTTAAATGTTGCAACTGTACCAGCCTCCACCACTTCCTCTGGTAGCTCATTCCATACACGCACCACCCTCTGTGTGAAAAAGGTGCCCCTTAGGTCTCCTTTATATCTTTCCCCTCTCACCCTAAGTCTATTCTCTCTAGATCTGGACTCCCCAACCCCAGGGAAAAAAAACTTTGCCTATTTAAGGTCACCCCTCAGCCTCCGACGCTCCAGGAAAAACAGCCCCAGCCTGTTCAGCCTCTCCCTGTAGCTCAGATCCTCCAACCCTGGCAACATCCTTGTAAATCTTTTCTGAACCCTTCCAAGTTTCACATCATCTTTCCGATAGGAAGGAGACTGTCTTCCTCTTTTTGAATAAAGGAGTTACTTTCACCATTTTCAAATCAAATGGAACCCTCCCCCAACGTATGGGATTTTGGAAAATTAAAGTCAACCATGTCACCAGTCACTTTTCTTAACTTTCTTGTTTACTCCGTCATGTGTATATAAAAAATTGCATTTACTTAGCAACTTTCACATTATCTAAAGCACTTTCCAGCGGCTGAACTCATTTCTGACAATGCAGGAAACATGACAGTCAATTTACACAGAGAATGCTCGCGCAATTATCACATGAATACAGAGGAACTTTGATTATCTGGCATTCGATTACCCGAATATCAGATTATCCGGCAAGATCGCAAGATCCCAACGCTTGGCTAAACTATGTTATCTAATGTTCGATTATCCAGAATACGAAATAATCCCTGCCCATGTCCTTTGGAGAATCGAGGTTCCTCTGTAACAGGTTCCAGAGTATTTCTGTCAATCAGGAGGACACTTGACACTTCCTTCTGCTGTCTCTTGAAACAATTGCCACCAGATTGTTTACAGCAAGCCAAGAGACCGGATGAGAGCTCGGTTTTATGTTCCAACAACATAATGGCATCTCCAGTATTACTGCGTTCCCCTGGGAACAGCAGTGAAGCACCAATCCAGACTTAGAACAATCCAGCGCAGAACAGGCCCTTCGACCCTCGATGCTGCGCTGACCTGTGAACTAATCTCAGCTCGTCCCCCTACACTATCCCAAAGTCATCCATGTGCTTATCTAAGGATTGTTTAAATCTCCCTAATGTGGCTGAGTTGACTACATTAGCAAGTAGGGCATTCCACACCCTTACCACTCTCTGAGTAAAGAACCTATCTCTGACATCTGTCTTAAATCTATCACCCCTCAGTTTGTAGTTATGTCCCCTCATACACGCTGACGTCATCATCCTAGGAAAAAGACTTTCACTGTCTACCCTATCTAATCCTCTAATCATCCTGTATGTCTCTATTAAATCCCCTCTTAGCCACCTTCTTTCCAATGAGAACAGGTTCAAGTCTCTCAGCCTTTCCTCATAAGACCTTCCCTCAAGACCAGGCAACATCCTGGTAAATCTCCTCTGTACTTTTTCCAATGCTCCCACATCCTTCCCGAAATATGGGGACCAGAACTGTACACAATATTCCAAGTGTGGCCACATCAGCGTTTTGTATAGTTGCAGTTATATTACTCAGGTCTTGGAGAGACAAGTCGGAGGGTGGAAGAACACAGCAAGCCAGGTAGCATCTGGAGGGGAAGTCGTTCATGGAATGCCCTGCCAGTAACAGTGGTGGACTCTCCCTCTTTATGGGCATTTAAGAGGGCATTGGATAGGTATATGGAGGATAGTGGGTTAGTGTAGTTTAGGTGGGCTTGGATCGGCGCAACATCGAGGGCCCAAGGGCCTGTACTGCGCTGTATTCTTCTATGTTCTATGTTCTATGTTCAACATTTTAGATGTAACCGCTCTTCAGGACTGGGGGGCTGGGTGTGACGGGAGCTGCAGATAAAGTGGGTGGTGGGGGCAGGGTGGTGAGGTGGGTATAGGTGAAGACAGGTAGAGGGCACAACCTGGTTGGTCAATGGGAGGGATGAGTCAGATTAGTGGCTAGAAGGAAGGGTCAGTCAGAGGAATGGAAGGGGTGGGGGTGTTGGGAAGGGAGTCGGGGGCTGGGAACGGAGGTTATTTGAAATTGGAGAACCTAATGTTGAGTCCTCTGGGCTATAGGCTGTACAAGCAGAAGATGAGGTGTTGTTCCTCCAATTTGCGGTTTGGTTCATTGTGGCAATAGAGGAGGCAAAGGATGGTCATGTCAGAAAGGGAGTGGGAAGGGGAATTGAAAAGGGTGGTGACTGGGAGGTCTGATCAGCCCCTGCGGGCTTGGCTGCGATGCTCAGCGAAATGTGCCCTGAGTTTATGTTTGGTCTCCCTGATGTAGAGAAAACCACTTTGAGAACATCGATAAAGGTTGGAGGAAAGGCAGGTCTTGGACAGAAACTAAACCCCACAACCTGTTGGCCCAGAATTAATTTTCCCACATTGGAAACCATGTCCCATCCCTAGTCAATCTCCCCCTGGTCACCGTGCCCCATCACTCGTCAATCTCCCCCTGGGCACCGTGCCCCATCCCTCGTCAATCTCCCCCTGGGCACCGTGCCCCATCCCTCGTCAATCTCCCTCTGGGCACCGTGCCCCATCCCTCGTCAATCTCCCCCTGGGCACCGTGCCCCATCCCTCGTCAATCTCCCTCTGGGCACCGTGCCCCATCCATCGTCAATCTCCCCCTGGACACCGTGCCCCATCCCTACTCAATCTCCCCCTGGGCACCGTGCCCCATCCCTCGTCAATCTTCCCCGGGCACCGTGCCCCATCCCTCGTCAATCTCCCCCGGGCACCGTGCCCCATCCCTCGTCAATCTCCCCCGGGCACCGTGCCCCATCCCTCGTCAATCTCCCTCTGGGTACCGTGCCCCATCCCTCGTCAATCTCCCTCTGGGTACCGTGCCCCATCCCTCGTCAATCTCCCTCTGGGCACAGTGCCCCATCCCTCGTCAATCTCCCCCTGGGCACCGTGCCCATCCCTCGTCAATCTCCCCCTGGACACCGTGCCCCATCCCTCGTCAATCACACCCTGGGCACCGTGCCCCATCCCTCGTCAATCACACCCTGGGCACAGTGCCCCATCCCTCGTCAATCACACCCTGGGCACCGTGCCCCATCCCTCGTCAATCACACCCTGGGCACCGTGCCCCATCCCTCGTCAATCTCCCTCTGGGCACCGTGCCCCATCCCTCGTCAATCTCCCTCTGGGCACCGTGCCCCATCCCTCGTCAATCTCCCCCCGGGTACCGCGCCCCATGCTGGTGCCCCATGCCCCAGAGTGTGATATTGGATATTTGACCTTAGAGGAATGTCAAACAGTAAGTAATGATGTGGAGGTGCCAAAGTCAAAGGTCACATGACACCAGGTTATAGTCCAACAGGCGGGGGATTTGAAAGCTTACAGTTTCCAATGAACCTGTTGGACTATAACCTGAAACTGTAAGTGTAGGAGAGAGTTTTACCTGAAATTCTATTTTAATTTACATTGTGACAATAGAGCAACAAAACATGATAAATTAAACTTTTTTTAAAAAGGTGAATTTCTGACTGAAATCAGGACGTTCTACATTCTACAGAGAGTGAGTAAACTGAGCACTAGGTCTTCCGTCAGACAAGGAATTTTGAAGAGATAATCTGTAAGAGAGTGTAAAAGCGGCATTAATTAACCTATTGGCTTTTCATCTCTTACAATCCCTTAGTTTGCAACCTAAGCTCCTATCAGTCTCATTTTTCAATGACTTTGATTTGCTCAGCAGTCCCTTGGAGTTGCTGAGATATGTGCATGGTCAGCGCAGGAGGATATTTCTGTTGTATTCCATAGATTTGACTGGTCAATTAAAATGGAGAAAGTGAGGACTGCAGATGCTGGAGACCAGAGTCGAAAAGTGTGGTGCTGGAAAAACACAGCAGGCCAGGCAGCATCCGAGGAGCAGGAGAATCGACATTTCAGCCATAAGTCCTGAAGAAGCCTTTAAGCCCGAAACGTCGATTCTCCTGCTCCTCGGATGCTGCCTGGCCTGCTGTGTTTTTCCAGCACCACACTTTTCAACTCTGGTCAATTAGAAACCAAAACAACCATGGATGCTGTGAATCGGAAACAGACACAGAAATGGCTGGAAAAGCTCAGCACGTCTGGCAGCATCTGTGGAGAGAAATCAGAGTTAACGTTCCGGATCCTCACAGCTCAGTGGATTTGATTGGCCATTCGGCGCACTGGGTGAGGTATCTTGGCTGGATTCTCTTTGAGGTGTAAAGACCCGTCGGTAGTTTCAGGTTGTGGGATTCCAGTCTCTCGCCCAGCGTCACCAGACTGTGGCCGGGACGTGGCTGAAAGGTCAACATGAGGACGGAGGCCAGTCCTCACGATCACCTCAGGGCCCACACTGAGCTGGCACCTCTTACAATGTCTGCAGTGGCCCACAGGGTTCGATCAGTCCCACTCGCAGCCGAGAAAGCCCATCGTCACCTTCTCAAGGAGCAGGTAATAGATGCTGGTGACACCGATGGGTAATAAAAATGGGACGAGAAGTCAGAAAAATGTCACAGGAAGAGGACAGACTGCATTATGAGCGCTTTGTGCAAAAGCAGAATGGGGTGGAACGACAAGGGAGACATTAATAAGGTGGATCAATATTTATTGATTAAGGAGGCAGCCCAGCGTCTTTACTTCTAACTGTTAAATCATTCCAAGCTCCTGTGTCATTCAGATGCCCGATAGGTCAGTACACAGCCAGGCTCTAGCACCAGAAAGTGGCTTCACTCTATTCATAGGCACAAGTCATCAAATCATTCGAACCCAATCATTCAGAGCATCTATTGACACTGCTGAGGAATTAGTCATCAAGGTCTGTTTATACATGGTAACCACATGTAAATAAGCACTTCCTGAGGTCAATTAGAGGTTAATTACTGTTGCTGGGGGAATTCTGCAAATTAGCAGCTGCTCCTGAATTGCCAGTTCCAGGTCAGTTGAGACCACGCAGGTAATGCTTCATTTTTGGCATCGATTCTTTGAAGAATGATGATTAGACATAGGTCTTGCAAAACATTTTTAATTCATTGAAAGGACATGGGTGTCGCTGGGTGGGCGCAGCATATATTACCTGTCCCTGGTTGCCCCTTGAGAAGGTGGGGGTGAGCTGCTACACTCCACCTGCAGTAGTGTAGACCCACAATGAGGGAGGTGATTCCAGGATTTTGACTCAGTGACAGTGCAGGAACGGTGATATCTTTCCAAGTCAGGATGGTGAGTGGCTTGGAGGGGAACTTGCAGGGGATGGTGTTCCCATGTATCTGCTGCCCTTGTCCTTCTAGATGGAAGTGGTCATGGGTTTGGAAGGTACAGAACAGCTGATCATTGTTTTGAGTCTCCATCCCAGAAACAGACGATTTAGCTCATACTGGTCCCTACTGTCCTCTCCCACTCAACTTCATCTCATTATCAACAAACCCATCTTTTCGTTTATTCTTAGTGTAGGCATCGCCGTGTTCTCACTGTTCCTTGGATGAGGTCATGTGACACAATGGCTCACGTCCTCACCTCTGGGTTCAAGTCCGACTCCAGGAATTGTCGGATCACAGATTGAATTTTCGTTCTACACTTTAATGGGCTAATTATCAGATAGCGAGGACTGCAGATGTTGGAAAGTTAGAACTGATAAAAGTGTGGAGCTGGAAAAGGCCCAGCAGGCCAAGGAGCATCAGAGGAGCAGGAGGGTCAATGTTTCAGATTGGACCTTTCATCAGGATTCTGGACCCTTCAGCCCAGGAAACCTTCCACTACTTCCACAGTGCTCTCCACAGGGGTCAACATTTTGTAGAGATGGGCCTTAATTTACAAAAAAGTCCTTTACAGGTAAAGTTACTGGTATTTATTGGATTGTTAGGAACTTTTATATTTATGGTTCTGTCTTTTGGACATAGAAACAAAGAGCAAGTGTAGGCCATTCGGCCCTTCGAGTCTGGTCTGGCCATTCAATAGGATCATGGTTGATCCTCTATCTCAATCCCATATTCCCACTTTATCTCCACCCATTGTTGTCTTTAAAATATAGAAATACATCTCCCTCTTTCAAGTGATTGACCTCCACGGCCTTCTGTGGTAGTGTCCCGCAGGCTCACCACCCTCAGAGAAGACATCTTTCCTTATCTCAATCCAGAATGGTCTATTCTGACATTATAAGCCCTGGTTGTAGATTCCACCCAGCATCGTGTCTGACCAGCCCTAGTGGGAGTTTAAAATTTTGTGCATTACCACACAAAGTGCAACATATTATTCAGTCAATGTGTTGCTCTGCCCCATTAAACAATAAGTTGTTTAGATTTTTTCCTTCATGGGATGGGAGTGTTGCTGGACTGAATGATTGCTCAGTAAGTAAAAGTAAACCACATTGCTGTGGATCTAGAGTCATATGTGAGCCAGACTCACTCAGGATAGACCAGCAGGAGGCTGGAAGAACACAACAGACCAGACAGCATCAAGGAGGTGGAGAAGTCAACGTTTCGGGTGTAACCCTTCCTCAGGTTTGGGGGTGGGTGTGGGGGGAGCTGCAGATAAAGGGGGTGGGGATAGGTGAAGACAGGTAGAGGGTATGACCTGATTGGTCAATGGGAGGGATGAATCCGATTGGTGGCTGGGAGCAGTGGAAGGGAGGGTGAGGGGCTGGGAAAAAGAGTCTGGGGAATGGGAAGTGAGGTTGTTTGAAACTGAAGAACTCAATGTTGAGTCCTCTGGGCTGTAGGCTGCACAGGCAGAAGATGAGGTGTTGTTCCTCCAATTTGCGGTGAGATTCGTTGTGGCAATGGAGGAGGCCAAGGATGGTCATGTTGGAAAGGGGAATTAAAATGGGCAGTGACTGGGAGTTCCGGTTGGCACATCGGGCCTGGTTAAGATGCTTACTGAGCTGTCCCTAAATTTACATTTGGTCTCCCCAATGTAGAGAAGACCACATTGGGAGCACCTGATACAGTAAATTAGGTTGGAAGAAAGGCAGGTGAGCCTTGGTCGCACTTGGAGGGACTGTTTGGGCCCTGACTGGAAGTGAGGGAGTTGATGTACCAGTTTTGCATCTTTTCCGGTTGCAGAGGAAGCTACCTGAGGGTGGTGGGGAGAGTGGTGCAAATCAAGGACTGTCGAAGGGAACGGTCCTTGTGGAAGACAGACGGGTGGAAGGGAAAGATGTTCTTGGTGGTGGGGTCTAGTTGGAGTTGGCAGAAGTGTTTAAGGATGATGTGTTGGATGTAGAGACTGGTGGGGTGGTAGGTGAGGAGAAGGGGGGACTCTGACTTTGTAACAAAGGGCAGAGAATTACGCCATATTTTTGGAATGAAAATCTGGCAGAGGCTGATTGGATGGTAGGGAATCTGGGGAAGAATCTGATTGGATTGTGGGGTAGTGGGCAATTGTCTTCTGGACAGTGGGAATCCATCTACATTATTAGGTTGGAGGAAAAAGGGTTACAGACTGAAGGAGTTATGACACAGCTAAGTCGACACCCAACTGAATGGAGGAGCAGGTTCAAGGGTGAATGGCCTCCTTGTCAAACTATGCAATGGACTAGAAGGACTCAATGGCCTCATTTTGCAGCTGTGCTATCATCCAGGCAGACTAACTGTACAAGGCCATATCTGAGGGTAATCAAATCCAAAGAGATTGGTCAATAGCTGTTGATCTGTATGCAGTATTCCAAATGTGGCCAAACCAAAATCCTATACAACTGGAACATAACCTGCCAACTCTCATATCCAATACCCTGTCTGATGAAGGAAAATGTGCCGTATGCCTTCTTGACCACTCCATCAACCTGCGTTGCCACCTTCAGGGTAAAATGGACCTGAACACCCAGATCTCTCTGCACATCAATTCTCCCCAGGATTTTTCCATTTACTGCACAGTTCATTCTTGAATTGGATCTTCCAAAATGCATCACCTTGCATTTGCCTCACAGATCAGGGAACACCAGGATGGAGGCCATATTACTGTAAGAAATAGGAACAGGAGGAGGCCATTCGGCCACTCAATCTGCTCCATCATTCAATAGGGTCATGGCTGATCTGACGTTCCTCACATCTACTTTCCTGCCCTTTCCCCATAAACTTGATTTCCCGACTGATCAAGAATGTCTCAGCCTTAAATATCCACAGCTCTCTGTGGAAAGGAATTCCAAAGATTCTCAATATTCCGAGAGAAGAAATTATTCCTCTTCTCAGTTGGAAAGTGGTTAGCAATGTTTGTCAGCAAACACAGACACAAGAAGACAGCACTGGCGAAGTTCCTGAAGTTTAAGGTGAAAGTGCTATGCAGATCAGGACAGGAACAGGTAATTGTAAAAATTATATCTTTGTTCAGATCAGGAAATGTCAGGTTAAGGTAAGGAGGCAATCCAAGGAATGCCAGGTGAGCTGTGCAGTCTTATTAGCACCTGGTTCTTGACACAGGGAACAATAATAACCAGAAATAGTTAACAGCAAGGACACAGACTGAGGCTAGGATGCTGGGCTTATTGAGAGGAGATTTACTGTAATGATATCAGGAAGGAGCTATTTCAGATTTGGGCAGAGATTGGAGAAATTGGAGTTATTCTCCTTTTGTCAGTAATCAGAGAACACCAATTTAAGATAACTTGCAAAAGATGTTTTGGTGGAGATGGAGAATGTGTTTTTTAAAAACCCAGCAAGTTACAATGGAATGTGCTGAATTTGAATTTGAATTGAATTTATTGTCACGTGTACCAAGGCACAGTGAAAAGCTTTGTCTTGTGAGCAATACAGGCAGACCACAGAGTTCAGTAGCGTAGATAAGGAAATAATAGGTAAACAGCGGCAAAAACAAAAACACAGGTACAGGTGAATGTTAAGAGTTTGTGAGGCCATTCAGTATTGTAACAACAGTGGGGTAGAAACTGTTTTGAAACCGGTTGGTGCGTGTGTTCTGGCTTCTGAACCTTCTCCCCGATGGTAGAGGTTGTAGAAAAACATTGCCAGGGTGGGATGGATCTTTGAGAATGCTGGTGGCCTTTCCTTGACAGCGGGGCTGGTAGATAGATTCTATAGACGAAAGTGAAGACTGCAGATGCTGGAGATCAGAGTCTAGATCAGAGTGGTGCTGGAAAAGCACAGCAGGTCAGGCAGCATCCGAGGAGCAGGAAAATCGATGTTTCGGGCAAAAGCCCTTCATCAGGCCTGGCCTGCTGTGCCATTCCAGCACCACTCTAATCTAGATGGATTTTCTAGATGGGAGATTGTCCGGACCGAATTTACCACTCTCTGTAACTGTCTCCGATCTTGAATGGTACAGTTGCCAGACCAGGTAGTGATACATCCAGACAGCATGCTCTCGATGGCGCATCTATAAAAGTTGGCAAGGGTATTCACCGTCATGCCAAATGTCCTCAGCTGCCCGAGGAAGAAGAGATGTTGTTGGGCCTTTGTAACCAGTGCGTCCACATGAAGAGTCCAAGAAAGCTTGTTGTGGATGACCACTCCCAGGAGCTTGACACTCTGCACTCGTTCCACCTCTGTGCTGTTAATGTGTAGGGGGGACATGAGTAACATCCCGCTGAAAGTCAATAATGAGTTCCTTGGTTTTGCCGGCATTGGGAGCTAGGTTGTTCTCAGTGCACCATTTTTCCAGGTCTTCCACCTCCCGTCTGTAGTCTGTTTCGTTGCCATCTGAGATTCGACCGACTATGGTGGTGTCATCAGCGAACTTGTAAATGGCATTAGTCTGGTATTTGGCAACGCAGTCTTGGGTATACAGTGAGTACAGTAGGGGGCTGAGTATGCATTCCTGGGGGGCTCCTGTTTGAGTGTTAGTGAGGATGAAATATTGTCCCAATCTTCACTGATTGTGGCCCATGGGTCAGGAAACTGAGGATTTGCAGAGATTTGCAGAGAGTGGGGCTTAGTCCGAGATCACTAAGTTTAGTAATCAGTCTCGAGGGGATAATAGGGTTGAAGGCTGAACTATAGTCAATGAGTAGGATTCTTACATAGCTGTTCTTGGTATCAAGATGTCCTAGGGAGGAGTGAAGGGCAAGTGGTCCGATAGGCAAATTGGAGTGGGTTTTTAGATTAGATTAGATTACTTACAGTGTGGAAACAGGCCCTTCGGCCCAACAAGTCCACACCACCCCGCCGAAGTGCAACCCACCCATACATTTACCCCTTACCTAACACTACGGGCAATTTAGCATGGCCAATTCACCTGACCTGCACATCTTTGGACTGTGGGAGGAAACCGGAGCACCCGGAGGAAACCCACGCAGACATGGGGAGAATGTGCAAACTCCACACAGTCAGTCGCCTGAGGCGGGAATTGAACCCGGGTCTCTGGCGCTGTGCGGCAGCAGTGCTAACCACTGTGCCACCGCGCCGCCCACCGCAGTGCCAGTGCATCACCCCTCAAGCGAGGAGACCAAAACTGCACACAACACTCCAGCCATGCTCTTATTAATTTTCCTAGTTTTTATGTAATGGGTCAACATGAAATGGTTGAAACTTTATTGCTGGAACAGCACAGCAGGTCAGGCAGCATCCAGGGAACAGGAGATTCGACGTTTCGGGCACAGGCCCTTCTTCAGGAATCATATTTGAGAAATTGACTGGTGAAGCAATGGATACAGTGCATTTGGATTTTCAGAAAGATTTTGGGAAAGACTCTGGTCTTGTGTGCAAAGTCAAATGTTACAGGGTTGGGGTAAAATATGAACATGGTTTTCGAATGGGAGAGCTGACAGGAAACAGTGAACAGGAATAGAACATTCTGTTTTGAAGTGTAAGGATCTTTGGGTGTCGCAGGAATCTGTGCTTTGGCCCCAGCTATTCCCAATACATCACAAACATTTGGTTGAGAGAATCAAATGCAGTATATCCCAGTCTGTTGACTGCACTAAATGATGTTGGAATGTGAGTGGGTGAGGAGTATATTAAAAAAGAAGCTCCAAAGTGATTGAGACAAGTAGAGTGAATGGGCAAATACGTGGCAGATGATGAGCAACGGGGGTGGATGTGACGATGTGTATTTTCGTGGAAACAATAGAACAGCAACCTATCAGTTAAAAATGGATTGGGCGAAACATTTTGATCTTTAAAGGGATTTATGCCGTTTTTTTGTTTCTTCTGCGCAGACCTCCATGGTCAGTGCAGGGCAGTGAGTTCTGAAGCCAGAAGTCAATACTGGGAATGATATTGGCACACTAACCAGTATACACAGACCCACCAAGTGGGTAGCTGCAACATTGAAAAGTTCAGGATCTCCCTGCCCAACAGTCATGAAAGCAATATTGCAGAAACACAAAACAGGTAGGAAGGTAAAGGGTATGTTGACCATCATTTCAGGGGGATTTGAACTCAGGAGTAAGGGTGTCTTACTGCAACTGTACAGGCCCTTGGGGAGACGCCCATCTCGAACATTTTGCAGTATTGTGTGCAGTGTTGGTCTCCTTACTTCATTAAGAACAAACCTGACATTGAAGGAGAGCAGTGAAGGGTTAAGAGTATTGGGGAGGCTGGAGTTGATTAATGCCATGACCAGCCTTTCAAAGCACTTCATGACCACCGAAGTTAGGGCTACTGGGCGGTAGTCATGGAAACATGCTGCATGAGCCTTCTTAGACACAGGGATGATGTTGGCCCTCTTGAAACAGGCAGGGACAGTGGCCTGATACAGGGAGAGAAAGGGCTGCTGGAAGGGGGATCAGAAACAGATTCAATAGTAACTTTAGGATGGGACTTAGATAGTTTAAAGAGATAGAGAGGGAACTAGATAGTGGAATTAGTGAGCACAGCTTCAAATGCTAGAAAGGGAGATACTAACTAGGAGGTGGCAAGCTCTGTTTCCAGGGGAGGGTGAGGGAAGATTAATATATCCTTCAGTCGGCCCTGCACATGTTTGTAGAACTTTGCAACAAAGGAAAAACGCAGAGCCCAAAGCATCTAGACTCTGTCCTGAGTGTGAAACCATGTTTTACAGAGATTAGGCTCTGAATGGAGAAGAATGGCAATATCATCATTCACATTCCCAGGGATTTGTCATTCAATATAAACCACCCCGATCCCCTCAATTAACTTCCAGTCTGTAACTGCCAGGTATCTGTTATCCTTTATATCGAATCATAGAGATGTACAGCATGGAAACAGACCCTTGGGTCCAACTTGCCCATGCCAACCAGATATCCCAACCCAATCTAGTCCCATCTGCCAGCACCCAGCCCATAACCCTCCAAACCCTTCCTATTCATATACCCATCCAAATGCCTCTTCAATGTTGCAATTGTACCAGCCTCCACCACTTCCTCTGGCAGCTCATTCCATATACATACCACCCTTTGCGTGAAAAAGTTGCCCCTTAGGTCTCCTTTATATCTTCCCCCTCTCACCCTAAACCTATGCCCTCCAGTTCTGGACTCCCCACCCCAGGAAAAAGACTTTGTCTATTTATCCTATCCATGCCCCTCATAATTTTGTAAACCTCTAAGGTCACCCCTCAGCCTCCGACACTCCAGGGAAAACAGCCCCAGCCTATTCAGCCTCTCCCTATAGCTCAGATCCTCCAACCCTGGCAACATCCTTGTAAATCTTTTCTGAACCCATTCAAGTTTCACAACATCTTTCCGATAGGAAGGAGACCAGAATTGCATGCAATATTCCAACAGTGGCCTAACCAATGTCATGTACAGCCGCAACATGACCTCCCAACCCCTGTACTCAACACTCTGACCAATAAAGGAAAGCATACCAAACGCCTTCTTCACTATCCTATCTACCTGCAACTCTACTTTCAAGGAGCTATGAACCTGCACTCCAAGGTCTCTTTGTTCAGCAACACTCCCTAGGACCTTACCATTAAGTGTATAAGTCCTGCTAAGATTTGCTTTCCCAAAATGCAGCTTCTCACATTTATCTGAATTAAACTCCATCTGCCACTTCTCAGCCCATTGGCCCATCTGGTCCAGATCCTGTTGTAATCTGAGGTAACTCTCTTCGCTGTCCACTACACCTCCAATTTTGGTGTCATCTGCAAACTTACGAACTGTACCTCTTATGCTCGCATCCAAATCATTTATGTAAATGACAAAAAGTAGAGTGTCCTTGTGACACTCCACTGGTCACAGGCCTCCAGTCTGAAAAACAACCCTCCACCACCACCCTCTATCTTCTACCTTTCAGCCAGTTTTGTATCCAAATGGCTAGTTCTCCCTGTATTCCATGAGATCTAACCTTGATCAGCAGTCTCCCATGGGTACATCAACCACCCCGAACCCCTCGATTAGATTCCAGTCTGTAACTCACTCCCGGGTATCTGTTATTATATATATAAAACCACCCCGAGCCCCTCGATTAGATTCCAGCCTGTAACTTCCTCTCGGGTATCTGTTATTGGATATATAAACCACCCCGAGCCCCTCGATTAGATTCCAGTCTGTAACTTCCTCTCGGGTATCTGTTATTGTATATGTAAACCACCCCGAACCCCTCGATTAGATTCCAGCCTGTAACTCCCTCCCGGGTATCTGTTATTGTATATATAAACCACCCCGAACCCCTCGATTAGATTCCAGTCTGTAACTCCCTCCCGGGTCTCTGTTATTGTATATGTAAACCACCCCGAACCCCTCGATTAGATTCCAGCCTGTAACTCCCTCCCGGGTATCTGTTATTGTATATGTAAACCACCCCGAACCCCTCGATTAGATTCCAGTCTGTAACTCTGTCATTTTCCATATAAAGCTATCTATGAATCATGCACAATATTAATTAGCTTCTCCTCAGATGCAGAAAAATTGGATCTGGATTTTCTTTGATGTCAGCGCTCAGAAATTACCCACAAATGGGACCAGTTTAGATTGGAGTCTGTGAATCACCACACACTGCACTCGGTGCATTCAGATAAATTACCATAAAACACCAACAACAATTTGCATTTATATAGGACCCTCACAGGAGTGTGACTAAACAAAATGTGAAACTGACGCAGAGTTGATAATATTCAAATAGCTGTCTTTCGTCAAAGAAGGTGGCTTTAAGAGTGTCTTAAAGGAGGAGGGAGAGATAGAGTGACAGAGATTTTAAGGAAACAATCCCAGAATTTGGGGATCAGGCAACTTTAAGTAAACAGTTTTTGCCAATTGTTGCTACTTCATTCAGGGAGTTCTCTCTCCTCAGTGCTGTGTGTCTGTGTGCATCAGCGATAGGCACTGCCGTGTAACCAGGTCTCTCCAATATTGCTGCATGTCCTACCTTTAACAAGCCTCATTATAATAACTTACATTACAGATGAAAAGAAAGCTGTCCAGGGAGTTCACAATGAGCTACACTCGGAGGCCTCTTTTGAAGAATCAAATTAAATCACTTACAGATTTTAATTTCTTACAAATGAATATACCGAGCAGAGAATTCTGCCACTTCTGGTCTATGTGCTTTCACAATGAAACATACAAAACTCGTACAGGGCTTGAGAGGGCAGCTGCAGGAAGGATATTATCCTGGGTCGAGAGTGTGGTGCTGGAAAAGCACAGCAGGTCAGGCAGCATCTGAGGAGCAGGAAAATCGACGTTTTAGGTCAGAGCCCTTCATCAGGAATCATCTGGCCTGAAATGTCGATTCTCCTGCTCTGCAGATGGTGCCTGACCTGCTGTGCTTTTCCAGCACCACACTCTCGACTCTGATCTCCAGCATCTGCAGTCCTCACTTTTCCCCAGGAAGTTATCCTGGTCTGGGCTGAGTCTGTAACCTGGGGTCAGTGTCAGGGGAAGGGACAGGCCGTTTCGGACTGAGATGCAAGGGCAGTGAATCTTCACAATTCTCTGTCCCAGAGGGTTACCGAACCTCCATTACTGTGTGTGTGTACAAGACAGAAATTGCCTCATTTCTAATTACTAATAACCCAAAATGGAGTGGACATGAATACTTGAGGTGGATGATCTAGAAAAGCAGAATGGCCTCCTCCTGCTCCTTCCTCAGATCACACCATACACCACAACTGGAGGATTGTTCGGCCCTTCGTTTAGAAGGGTCCCCTGCTAACCCAGGTGTCTGCCATCCAAGCTGTCACCCCGTGTAAGTGCTAAGAGAGTGCTGCACTGTCAGAATTCGTGTTCTCTGAGCAAGACATTAAAAGGGAAGCCCTGCCCATGCTGTATTTCAGCAAAGAACAGAGGTTCCCTCGCTGCTGTTCTGGGCAGAATATCTATCCCTCGACTAACTTACAACAAACACATTATTTGATTGATATCCTATTGTTGGGAATTTCCTGTGCACAAATTGCAGTTGCTTTTCTGACATTTAAAATGGGAACTGTGCTTCAAAAGTAGTTAATTTTCTTCCAAAGTGCTTTGAGATGTCCTGTGATTGTAAAAGGGGGGTGGGGGGTAGGGGGGGTGGCTGGGTGACAGTCCAGCAATTCTATTGATCCTCACTCACTTTCATAATAGACTGGGGACTTGTAGCTAGACATTCCCACTCTGTTCTGCTGCAGTGAGATTATCCCCTGCCCGTGCAGGGGGGGTTGAGGGGGGAGGGAGATAAAGAGCAATAAGAGATCAAATATCCTGCTGTGTGATCCCTGTCAAAACCAAGAAACACTACCACAGTGCTAACACCGATGGATTAGTGTTATAGAGGCTAAGTCTAGTGTTCATTTTCAAACTTGTCAAAGGGACGTAGGCATCACTGGCTGGGCCCAGCATTTATTACCCGTTCCTACTTGCCCCTTGAGAAGGAGAGGTCAGCTGCTTTCTTGACCCCCTGCAGGTTGAGTGGTGATTGTCCCTGCACAATGCCGTTCAGGAGGATTCCAGGGAAGGAATAGCAGGATACGCCCAACTCAGAAAACTGAGCATCGGAAGGCAGCTTGTCAACGGGGGTGGGGAATGAGGAGGATGGCGTCCAATGACGTGAGTGCAACTCCCACACAGCAGCTGGGAGAATTTAAATTGAATGAATAAATCTGCAATGAAGCTAGTTACTGTGATAATGATCATGTCACTCCTAGATTGTCAGAAAAACCCATTTGGTTCATTCATGTCCTTCAGGGAAGGAAATCTGCCATCCTTACCTGGTCTGGCCTCCATGTGACTCCAGACCCACAGCAATGGTGTTGATTCTTAACTACAAGGAAATGTCCCAGCAAGCCATAGAGTCACAGAGATGTGCAGCACAGAAACAAACCCTTTGGTCCAACTCATCCATGCCGACCAGATATCCTAAATTAATCTCGTCCCATTTGCCAACATTAGGCCCATATTCTTCTAAACCCTTCCTATTCATATACCCATCCAGATACTTTTCAAATGGTGTACTTGTACCAGCCTCCACCACTTCCTCTGGCGGCTCATTCCATACACGTACCACCCTCTGCGTGAAATCGTTGCCCCTCAGGTCCCTTTTAAATCTTCCCCTTTCACCTTAAACCTATGCCCTCTAGTTTTGGACTCGTCTACCCTGGAAAAAAATATATTGGCTATTTATCCTATCCATGCCCCTCATGATTTTATAAACCGCTGGAAGGTCAGCCCTCAGCCTCCGACACTCCAGGGAAAACAGCTCCAGCCTATCCCAGTCCCAGAGGTGGACTGAATTGCTGCATTACCAGTTTGTAATTGCACCAAAGTGAACTGCATTGGTTTCAGGAGGCTCCAACATCACACAGTCCAAGAATTCCCATTAGCAGCTATTCACTCTCCCAGGCTGAACATTATTCTATCTGTTCTCCTCTCTCTCAGGGATCTTTCTCCACTGATTGTTTACTCTTTCCCACCCCCCCACCCCCCCCAACCCCTTCTCTAACGTACACTCCAACCTTTCCCCAGCTACAATCCGTTCCGAAGAAGAGCCACAGGTCCCGAAACATTAACTCTGTTTCTCCCTCCAGAGATGCTGCCAGACCGGATGAGTTTCTCCAGGAATTTCTGATTTTGTTTCTGAATGCAAGGAGCCCAGGTTCAAGTCCCACCTGCTCCAGAGGTGTATACCATCACACCTTGACAGGGTGATCAAAGAACATCTAAAAATAATTCAACAACACTCAAGAAGCTTGACACCATCTAGCACAAAACAGCCCACACGATTGCAACATCCACTCCCTGTACCAGTGACACTGAGTAGTACTGTTTACTATCTCCAAGATACCCAACGGAAACTCACCAAAGATCCTCATACAGCACCTTCCAAACCCGTGATCACTTCCATCGAGAAGGACAAGGGCAGCAGATACATGGGAACACCTCCCCCCTGCAAGTTCCCCTCCAAGCCCCTCACCATCCTGACTTGGAAATATATCGCTGCTCCTTCACTGTCGCTGGGTCAATATCCTGCAACTCCCTCCCTAAGGGCATCGTGGGTCAACCCACAGCACATGGACTGCAACGGTTCAGGAAGGCAGCTCACCCCCACCTTCTCAAGGGGCAACTAGGGACGGGCAATAAATGCTGGGCCAGGCAGTGACACCCATAAGTGAATGAAAAGAAAAGGCAGTTTAAAATCTTTGATTGAGCAATAAACACTGCCCTTGCTAATGACACTCCCACATTCCAACTTTACATGAACAAAAGGATTGCTCAAACAGTGTTCCATTCAGTCCATGTCACAAGGCTCCGGTCATTCACACCGGACTATAGTTTCTCTGCACATGAATCTCCTCCCTCACCATTATTACCTCAAAGGCAGTGATGTAGAACACAGAACAGGACAGGCCCTTCAACTCTTGATGTTCTATTGACCCTTTATCCTCCTCCAAGATCAGACTAACCTACATAAGCTTTCATTTTACTATCATCCACATGCCTATCCAAGAGTTGCTTAAATGTTCCTAATGTCTCTGACTCTACTACCACTGCTGGCAGTGCATTCCATGCACCCACCACTCTCTGTGTAAAGAACCTGCCTCTGACATCTCTTCTATACCTTCTTTCAATCACCTTAAAATTATGCCCCTTGTGATAACCATTTCTGCCCTGGGAAAAAGTCTCTGGTAAACACCACTCTATCAATGCCTCCCACCATCTTGTACACCTCCATCAAATCACCTCTCATCCTTCTTCGCTCCAATGGGAAAAGCCCTAGCTCCCTCAACCTTTCTTCATAAGACATGTCCTCCAGTCCAGGTAGTATCCTGGTAAATCTCCTCTGCATCCTCTCTAAAGCTTCCACATCCATCCTATAATGAGGCAACCTGAACTGAACACAATATTCCAAGTGTGGTCTAACCAGGGCTCTGTAGAGCTGCAGCTCAACCCCTTGGCTCTTAAACTCAATCCCCCCGCTAATGAAAGCCAACACACCATTCACCTTCTTAACAACCCTATTAACTCGGGTGGCAACTTTGAGGGATCTATGGACGTGGACCCTAATATCCCTCTGTTCCTCCACACTGCCAAGAATCCTGCCTTTAACCCTGCAATCTGCATTTAAATTCCACCTTCTAAATTGAATCACTTCGCACTTTTCCAGGTTGAACTCCACTGCCACTTCTCAGCCCAGCTCTGCATCCTGTCAACGTCCCATTGCAACCGACAGCAGCCCTCCACACTATCCACAACTCCGCCAACCTTCATGTCATCGGCAAATTTACTAACCCACCCTCCACTTCCTTGTCCAAGTCATTTATAAAAAAACACAAAGAGCAGAGGTCCCAGAACAAATCGTTGCGGAACATCACTGGTCACCGAGCACCAGGCTGAGTACTTTCCATCTACCACCACCCTCTGTCTTCTATGGGCCAGCCAATTCTGTATCCAGACAGACAGGTTTCCCAATATCACATGCCCCCTTACTTTCTGAATGAGTCTACCCTGGGGAACGTCATCAAATACCTTGCTCAAATCCATATACACCACATCCACTGCTCCACTTTCATCATTTGTTTTGTCACATCCTCAGATAATTCAACAAGGCCTGTGAGGCATGACCTGCCCTTCACAAAACCATCCTGACTGTCTCTAATCAAACTATGGTTTTCCAAGTAATCAGAAATCCTGTCTCTCAGAATACTCTCCAATAATTTGCCACAGACGTAAGACTGAATGGTCTGTAATTCCCAGGACTATCCCTATTCCTTTCTTGAACAAGGGAATAACATTTGCCACCCTCCAATCATCTGGCACTACCCCAGTGGACAGTGAGGACGCAGATGGAGTTCCACATCCATCAAAGTTTTACCTGCACATCCACTATTATCATTTATTATATCCATTGCTCCCAATGCAGTCTCCTCTACATTGGGGAGACTGGACGCCTCCTCGCAGAGCGCTTCAGGGAATATCTCCGGGACACTCGCACCAATCAACCACACTGCCCTGTGGCCCAACATTTCGACTCCCCCTCCCACTCTGCCGAGGACATGGAGATCCTGGGCCTCCTCCATCACCATTCCCTCACCACCTGATGCCTGGAGGAAGAACGCCTCATCTTCCGCCTCGGAACACTTCAACCCCAGGGCATCAATGTGGACTTCACCAGTTTCCTCTTTTCCCCTCCCCAACTTAACCCCAGCTCCAACCTTCTAGCTCAGCACCGTCCCCATGACCTGTCCTACCTGCCAATCTCCCTTCCCACCTAACCACTCCACCTGGAGGGTTGTTTTTCAGACTGGAGGCCTGTGACCAGTGGAGTGTCACAAGGATCAGTGCTGGGCCCTCTACGTTTTGTCATTTATATAAATGATTTGGATGTAAACATAGGAGGTATTGTTTGTAAGTTTGCAGAGGACACCAAAATTGGAGGTGTAGTGGACAGCGAAGAGGGTTACCTCAGATTACAACAGGATCTGGACCAGATGGGCCAATGGGCTGAGAAGTGGCAGATGGAGTTTAATTCAGATAAATG
Organism: Chiloscyllium plagiosum; assembly: GCF_037043375.1. Lineage (NCBI taxonomy): Eukaryota > Metazoa > Chordata > Chondrichthyes > Orectolobiformes > Hemiscylliidae > Chiloscyllium > Chiloscyllium plagiosum. The sequence goes on along the minus strand of NW_028270150.1, from coordinate 8,009,504 downwards.
CGGGGTGCTGCATTTTGGGAAAGCAAATCTTAGCAAGACTTATGCACTTAATGGTAAGGTCTTAGAGAGTGTTGCTGAACAAAGAGACCTTGGAATGCAAGTTCATAGCTCCTTGAAAGTGGAGTCGCAGGTAGATAGGATAGTGAAGGCGCGCGTTTGGTATGCTTTCCTTTATTGGTCAGAGCATTGAGTACAGAGGTTGGGAGGTCATGTTGCAGCTGTACAGGACATTGGTTAGGCCGCTGTTGGAATATTGCATGCAGTTCTGGTCTCCTTCCTATAGGAAAGATGTTGTGAAACTTGAAAGGGTTCAGAAAAGATTTACAAGGTCATTGCCAGGATTGGAGGGTTTGAGCTATAGGGAGAGGCTGAACAGGCTGGGGCTGTTTTCCCTGGAGTATTGAAGGCTGAGAGGTTGACCCCATAGAGGTTTATAAAATTATGAGGGGCATGGATAGGATAAATAGACAAAGTCTTTTTCCTGGGGTGGGGAGTCCAGAACTAGAGGGCATAGGTTTAGGGTGAGAGGGGAAAGATATGAAAGAGACCCAAGGGGCAATGTTTTCACGCAGAGGGTGGTACGTGTATGGAATGAGCTGCCAGAGGATGTGGTGGAGGCTGGTACAATTGCAACATTTAAAAGGCATCTGAATGGGTATATGAATAGGAAGGGTTTGGAGGGATATGGGCCGGGCGCTGGCAGGTGGGACTAGATTGGGTTAGGATATCTGGTCGGCATGGACTGGTTGGATCGAAGGGTCTGTTTCCATGCTGTACATCTCTATGACTCTATGACTCTACCTCCTCCATTCCCACCCCCATTCACCTATTGTGCTCTTTGCTACCTTCTCCCCACACCTCCCCCTCCTCCCCCCAAACTTATCTCTCCACCCTGGAGGCTCCCTGCCTCCATTCCTGATTAAGGGCTTTAGCCCGAAACATTGATTTTCCTGCTCCTTGGAAGCTGCCTGACCTGCTGTGCTTTTCCAGCACCACTCTGATCTCAACTCTTGTTTCCAGCATTTGCACTCCTCACTTTTGCCTAGTGAGAACGCACAATCACCGCCAAAGGTACAGTAATCTCTTCCTCACTTCCTGTAGAAACCTGGGGTATATCCCATCTGGCCCCATACCCCGTCTGGCCCAGGGGACTTATCGATCCTTACATTTTACAAACTTTCCAGCACATCCTCCTCCTTAATGTCAACCTGTCCGAGCATATCAGCCTGTTTCACGCTGTCCTCACAAACAACAAGGTCCCTCTCACTAGTGAATACCGAAGCAAACTATTTATTAAGGACCTCCCTTACCTACTCAAACTCCAGATACAAGTTCCCTTCCCTATCCCTGATCAGCCCTATCCTCACTCTGGCCATCCTCTCATTCCTCACATAAGTGTGGAATGCCTTCGGGTTTTCCTTAATACTACCCGCTATAACTTTTTAATGCCCCTTCTAGCTCTCCTAAGTCCATTTTTCAGTTCCTTCCTGGCTACCTTGTAACCCTCTCGAGCCCCGTCTGATCCTTGCCTCCTCAACTCTTAAGTAAGCTCTTGACTAGATATTCTACATCCCTTGTCACCCAAGGTTCCTTCACCCTACCAGCCCTTCCTTGCCTCAATGGGACAAACCTGTCCAGCACAATCAGCAAGTGCTTCATAAACAATCTCCACATTTCTGTCATGCATTTCCCTGAAAACATCTGTTCCCAATTTAGGCACCTCAGTTCCTGCCTAAGAGCATTATAACTCCCCTTCTCCATTTAAATACCTTCCCATACCGTCTGCTCCTATCCCTCTCCATGACTATAGCAAATGTCAGGGAATTGTCATCACTATCACCGAAATGCTGTCCTACCGTGAGATCTGACACCTAACCTGGTTCATTGCCAAGCTCCAAATCCAATATGGCCCCTCTTCTAGTCGGCCTGTCTACATATTGAGTCAGGAACCCTTCCTGGACACACCTGACAAAAACTGTTCCATCCAAGCTATTTGAACTAAGGAAGTTCCAAACAATATTAGGGAAGTTAAAGTCACTCATGAAGACAACCTTGTTACTTCTGCATCTTTCCAAGATCTGCCTCCCAATCTGCTCCTTCGTGTCTTTGTTGCTATGGGGGAGGCCTGTAGAAAACTTCCAATAAAGTGACCGCTCCTTTCCTGTTCCTAACTGCCACCCATAATGACTCTGTAGACTAATCCTCCTCGATGATCTCCCTTTCTGCAGTTGTGATACTATCCCTGATTAGCAATACCACTCCCCCATCTCTTTAACTCCTTCCCTATTCCGTTTGAAACATCTAAACCCTGGAACATCCAACAACCATTCCTGCCCCTGCAATGTCCAAGTCTCCATAATGGTCACAACATCATAGTTTCAAGTACAGATCCACGCTCTGAGTTTGTCACCCTTATTCCTACACTTCTTACATTAAAGTTGACACTTCAACCCATCACACTGACAGCACCTTTGTCCCATCAATTGTTTATCACTTTTCACAGACTCTGCATGCTATTTTGGGCACGGTGGCTCAGTGGTTAGCACTGCTGTCTCACTGCACCAGGGCCCCAGGTTTGATTCCAGCCTTGGGCGACTGTCTGTGTGGGGTTTGCTCAATCTCCGTGTCTGCGTGGGTTTCCTCCTACTGTCCAAAGATGTGCAGGTCTGGTGAATTGGCCATGCTAAATTGCCCACAGTGTTAGGTGTATTAGTCAGGGGTAAATATAGGGGAGGGTGGGTTACTCTTTGGAGGGTCGGTGTGGACTTGTTGGGTTAAAGGGCCTGTTTCCATACTGTAGGGAATCTAATCTACTCCATCCCCAGATCTGTAACTCTGGTTGCCGCTCCCCTGCCAATCTAGTTTAACCACCACCCCCCCCACTGAAGAGCTCTAGCTGTTCCACAAGCTGCAGCTGCTGTATTGACCAGGAGCTGGTCCAGCTCTGAACTGCAGGCCAAGTATCTGCACCAGCAGACAGTTCACTATACTCTGAGAAAATCCCTCTGGCTGGGAGGAAATAACATTGAAGGCATTTTTATTCCCACAGGAAGAATAAAATCTGGCCTCCTTTGTCAATAAGAATTGTAACTCACGTAATGGCAGAGAAATGAATGAATAAATCCCGCTGATCCTTAAATGGGTCCAATTGCCATCTGAAAGTGGGCTGCTATTTTGCTTGTGATGAGGAGGTGCTGATAACTCAGGGAGGGCTGGCGTGTCTGTACAATGGGTGACAATGAAGCTTTCAGTTCCCTCCCCAAATTGAGGCTTATCACCGAAATGGGATTTTACAGTACAAAGCAAATTGAAGAGTGGGGGCTGAGATTGCATCCCAGCTAAATGCCTGGCAGAAAACTGCGGAGAGAGGAGAGTTGGAAATCTGAGCCTGGAGTCACGGCACAAGCAGTTTCCTCTTCAATAATGTCCCCTCTAACACCATCTCCTTTGTACCACAGTCCCATTTAACAGTGTCTCACCCAGCACCTCATCTGACAGTGTCCTCATTAACAATCAGAGTTGAAGCTGCTCTCGACAGAATAGATGCACATGACGATTAATATTTAGCTGTCACTCTCTGTCACACAATGTCAACTTTCTCCTGTGGTTTTCTCTCATCATTCCTCATACGTTTTACAGTTTCTCCTGTCACTGTCTCCTCTACATCCTCTATCCATTACATGTATCTTTTCCCCTTCCCCATCTCTCATCTCTCTCCCATCCTTCCCCTTCCTACAAGCCCCATCTCATCTCCCTCTCCCCATCCCAGTCTTTCACCCTCTCCCACTCATACCCCTCCTTCCCTATCTGTTTCATTTCCCCAACTCTTCTCTTTCCCTCCTCTCCGATAAGTCCCTCTGCCTATTTTCCACTTTATTCCTGCTTTTTATTTTGTTTCTCACAATGGATTTCCACAGATCTCTTCCTGTGCTCCTTATCTCCCTCACACACACTCTCTCCCCCCCCCCCCAATCTCTCCCCCCCCCATCTCTCTCCCCCCACCCCCCCCATCTCTCTCCCCCCCCCCATCTATCCCCCCCCCATCCCCCCCTCTCCCCCTCTCAAGAATTTCTACCCTTAAGTGAATCTTTCTTATTTTCATTCATTAATGAAAATTTGGAAATCACTGGCTGGGCCCAGCATTTATTGCCCGTCCCTAGTTGCCCCTGGAGAAGGTGGGGGTGAGCTGATTTCTTGAACCACTGCAGTCCATGTGCCATAGTCAGACCCACAATGTCCCGTGGGAGAAAATTCCAGGAATTTGACTCAAAGTCCATGTGCCGCTACACTCGTCCAGGCAAATAGGGAACTTTTAGAAACTTCTGTTCATAAGCATGTGGGCCAGCTTGACCAATATCTATTGTCAATCCCTAATTGCCCAGGGGCAGTTCAGAGTCCATCACACTGGAGTCACATATAGACCAGACAGGTTGGGCAGATTTCCTTCCCTAAAGGACATTAGTGAACCCAGATTTTTTCTTTTAATGAAAGAAAGAACTGTGGATGCTGGAAATCCAAAACAGTGCCAAACATTGCTGGAGAAACTCAGCAGGTCGGGTAGATTCTGTGGAGAGAGAGAGAAAGCGGAGTTAACGTTTCAAATTCAGTGACCCCTTTTTTCAGAACCTGGACTTGAAATGCTAATGCTGTTTTTGTCTGCTCAGGTATTGCCAGACCTGCTGAGTTTTTCTAGTAACGTCCAGCACTAAATGACAATCAGCAGGTGGTTACACAGTCACCATCAAGTGTTTTAGTCTGGATTCTTACTGAACTCAAATTTCACTACCTGCCAGGGTGGGATTCAAACGCATTCCCCTCGGACACTATACTTGGGTTCTACACTTAGCCCAGTGACATGACCACGACACCACGGCCTCCCTCTCCCTTCAGTGGCTGTACATTGATGGAGCAGAACCCACTGCAACTGACAAATGCCCCTGGGTGATCAGGAGCACCACTCATTGCTATATCCATGCCCATTGGATCCATGGGCAGCCAGGCAGAGCTGTTACCCCCAATGCTCAACTCCGACTGGCATCATTGCAGAGTGGACAATAATCCACTCAGGTGCCCCAGGTTAATACCCCATCAGTCACCGGTCTGAAACGGTTGTCGGTTCTTGATGGAGAGATTGTGGATACCCTGGCACAACCCGCAGGGCACGGGGGCAGTGAGGCCACCAGGAGGCAGCAGCCATTCAACTACGAAGCTGTGGTCCTTGGTCATTGTGGGAGTCGTCTAAAGCACAACTACCTGACTCAGTCATAGATTCAGTCATAGAGATGTACAGCACAGAAACAGACCCTTCGGTCCAACTCGTCCATGCCAACCAGATATCCCAACCCAATCTAGTCCCACCTGCCAGCACCCGGCCCATATCCCTCCAAATCCTTCCTATTCATATACCCATCCAGATGCCTTTTAAATGTTGCAATTGTACCAGCCTCCACCACATCCTCTGGCAGCTCATTCCACACACGTACCACCCTCTGTGTGAAAAAGTTGCCTCTTGGGTTCCTTTTAAGTTTTTCCCCTCTCACTCTAAACCTATGCCTCTAGTTCTAGACTCCCGACCCCAGGGAAAAGACTTTGTCTATTTACCCTATCCATGCCCCTCACAATTTTATAAACCTCTATAAAGTCACCCCTCAGCCTCCGACACTCCAGGGAAAACAGCCCCAGCCTTTTCAGCCTCTCCCTGTAGCTCAAATCCTCCAACCCTGGCAATGTCCTTGTAAATCTTTTCTGAATCCTTTCAAGTTTAACAACACCTTTCTGTTCACACGCTCATCCCCCAGCCCAGGATGGTCTCAGGGATCTCCACCTCTTCCTGCAGCAAAGGCCTGAACCATCCCCACCCACCCCACCCATCTGATTACGTTAACTCTGATTTCTCTCCACAGATGCTGCCAGACCTGCTGAGCTTTCCCAGCAATTTCTGTCTTTGTTTCATTCCTGTATCAGGGTGACCAGAATTGCACACAATATTCCAAAAGTGACCTAACAGCCGCAACATGACCTCCCAACTCCTATACTCGCTGACCAATAAAGGAAAGCATATCAAATGCCTTCTTCACTATCCTATATACCTGAGACTCTACTTTTGAGGAACTATGCACCTGCACTCCAGGGCCTCTTTGTTCAGCAACGCTACCCAGGGCCTTACCAATAAGGTGTGTAAGTCCTGGCCTGATTTGCCTTACCAAAATGCAGCACCTCACATTTATCTAAAGTAAACTCCACCTGCCACTCCTCTGCCCACTGGCCCATCTGTTCAATGTCAATTCATAGAATCCTCACAGTGTGGAAACAGGCCATTTGGCCCAACAAGTCCAGACTGACTCTCCAAAGAATAACCCACCCAGACCCATTTCCCTACCCTATTACTGTACTTTTACCCCTGACTAATGCACCTAACCTACACATCCCTGAACACTAGGGGCAATTTAGCGTGGCCAATTCACTTAACCTGCACATCTTTGGATGTCCCACTGCACTGAGATAACCTTCTCCACTGTCCACCACATCTCCAAGTTTGGTTTCTGAAGTGAACTCCCCAAGTCACAAGTGCTGGCTGAGAAAATAATCCCCTTGACTTCCTCTCTCTGACGCAACCCCATGCCAGCTTCCTCACACCCACTCCTGCCTGCCTGCCCACTCCATTGTCACTCTCACTCTATGGCTTTCCCTGTTCTGAGACCCCCCTACTCTCTGTACCCCATCTCCAATGCTCCACCTTCAGTGTCCTTTTCCCTCTGCATCCCTCTACCCCCGAATCACAGGATTGTCAACAGTGCAGGAGGCCATTCAGCCCCACCCCATACAACAGTACTTCCTCCTTATTCAAATTCATTCTCAGCTACTCCCCTGTGGGAGCCTCGGTTTGCTGATTTTCTTTTGAAAAGGCTATAACCTAAAGTCGAAGTCGGACTGCTATAACTGCAATACTAGGGAAGTTGTTTGCAACTTGAAAATCAAGTTTCACATATTTTTTGAGCTGGAAGGAAAGAGACAAACTGAAAAGCGTTTGAGTTAAGAAAATTCTACGCAGCAACAAACCCTGATCAGTTGAGTGCTAATAAAAAGGGGCCAGTGCCAAGAGTGTGAAAAATACCCAGATGCTACAGACATGCAGCATCTCCCTCTTTCTCCGTGTGGGTAAATGGACACAAAACCTAAAAGAAAGAATCAGTGCCAATCTCCTGCTTTTTCCACATCTCCTTGCACACCTTTCTTGCCCCCTTCCTTCTCTTGACCTCTCACTCTCAACCCCTCCTGTGATCAACTCCCCCCACCCTCCTGACCCGAGTGCAACTCTCTCATTGGCAGGTTACCACTGCTGCTACTCACGGGAATGACAGAGCTGCTCCTAACTCGAGATCCAATGGGAGTAGAGGATCCACCACCATTCAGAGAAGCTGATGCATGTAGAAAGTAGGTTTATGATGCATTGGTAGTGTCCTTACCTCTGATCCAGGAGACCCGGGTTCAGGTCCCACCCACTCCAGCAGTGAGTAATGACAATACCTCTGAGCGGCTTGACTAGAAACAGGTCTAGTAAGTGAGCACTGAGCTGACAGATGAGAGTCCAACCCTTTTCTCAGCACGTGGGCAGGAAAGCAGTTGTGAACACGGAGTAATTGAAGCAGCTTTTCCAGGGGGGCTCATCAACCCTCTCATTTATCACCACATCCCAGCTCTGCTCTCTCACCTGGGTTTCACACTCTTCTGGAAATAGTGGAATAAATGTTACATTTTAAAGTGTTGAAATGTCACTCCAGTTGAGAGGGGAGGGTGTGTTAATAAACACTCCACTGCTGCTGACAGCTGACTGCCTGAGACTCCAGTTAGCAGCAACCTGTTAAACTCTCCCCGTGCATCCCCAACACGGGAAATCGACCACGTTAAAAGTTCACTCACTGACTGAGAACCAAATGAGACCTGCCCCAAATCCAATTTTGCATTTACAGAAGCAAACTTATTATTAACCAGGGCCTAGGAGTGTACCGATTTGATTAGATATTCTGGCTGATCAAGAGGTCAACGTAAAGACATACACTAAGTTAATAGAAATGTAATGCAGGGAGTATACACATCACTGTTAGACTTTATTACAGCATAAATAGACAAGGTCTTTTCCCTGGGGTGGGGGAGTCCAGAGCTAGAGGGCATAGGTTCAGGGTGAGGGGGGGGAAGATATAAAAGTGGCCCAAGGTGCAAGATTTTCACACAGAGGGTGGTGCATGTATGGAACGAGCTGCCAGAGGAAGCTGGTGGAGATTAGTACAATTGCAACATTTAAAAGGCGTCTGGATGGGTTTAATGAATAGACAAACATTGGCCAAGTGCTGGCAAAAGAGTCTGTTTCCGTGCTGTACATCCCTACAACTCTAAATCACTGAAATAACAAAGCAACTCGACCTTAAATAAACAACAGCAGCAGAAAGCCCTTTTATTCACACCTTTAACTGACTACTCGAATATTTTGGTATTAACATGAGCTTCCGGTATTTGAGATACATTATTTTTGCCAGTTTACTGAGAGTGGCAGTTCACAAAGTGCTGGTTAAATCAAAATTTATTAAAATCAACTCGGTTTCAGGAAAATTAGATGACTCAGCATTTGCTTTTCACACCCCTGAGATTTTGCTCGCTGCTATGTCTTGAAGGTCAAGTCACAGTCCAGCTCAGTCCTAGAGGGATGAGCAAACTCCCTCCTTCAAGATAATTGGTCTCAGTGAGTTAGACCTGAAGCTGGGATTGCACACTGGGCCCTTCCCAGCTTGTTTCCCTCATCAGACACAGGCGTCTCTCACTGGGCCAGCATTTATTACCCGTTCCTGGCTGACCCTTTGCAATGTCTAACCACTAAGCCATTTCAGAGGGAAGCTAGCAGCCATCCACATTGTGGTGGGTCCGGAGTCACATGGAGGCCAGGCCACGTAACATCTGCAGATTTCCTTTCTGAAAATCGAATTGGTGAACCAAATGGGTTTTTAACAAAGTGGTTACCAATAAGCCAGCTTTTACTGAGTTCAAATATCATCATTAGGCACGGTGGGGGGTGGGGAGGGGAGGGGGGAGGGGAGGAGAGTCAAATCCATGACCCCTGAAAGCATTTTAGCCCAGATTACTAGCCCAGTAACATATTGGCATACCACACTGCCTTCCAGTACATACAACCACAAAGAAAGAAGTCCTTCATTTCCAAGAAGTCCAGAATTCCTTGAACCATTAATCTTGCTGAATCCAACATGGACTCCCAATGACACACACCATCACCATCACCATCTTCCCCTTTAAGCAACACCAACCTACCTGGGCCTCAAAGCTTTCCTGCTCCTGCGGAGAACCAGTTGTCATTTAGGGTTGCACTGCGGTGCTCCCCAACTGTGTGTGTTGCACTGCGGTGCTCCCCGTTGTATTGCACTGCGGTGCTCCCCGTTGTATTGCACTGCGGTGCTCCCCGTTGTATTGCAAGTTACATATCTTTATACGTTGAGATTTCTTTGCAAACTGTGAGAACAAGTACATACGCGGGCCTCGTATTAACGGATCAATATTGGTGAGAGCGTACTGTGGTTCATTTCTCAGGGACCACAGTCAGTCTGCCTCATTTATAATTACACAACTCTTGGTGGTTAACTACCATTTGTCATTAACTGATGCATTATCCACGGCAACGACTCTACCAATCACAACCAATCAGAATTCCCCTCTCTTATGTACTAAACCAGACCACTCAAAACATTCTTAAGCAGGCAGCTCAGACTGTAATTTGCAATTTGTTTCGGTAAGTGTACAGTGAAAATTACCCGGAGTAAGTTAGCTAGGTTGACGACTAGATTTTAAAACAGACAAAAATGTACTCACAAAAGTATACAATGAAATACACAGAACAGAATGAAGAACCCCTACAGAACTCAGCCTATCCAACTAGACTTAATTATGCTGTTCTGAATACACACAACATTCCCAATAAGCAAACTCCCTTTAAATACCAGTATAAAATGGAACAAAGATGTGCAGGTCAGGTGAACTGTCCACGCTAAATTGCTCGTAGTGTTAGGTGAATGGGGTAAATGTAGGGGAATGGGTCTGGGTGGGTTGCTCTTCGGGGGGTCGGTGTGGACTTGTTGGGCCGAAGGGCCTGTTTCCATACTGTAAGTAATCTAATCTAATCTAATCTAATCTAATCTAATCTAATCTAATCTAATCATATGCTTACAAATTGAAGTTGAAGGGCAGAAAGAGAGAGAGAGAGAAAAAAAGTTTCCACAGAGCTCCCTTTTAAATTCCTTACCCGTTGAAGACTGAACTAAAACTGGTCAGCTCAGCTAGAGAGCTGACCACTGCCCTTTCATTATACAGGTCACTTCTAAAACATTACCCCCTTGGCCTGATGTCTCATCTGTTTATATATAAACAAACGGCCTCTCAAAATCCGTTTCATCTCTGTACCAAACCAGACTGATCAGGGCACAGCCTGGTTTATTACCCCTCTGAAAAATATCAAGGACAGAGTCTCCTTGAGCCAAGGAACAGCTTTTAGAAAAAGGTGCTTTGTGACACCTCAGACAGTACAAATTAGTCTTCCATTGAATTGGTATTCTTATGAATAATCCTGATCACTGTACGAAAAGAAACTTTGATAAAATATGTATTGTATCAGCAATACTAAACTTTAATTCAACAAACAAATCACAGAACCCCTACAATGTGAAGGCAGGCCATTTGGCCCCATCGAAGAACATCCCATCCAGACCCACACACCCCTACTCCATCCCGGTACCCTGCATATCACCTAGCCGGCACATCCTTGGACACTTTGGGCAATTTTAGCAAAGCCAATCCACCTGACGTGCACAACATTGGACTGTGGGAGGAAACCGGAGCACCCGGAGGAAACCCACACATACACGGGGAGAATGTGCAAACCCCACACAGTCCCATGGAGGTGGAATCAAACCCAGGTCTTGAACACGGTGAGGCAGCAGTGCTCACCGAAATAGCATACAAACAATTACAAGTTATGTTCATGACACTGAAATAGGAGAGAAGGGAAGGTTTAATGAAGTTGTAAGAAATTTCCAAATGTGTATAGTTAGGTTAGGTGAATGGGCCAATATTTGGCAGATTAAGTTTAATCCGGATATGTGATGAGATTATCCATTTTTGGTTAGAGGAATAGAAAGGCAAACTCTTATCTAAATGGAGAGAGAGTTCAGAGTGCTTTGGTGCGGAGCGATCTGGGTGTCCTCAAATATGAATTACAGAAAACTAGTAATCAGGTTCAGCAGGGTGGTAAGGAAGACAAATGGAATTTTAGCATTTATTAATTCAGGGAATAGAGTATACAAGGATAGAGCAGGGACAGGAATGGTTGTTGCAGGTTCCGGGATTCAGATGTTTCAGTAAGAACAGAGAAGATGGTAAAAGAGGGGGAGGTGTGGCATTGTTGATCAGGAACAATATTCCTTGTAGAAAGGATGTTTGGGGACTCATTAACTGAGGTAGTATGGGCTGAGGTTAGAAAAAGGAAACGAGAAGTCACCATGCTGGGAGTTTTCTATAGGCCTCCGAATAGTCCCAGAGATGTAGAGGAAAGTATAGCAAAGATGATTCTCAATGGGAGTGAGAGAGGCAGGGTAGTTGTTATGGGGGATTTCAACTATCCAAATATTGACTGGGATCACTACAGTACGAGTACCATAGATGGGTCAGTTTTTGTCCAGTGTGTGCAGGAGGGCTTCCTGACACAGTATCTAGACAGGCCTACAAGGGGCGAAGCCTCTTTAGGTTTAGTACTGAGTAACGAGCCTGGCCAGGTGTTAGATTTGGAAGTAGGTGAGCACTTTGGAGACAGCAATCACAATTCTGTCAGGTTTACTTTAGTGATGGAAAGGGATAGGTGTATTCCACCGAGCAAGAGTTACAGCTGGAGGAAGGGAAATTACGATGCAATTAGGAAAGATTTAGGAAGTGTAGAATGGGGAAGGAAACTGCAGGGGATGAGCACATTAAAAATGTGGAGCTTATTCAAGGAAAAGCTCCTGTGTGTCCGAGATAAGTATGTACCTGTCAGGCAGGGAGGAAGATATAGAACGCGTGAGCCGTGGTTTACTAAGGAAGTGGAATCCCTGGTCAAGAAGAGGAAGGCGGCTTATGTTAGGACAAAATGTGAAAACTCAGTTAGGGCGCTTGAGGGTTACAAGGAAGTCAGGAAAGACCTAAAGAGAGCGCTCAGAAGAGCCAGGAGGAGACATGAGAAGTTGTTGGTGGATAGGATCAGAGTTAACCCTAAGGCTTTCCATAGGTATGTCAGGAATAAAAGAATGACGAGAGTTAAATTAGGACCAATCAAGGATAATAGTGGGAAGTTGTGTGTGGAGTCAGAGAAGATAGGGGAAGCACTAAATAAATATTTTTTGACAGTGTTCACTGTAGAAAATGAAAATGTTGGCGAGGAAGATACAGAGATACATGCATCTAGACTAGAAGAGATTGAGGTTCACAAGGAAGAGGTATTAGAAATACTGCAGAGTGTGAAAACAGACAAGTCCCCTGGGCCGGATGGGATCTATCCTAGGATCCTCTGGGAAGCCAGGGAAGAGATTGCCGAGCCTTTGGCATTGATCTTCAAATCATCATTGTCTACAGGAATAGTGCCTGAGGACTGGAGGATAGCAAATGTGGTTCCCTTGTTCAAAAACGGTAGTAGAGACAACCCTGGTAATTACAGACCAGTGAGTCTCACTTCAGTTGTTGGTAAAGTGTTGGAAAAGATTATAAGAGATAGGATTTATAACCATCTAGAAAAGAATAATCTGATCAGGGACAGTCAGCACGGTTTTGTGAAGGGTAGGTCGTGCCTAACGAATCTTATTGAGTTTTTTGACAAAGTGACCAAACAGGTATTTGAGAGTAAACCGGTTGATGTGGTGTATATGGATTTCAGCAAGGTGTTCGATAAGGTTCCCCATAGTAGACTATTATACAAAATGCTGAGGAATGGGATTGTGGGAGATATAGCAGTTTGGATCAGTAATTGGCTTGCTGAAAGAAAACAGAGGGTGGTGGTTGATGGAACATATTCATCTTGGTGTCCAGTTACTAGCAGCATACCGCAAGGGTCGGTGTTGGGTCCAATGCTGTTCGTCATTTTTATTAAATGACCTGGATGAGGGCTTAGGAGGGTGGATTAGTAAATTTGTGGATGACACTAAGGTTGGTGGAGTTGTGGATAGTGACGAAGGATGTAGTAGGTTACAGAGAGACATAGATAGGATGCAGAGCTGGGCTGAGAGGTGGCAAATGGAGTTTAATGTGGACAAGTGTGAGGTGATACACTTTGGACGGAGTAATCGGAATGCAAAGTACTGGGCTAATGGTAAGATTCTTGGGAGTGTAGATGAGCAGAGAGATCTCTGTGTCCAGGTACACAGATCCTTGAAAGTTGCCACCCAGATTGACAGGGTTGGTAAGAAGGTACACAGTGTTTTAGCTTTTATTAATAGAGGGATTGAGTTCCGGAACCATGAGGTTATGCTGCAGCTGTACAAAACTCTGGTACACTTGGGAGTATTGTGTACAGATCTGGTCACCGCATTATAAGAAGGATGTGGAAGCTTTGGAAAGGGTGCAGAGGAGATTTACTAGGATGTTGCCTGGTATGGAGGGAAGGTCTTACGAGGAAAGACTGAAGGACTTGAGGCTGCTCTCGTTAGAGAGAAGAAGGTTGAGAGGTGACTTAATAGAGACATACAAGATAATCAGAGGGTTAGATAGGGTGGACAGGGAGAGCCTTTTTCCAAGTATGGGGACAGCAAACACAAGGGGACACAAGTTTAAAGTGAGGGGAGATAGGTATAAGACAGATGTCAGAGGTAGTTTCTTTACTGAGAGAGCAGTAAGGGTATGGAATGCTTTGCCTGCAACAGTAGTAGATTTGCCAAGTTTAGGTGCATTTAAGTCGTCATTGGACAGGCATATGGACGTACATGGAATAGTGTAGGTGGGATGGGCTTCAGATTAGTATGACAGGGCGCGCAACATCGAGGGCCAAAGGGCCTGTACTGCGCTGTAATGTTCTATGTATAAAAGTAGGGCAGTGTTGCTACAACTGTACAAGGCAGTAGTGTGACCACATCTGGAGTATTTTGTACAGTTTTGGTCCCCGTGCTTAAGGAGGGATGTAGTTGATTGAAGGCAGTTCAGAGGAGGTTCACTGGTTTGATTCCAGAGAGGAAGGTCTGTCTTATGAAGAGAGATTGAGCAATTTAGGCCTTTACTCCCTGGAGTAAAGAATGAGAGGAGATTGAATTGAGGGATTTAAGATGCTAAAGGGGATTGATAATGTAGACACAGAGAGGTTGTTTCCTCATGCAGGGCAGTCTAGAATGAGAGGTCGTGGCTTTAGGATAAAGCACTGAACGCACAGCCAGTAGGGAGGCACAAGATCACAACTGGAAGATCAGAGACAGATGTAAGGTTGTCGTGGCCAGAGAAGGTTACAGAAATGGAAAGAGGAACATAGAAATAAGGATATGAATTTGAAATGAAAGTGTCTGGAAGCCAGCACTGTCCCCTGTAGTAATTCACTGGATGTGAAATGCTTTGATGTGCCTCTGAGGTGTGATGAGGTGATCAAATCAATTGATGCCTTTCTCTCTTTCACAGATAATTTCCAACCCGCTGAGTTAATGAACCACTTTCCTTATCCAGCTGCTTTCAACTAGACTGAAGAAGGTTGAGCTGTGCTGTATCGCTCCATTTAACACTAGCTTGGTGAGACCCAACGGAAATGTCAGTTGAAATTTGAAAGGGTTCAGGGAGAGGCTGAACAGGCTGGGGCTGTTTTCCCCGGAGCGTCAGAGGCTGAGGGGTGACCTTATAGAGGTTTACAAAATTATGAGGGGCTTGGATAGAATAAATAGACAAAGTCTTTTCCCTGGGGTGGAGGAGTCCAGAACTCGAGGCTGCAGTTTTAGGGTGAGAGGGGAAAGATATAAAAGAGACCTAAGGGGCAACATTTTTACACAGAGGATGGTGCGTGTATGGAATGAGCTGCCAGAGGATGTGGTGGAGGCTTGTACAAATGCAACATTTAAAAGGCATCTGGATGGGTATATATATAGGAAGGGTTTAGAGGGATATGGGCCGGGTGCTGACAAATGGGACTAGATTAATTTAGGATAGCTGGTCAGCATGGACGAGTTGGGCTGAAGGGTCTATTTCTATTCTGTACAGCTCTGTGACTCTGTCACTATTCAGCACAGTACAGAAAGCAGCCATGCAACTTCATGTGTGTGACACCTTGCTTCAAATACAAAACCCACTACCCTAGTCTTATCCAGTCAACCAGCCTCCAGCCCCAAAAATAATCCCACTGCCCCAGTCTGTATCAATGCCCTAAGTCAATTCATAATTTGATTTACTTTTTGAAAATTGTGTAGTGCAATGGTGACTCACTCACCTCTTAGGAGAAAATGACGACTACAGATGCTGGAGATCAGAGTCGAAAGGTGTGGTGCTGGAAAAGCACAGCAGGTCAGGCAGCATCCGAGGAGCAGGAGAGTCGATGTTTCAGGAATAAGCCCTTTATCATTCCTGAGGCTGCCTGAACTGCTGTGATTTTCCAGATCCACATTTTTTGACCCTCATCCCAATTGATTCAGTTTAGGTTTGACTGCACACTGCAACACTATTGGCTTCTCCACTCCCCCACCCACCCCCGGCCAAACACCTCACCCTAAACACTGGCCATCAACTCTAACTCACTGATATTCACTGGCTAGCCACTCACAGATTAATGTCCACAGATTCCACCCAAAGCCAATCACCCCATCCACTGAGCCATGGTCAATTTACTAATTTTTGGCCCCACCCTGATGACAGGCTCTAGCCACTGTCCATGGTACCATCTGCTCACCAGTTGCACTCGTCCCCAGATTCACTGAATCTGTTGAGCCAGTCATTCACTGACTTGGACCCAAGATTTTAACTGCTCAGTACTCCCTGAACACCGTCAGGAGACCACTGCATTCCCCATTAGCACATTCTCTCCCTAGTGTCCAGATCACTCTTTCTCCACCATCACTTCCTCCTTCCACCTTGCCCCCATCAGTTCCAGCATCTTTCTGTCTGTCTGCTTCTCTCCTCCCTTCCTTCTTTCTTTGTACTCTTATTTCTGCAGCCTCCCTCCCTCCGTCAGATATTTTTTCTCCTTTGTCTCCTGAACCAGGCAAACCTCTCGGGGTCTCAGTAGCCTCCCCTAGGTTGGCTCCAGAATCCATTCTCTCACCCCCCCCCCCCCCCCCGCCTCCCCGCCAACCACCCTCCCCTTCCCCATCCCCTCATGAAATTCCCAGGCAAAGAGCAACATCACAACTCACTCGGTCCAACAGTGACTGATAGGCAATCACAAAAATAACTGTTCACGCATAATAAATCCAACGAGATATTAGACTTGATATCAATAAGCAGAATGATGAATATTCCCCATCAATACTAATAAATGGCCACTAATACTGAGCAGTGAATGGTACAAATCCCATCGCCTCCTCTTAATGCTCTTGCTCCCTGTACTGTGATTAATTATGCTTCATAAACTCATCCACTATCCCAAATATGAAAATTAATTGTTAAGGAATGTAGAAAAATTGGAAAATCTGGTGCAACAGAAAGTATCCATAATTAACAGGGTTGGCTGGATGTTGGACTGAAAGGTAGAGACACATGATATGCTGCTTAATAAACAGTGCAGCCTCTACTCAGCTGGGGAATGAATTAGACTCTGCAGGGCAATGCTCTGAGCATGAGAATTTCTCAATCCCTTGCAGAATTCATGTTGGAGTGAGCCTCTGTATATTTCTTCTGCTCAGTGATATCTCTGCATGCCAGCTTTCTGCAGTAACGCTGGTAAGTTCGACATCCCTCACCACCTACAGCAACTGGGCAATGTGACTAGAGAAGGCACAAGTGGCATACACTCACACAGCCAGACAGAGAGACAGACGGTCATCTGAAGTCTCTCTCTCTCTCTAACACACACACACACACACACACACACACAGCCAGACAGTGAGAGACAGACGGACAACTGCAGTCTCTCTCTCTCTCACACACACACACACCCACCCACACACACACACATAGACAAGTGCAGTCTCACACACATATGAAGTCACATTGATACACAGTGTCTCTCTCTCACACACACACACAGTACACTACAGAACCAGACACACAGAGAGGCACAACACACACACACAGAAAATTGCACAGAGGGAGACACAGACATAGAAACACATCAAGACACACAGAGGACAGTAGAGGTCAGACTGAGAAAGACACACAGACAAACTCAGTGACAGGCACAAAGACAGACAGCCACCGTTTCCCACGCGCTGAGGCAGACAGAGTGACTCACACACACACACACACACACACACACACACAGGCAGCCAGACCCATGTGGACAAACAGATACTGACACACACTGACTCCCCCAACACAATCACCTCCCAGTCTCTCTCCAGCTGAACCTCTTGTTAAACTGCCCTCCCTAACCCACTGCTCTGTATTCATTTCCTCTGTTAATTCTGACACAATAATCACTGGCAATGTGATCAAACATCAACTTTACCCGAGAGTCCGCAACAGGGGATTTTTAAATAAAAATTCCAAAGCACTGTGGAAATGAGACAAGTCAAGCAGCAGCATCTCTGCGTTCCTCCCACATTTCCCCAAATCCCTGACCAGTTTTCCAGGGAACTCTGAGCTGCAGAGTAAGCCGGATCCTGTATCAGCTCAGACTGGGGCAGGATCGGACGTATTCCCAACAGGATTCGTTTATAAATTATGCAGCACACACACAAATCCTTTCAGTTTAACAAACGGAGTCCACTACTGACTGGTTTTGCAGCGACAGAGATGGCTCAATCCCCTTCTGTATCTAAAGCAACACTCATTCAGGAACTCGGGAGTCAATGAAACTGTTGCCCAGAAATGTGCACTCCAACAGCACTCTACCTGGGAGGGCACATTGTGCCATTTTGAAGGTGCTGCTGAGCATTCTGGCCACACTCAGATACATCTTCCACAGCCATAAAACAAAATAGAGAGAGAGAGAGTCAGAGCCGGAGCCGTGTGGCCAGTTTGCAAGGCTCTGAGTTCCTGTGGGTAACTCAGGCACCCCTGCCCAGGGTGCAGTGTCCAGATGTTCAGAATCTGGTTTAACAGTGGCTCTGAGATGGGCGAGGGCTCTGTCATTGTCAGGGAGTAGAGACACCTGTAAATATTAAACCAGTTACCCCTGGAGCTGCGGAATGCACTGCTCACACAGAAAGCCTTCTTTAACAAAAAAAACACTTTATAACAAAAAAAATGCAGTTTTAAAAAATTTCTTCCAAATGCAGCCTTTTAAAAAATACAGTCCTCGTTTTAAAAACACCTTTCAAATGTACAGCCTTTTTAAACGACACTTTTTTAAAAAAAAAATGCAGTGTCTCTTTAAAAATACTTTTTTTAAAAAGTGGTTTCATGAAAAAAAATCAGCAGTTTCATTAAAAAATACAGTCTCTTTCTAAAAGAAATATTTTCTTTAAAAACCACACACACACTGACTGATATATTCCCACAAAATAATTGCAAGTAGCCACTCACCGAATAGGCGCTAGTTCAGATCACTATAATCTGGCCCATTGCAGTCAGTGAGGAGATCTGAGCTGAGGAGAGTGTGTAACTTTTCCCCAGCATAATGGAGCTCAGGAGGCAGGCATCAGACTCTCGCTGAGGGAGCGAGCAGTGAGCTCAGGAGGAGATGCGGTGGAGCCCTGAGACAGTGAGCTGGTGCTCTGTGCCTCTCGGATCTCCCATTGCAATGCAGCAGTACAGCGCACAGAAAGCACCCACTCTGGCTCAGCCTTTGTCGAGATTGCGCACAGCAACTCAAGAGTGTCTACAGGGTCCTAAAGAGTCACCCCGCCCCAGCTCAACTAGAACTGCATCAGCTATTGGACTGGAAACAGACCCCTCCTCTCTCACAGGTGACTCCTCCAGGCACAAGCTGAGAGTATTCCTGTCTGGTTTCTTTATTTTAACCCCCACACTACCACCTAAGTGCGGTAGTGCTTATTTTTTTTCCCCCAGCACCCATGGTGTGTGTGTGCAGGTGTGAGACACAGTGGAAGACACAAAGTGCACCAATCTTTATTCAATTTCCACCACCAGGAAGATAGGAAAACACCCGGGTGGCCAGTGACAAACACTGCCCTTCGCATCAAAGGGCAGTGCTGTGTGATGTCTGGTTTCTTTATTCACTGGTGGGGTGTGAGCACCGTCAGCTGGCCCAACATTTCTTGCCCACCCCTAGTTGCCCACAGGAAATGACAACGGCAGAAGCAGCCCTGTCAGACCCTGCAGTGTTCTCCTCACTAACACCTGGGGGCTAGTGCCAACATTGGGAGAGCTGTCTCACAGACTAACCAAGCAACAGTCTGACACAGTCATACCCTACAGCCAATGTCCCAGACCCCACCATCACCATCCCTGAGTCATCGGCAGGACAGACCTGGCAGAGGGGGGTGGCACAGTGGGGCATAGTCAGAAGGGAGTTGCATAGGGAGTCCTCACTCCAGACCCCATGAAGTCTCATGGCTTCGGGTTAAACATGGGCAAGGGTGGTAGGGGCATAGAATGTACTCTGGAGTGGGGGGGGGGGGGGGGGGGATCAATGCCCATGACTGAGAGTGGCTTGGCAGCAGCACTACTGATCAAGCTGGTCGGGTCCTAAACGATATCACTGCTAGACTGGGTCTGTGGCAGGAGGTGAGGGAAAAACATCCCTGACCTCATCCTTACTAATCTGCTGGCTGCAGATGTATCTGTCCATGACAGTATCAGTAAGAGTAAAAACAATGACTGCAGATGCTGGAAACCAGATTCTGGAATGGTGGTGCTGGAAAAGCACAGCAGGTCAGGCAGCATCCGAGGAGCAGGAAAATCGACGTTTCGGGCAAAAGCCCTTCATCAGGAATACAGGGATGAAGGGCATTTGCCCAAAATGTCGATTTTCCTGCTCCTCGGATGCTGCCTGACCTGCTGTGCTTTTCCAGCACCTCTAATCCAGTATCAGTAAGCGTGACCACTGCACAGTCCTTGTGGAGACAAAGTCCCACCTTCACACTGAGAATACCCTCCATCATGCTGTGTGGCACTATGACCGTGCTAAATGGGACAGACTTCGAACAGATTGAGCAGCTCAAGACTGGGCATCCATGAGGCACTGTGGGCCATTGTACTCCAGCACAGTCTGTAACCTCATGGCCTGGCATATCCCCCATTCAACCATTACCATCAAGACAGGGATAAACCCTGGTTCAATGGAGAGAGAGCAGGAGGGCAGGCCAGGAGCAGCACCAGGCATACCTGAAGGTGAGCTGTCAAATAAGACTACTTGCATGCCAATTGCATAAGCAGCAAGTGATAGAGTTAAGCGATCTCACAACCCATTCCTGATGAAGGGCTTTTGCCCGAAACGTCGATTTTCCTGCTCCTCGGATGCTGCCTGACTCGCTGTGCATTTCCGGCACCACTCTAATCCAGACTCTGATCTCCAGCATCTGCAGTCCTCGCTTTTACCAAGGGATCAGAGCTAAGGTCTCGACACATCCAAACATGAATGGTAAAACAACTCCCTGGAGGAGGAGGCTCCACAGCTATCCCCATCCTCAATGACGGACCAGCCCAACACATCAGTGGAAAAAGTTAAGGCTGAAGTATTTGCAGAAATGATCTAGCTCAGTCTCTTTCAGTGGTCCCCAGCATTACTGATACTAGTCTTCAGCCAATTTGATTCACTCCACATGAGATCAAGAACTGGTTGGAGAATGCGATACTGCAAAGGTTATAGACCCTGACGACGTTCCAACAATAGTACTGAAGATATGTGCTCCAGAGTGCACTGCTCTCCAAGCCAACCTGTTTGAGAACAGTTCCAACACCCAAAAAGTATGGGGATGGGAGAGATATTCAATGAATTTTTTGTGTCAGTTTTTACTGTGGAGAAAGAAATGCAGGTGAGAGAGGGCAGGGAAATAAATATTGATATTTTGAAAACAGTTCACTTGACAGAAGAGAAAATGCTGGAGGTCTTAGAAAACATAAATCCTCAGGACCAGATCAAATGCCTCCCAGGACATTGTGGGAAGCTCGGGTGGAAATTGTAGCGCAGCGGACAGAAATATTGGTCTATAACCACGGGTGAGGTGCCTGATGACTGCAGCGGGGGGGCGAGTGTTGAGCCTTTGTTTAAGAAAGTCTGTAAGGAGAAGCCTGGGAACTGTGGACCGGTGAGTCTGACATTGATGGTGGGGTTTCTGAAGGATAGGATTTGCATGCATTTGGAGAGGCAAAGATTGAGCACAGCTGGTCAGCATGGTTTTGTGTGAGGGAAACCTCCTCTCACAAATTTGACTGAGAGTTTTGAGGAAGTAACCAAAACGATTAATGAGGACAGAGCAATAGACAGTGTGTATTTAGAATTTCGTAAAGTCTTTGACAAGGTTCTGCGAGATAGACTAATTAGTAAAGTTAGATCACATGGGAATCAGGGAGAGCTTGCCAATTGGATGGAAAATTGGCTTGTTGGTAGGAGCCAGGAGATGGTGGTGAAGGGTTGTTTTTTCAGATTGGAGGCCTGGGACCAGCAGTGTTCCACAGGGATCAGTGCTGGGACCTCTTTTTTCATTTAAATATATGATTTGGATGAGAATATTGATGGCATGGTTAGTAAGTTTGCGGATGACACCCAAAATTGGTGACAGAGTGGACAGTGAGGAAGGTTATCTAAGACTACAAAGAGATCTTGATCAATTGGGTCAATGGGCTGAGGAGTGGTACATGGAGTTTAATTTGGGTAAGTGTGAGGTATTGCATTTTGCGAAAACAAACAAAGGGAGGACTTATACAGTTAATGGTACGGCCAATTATTGCGATGTCAATCTACTCTTGATCATCAGTAAGGTGATGGAAAGTGTCAGTAACAGAGCTATCAAGCAGCACCTGCTCAGCAATAACCTGCTCAGTGATTCCCAGTTTGGGTTCCACCAGGGCCACTCAGCTCCTGACCTCATTACAGCTACCTAGACTACACCTCCTCCTACCCTGCCCCCTGTAAAAACGCCATACCATATTCCCAATTCCTTCGTCTCCGCCGCATCTGCTCCCAGGAGGACCAGTTCCAATACTGAACAACCCAGATGGCCTCCTTCTTCAAGGACCACAATTTCACCCCAGACGTGGTCGACGATGCTCTCCACCGCATCTCCTCCACTTCCCGCTCCTCCACCCTTGAGCCCCGCCCCCCCAACCGCCACCAGGGCAGAACCCCACTGGTCCTCACCTACCACCCCACCAACCTCCATATACAGCGTATCATCCGTCGTCATTTCCGCCACCTCCAAACGGACCCCACCACCAGGGATATATTTCCCTCCCCTCCCCTGTCAGCGTTCCGAAAAGACCACTCCCTCCGTGACTCCCTCGTCAGGTCCACACCTCCCACCAACCCAACCTCCACTCCCGGCACCTTCCCCTGCAACCGCAAGAAATGCAAAACTTGCGCCCACACCTCCCCCCTTACTTCCCTCCAAGGCCCCAAGGGATCCTTCCATATCCACCACAAATTCACCTGCACCTCCACACACATCATTTACTACATCCGCTGCACCCGATGTGGCCTCCTCTATATTGGGGAGACAGGCCGCCTACTTGTGGAACGTTTCAGAGAACACCTCTGGGACACCCGGACCAACCAACCCAACCACCCTGTGGCTCAACACTTCAACCCCCCCTCCCACTCCACCAAGGACATGCAGGTCCTTGCAGTCCTCCATTGCCAGACCATAGCAACACGACGGTTGGAGGAAGAGCGCCTCATCTTCCGCCTAGGAACCCTCCAACCACAAGGGATGAACTCAGATTTCTCCAGTTTCCTCATTTCCCCTCCCCCCACCTTGTCTCAGTCAAATCCCTCGAACTCAGCACCGCCTTCCTAACCTGCAATCTTCTTCCTGACCTCTCCGCCCCCACCCCCACTCCGGCCTATCACCCTCACCTTGACCTCCTTCCACCTATCGCATTTCCAACGCCCCTCCCCCAAGTCCCTCCTCCCTACCTTTTATCTTAGCCAGCTGGACACACTTTCCTCATTCCTGAAGAAGGGCTCATGCCCGAAACGTCGATTCTCCTGCTCCTTGGATGCTGCCTGACCTGCTGCGCTTTTCCAGCAACACATTTTCAACTCTGATCTCCAGCATCTGCAGTCCTCACTTTCTCATTACGGCCTCGGTTCAAACATGGACAAAAGAGCTGAAATCCAGAGGGGAGGGGAGAGGGACAGCCCTTGACATCGAGGCTGCATTCGACCGAGTGTGGCATCAAGGACCCCCTGGCAAAACTGGAATCAATGGGTATCAGAGGGCAAACTCTCCACTGGTTGGAGTCATACCTGGTACATAGGAAGATGGTCATGGTTGTTGTAGGTCAGCTAGCTCAGCTCCAGGACGTCTCTGCAGCAGTTCTTCAGGGTAGTGTCTCCAGCCCAACCATCTTCAGCTGCTTCATCAATGACCTTCTCTCCATCATAAGGTCAGAAGAGGGGATGCTCACTGATGATTGCACAATATTCAGCACCATTCACAACTCCTCAGATACTGAAGCAGTCCATGTTCAAATACAACAAGATCTGGACAACATCCAGGCTTGGGCTGACAACTGGCAAGTTATATTAGCATCACACAAATACCAGGCTATAACCATCACCACTAAGAGACAATCCAACAACCACCCCTTGACATTCAATGGATTACTATCACTGAATCCCCCCACTGTTAACATCCTTGGGAGTTACTATTGATGAATAACTCAACTAGGCTCACCACAGAAATACAGTGGCTACAAGAGCAGGTCAGAGGCTGGGAATAATACAGCGAGTAACTGACCCCCCCCCCCCCCCCCCCCGACTCCCCAAAGCCTGTCCGCCATCGACAAGGCACAAGTCAGGAGTGTGATGGAATACTCCCCACTTGCCCGGATGGGCACAGCCCTCCAACAACACTCAGGAAGCTTGACACCATCCAGGACAAAGTAACCCACTTGATTGGCATTGCATCCATCAGCATCCACTCCCTCACCCACTGAGGCTGTGTAGCAGCAGTGTGCACTACATACAGAGGAACCTCGATTATCCGAACATCGCTTATACAAATTTCGGATTATCCAAACAAGATCGCAACATCCTGATGCTTGGCTAAACTGTGTTATTTGGTACTCAATTATCCGGCATTCAATTATCTGAACATCATACTCCCCGCCCAATTCCTTCGGATAATCGAGGTTCTTCTCAACAGGATACACTACAAAAATTCACCAAAGATCATCAGACAGCACCTTCCATGCCCACAACCACTTCCATCTAGAAGGACAAGGGCAGTGGATACACAGGAACACCATCCCCTTCAAGTTCCCCTCCAAGGCACTCACCATCCTGACTTGGAAATATATCACCGTTCCTTCACTGTCGCTGGGTCAAAAGCCTGGAATTCCCTCCCTAAGGGCATTGTGGGTGTGCCAAAACTCTAAGAATCTTTTAAAGGGTCTTTTAAAGACCAGTTGATCAGAGTTCAGGGTGAGCATGTTCCTGTGAGGATGAAAAGTAGGGATGGAAAGATTCAGGAACCCTGGATGACAAGAGATAGTGAAAGTTTAATCAAAGTTAAAAAGGAAGCATATGTGAGGATTTGGAAACTAAAATCAAACAAGGCCCTTAAGGTATAGAGGAAAGATTGTAAATAAGGAATTAGGAGGGTTAAAAGGAGCCATGAAATGTCTTGCGAAAGACAGATTAAGGAAAATTCCAAGTACTTTATATATATTTTGAGAGCAAGAGGGTAGCTAGGGAAATGAGATCTAGTCAAAGAGAAAGGAAGAGGAAGTGGGTGAGGTCTATAACCAGTATCTTCCATCAGTATTCATCAAAGGGAAGGACATGGATGATAGTGAGATTAAATAAAGGGATGTGATATTCAAGGGCACATTAATATTAATAAGGAAGAGATGCTGAGTCTCTTGAGAAACATTAAAGGAGATAAGTCCACAGGGCCTGTTGGGATCTTTCCACACTTATTAAAGGAGGCAAGGGAGATTACTGGAGCCATGACAGAGATCTTTGTGTCCTCTTTAGCCACAGGTGAGGTCCCAACAACAGGAATAACTCAAGAAATAACAGGCCGGTGAGCCTGACATCAATGATAGGCAAACTATTGGAGACAATTCTGAGGGACAAGATTTTTTCCCATTTGCCGAACATAGACAGGGACTGCCAGAGTGTTAAGGGCTTAGATGGGGTGGAATTTGTTCAGTGCATTCAGGAAAGTTTCCACAAGCAGTATATAGAGGGTCCAACTTGGGAAGGGGCAAAACTCGACCTGTTCTTGGGAAATAGGGCAAGACAGGTAACAGAGGTGACAGTGGGGGAGCATTTTGGGACCAGTGACCACACTTAGAGTCATAGAGTCATAGAGATGTACAACACGGAAACAGACCCTTCGGTCCAACCCGTCCATGCCGACCAGATATCCCAACCCAATCTAGTCCCAACTGCCAGCACCCGGCCCATATCCCTCCAAACCCTTCCTATTTATATACCCATCCAAATGCCTCTTAAATGCTGCAATTGTACCAGCCTCCACCACATCCTCTGGCAGCTCATTAATTTTAAAATAGTTACGGAGAAGGACAAAACTGGTCCACAGGTTCAAATTCTAAATTGGGGCAAGGTGAATTTTAATGGAATGAGACAGGAGCTGGTAGGGTTGTTGGAGTAGTTTGTTTGCAGGTGAAGGGACCTCCGGCAACTGGGAGGTCTTTAAAAGTGAGATAGCGAGAGTTCAAGGTCTATACATTCCTGTGAGGGTGAAAGGCAAGGGTGACAGGAATAAGGGACCCTGGGTAATGAGAGATATTGAGGCTTTGGCCAGAAAAAAGGTGTGGCTCAGGGACGGACAGCTGGGACCAAGGGAATCCCTGGAGATACATGGGCAATGCAGGAGTTTACTGAAGAAGGAAATCATGGGGGGTGAAAAAGGGGCATGAGATAGCCTTGGCTGTGGAGATTAGGGTTGAATCCAAAGAGGTTTTTAAAGTATATTAAAGGACAAAGAGTAACTAGTGAGAGAATAGGACACCTCAAGGATCAAAGTGGATATGTATGTGCAGAACCACAGGAGATGGGCAAGGTCCTCAATGAATATTTCTCCTCTGTGTTTACTGTGAAGAAAGACATGAAGACTTGGGAACTTGGGAAAGTTAGTGGTGATAGTTTGGGGACAGTCGATATCACATAGAGGAGGTGTTGGATGTATTAGAATGTACGAAGGAGGATAAATCTCCTGGTCCTGACCAGATATATCCAAGAACACTGCAAGAGGCTGGAGAAGAAATTGTGAGGGCCCTGACTGACACTTTTGCATCATCGTTAGCCACGGGTGAGGTCCTGGAAGACTGGAGGGTAGCGAATGTTGTGTCCTTATTCAGGAAAGGCTGCAAAGAAAAACCAGTAAGCTCGACATCTGTGGTGGGTACGTTGCTTGAGACAACTCTGAGAGATAAGATATACATGCATTTGGAAAGACAGGGTTTGATTAGCAGTAGTCAGCATGGCTTTGTATGTGGGAGATCATGCCTCACAAATTTGTTGGAATTGTTTAATGAAGTGACCAGGAAGGTTGATGAGGGCAGTTGCTTAGATGTAGTCTATATGGATTTCAGATAGGTTTCCACATGGTAGGCTGCTCTGGAAGGTTAGATCACATGGAATCCAGGGGCTGCTGGCAAATTGGATACACAATTGGTTTAATGAATGCAGAGGATAACAATGGAAGGATGCTTGTCAGACTGGAGGCCTCTGACGAGTGGGATGCCTCAGGGGTCGGTGCTGGGCCCTTTGCTATTTGTTACCTGTATCAATGATTTGCATGAGAATGTACAAGGCATGGTTAGTAAAATAGACAGTATTGTGGATGGTGAGGAAGGTTATCAGAAATTGCAGCAGGACCTTGATTAGCTGGGGAAGTGGATTGAGAAATGGCAAATGGTGTTTCATGGAGGTAAGTGTAAGGTGTTGCATTTTGGAAAGTCAAATCAAGGTAGGAATTTCATGGTGAATGGTAGGGCCTTAAGGTGTGCAGTGGAACAGAGGGACCTTGGAGTTCAGGTGCACAGTTCTCTGAAAGTGGAGTCCCAGGTAAACAGGGCAGTGAAAAAGGCTTTTGGCACACTGGCCTTCATCAGTCAGGGCACTAAGTATAGAAGTTGGGAAGATATGTTGCAGTTATACAGGACGTTGGTGAGGCTGCACTTGGAGTATTGTGTTCAGTTTTGGTCACCTTGCTACAGGAAGGATGTTATTAAACTGGAAAGAGTGCAGAAGAAATTTACAAGGATCAACACCCAGGATTCAATGGTCTGAGTTATAGGGAGAGGTTGGACCAGTTTGGGCCAAAGGGCCTGTCTCTGTGCTGTAGGACTCTCTGACTCTGACTCTATTTGGAAAAGAACGGGTAGTCAGCATGGCTTTGTGCAGGGGAGGTCTTGTTCAACAAATTTTATTTTTTTAAAATTTTTTTTTCTCTTTTTTTTCCCTTTTTTACTTTCATTTTTTTTAATTTAACCCCCACACTACCACCTAAATGCGGTAGTGCTTATTTTATCCCCAGCACCCATGGTGTGTGTGTGCAGGTGGGAGACACTGAGAGACACAAAGTGCACCAATCTTTATTCAAATTCCACCACCAGGAAGATAGGAAAACACCCGGGTGGCCAGTGACAAACACTGCCCTTCACCTCAAAGGGCAGTGCTGTGTGATCAAAACAGTGAGGGGGAGGGTAGGGACTAAATCAAAATAGAGTTGGAGGGAGAAATGATGCACTCCACTCCCTGCGGCGCCCACCTCTCCCTGAACAACTCCAGGGTGTTGGTCGACACCGCGTGCTCCTTCTCCAAGGACACCCGGGCTCTGACGTAACCGCGGAAGAGGGGCAGGCAGTCGGCCCTAACGACCCCCTCCACGGCCCGCTGCCTGGACCTGTTGATGGCCAGTTTGGCCAGGCCCAGGAGCAGACCCACGAGGAGATCTTCAGACCTGCCCTCCCTCCTCTGTACCGGGTGCCCAAAGATCAGGAGCGTGGGACTGAAGTGCAGCCAAAAACAGAGGAGAAGGTTTTTCAGGAAATCAAAAAGGGAGTGCAAACGCCCACACCCAATATATACATGGTCCACGGACTCCACAGCGCCACAGAACAAGCAGTTGGGCTGGGAGTCCGTGAACCACCGTAATCTGCGGTTGTAGGGGACTGCTGCGTGCAGCACCCTCCACCCCAGATCCCCGAGAGAAAGGGGGAGGACTCCCGCGTAGAGAGCCCTCCACTGGGGATCCCCACCGCCCGGTGGCAAATGGGCACGCCAAGGCGTGTCCGGACGGTGGATGAGGGAGAAGAGGTGGATGGTGTGCAGCAGCAATCGATACAGGGCCTTTCTCTCCACCTCCTTAAACAAAACGAAATTAAAATTCCGGAGGCGGCTCAGGTTGTGGGGCACAGGCTCCCGCGGGAAGTACGGGACCTTGGGGCCAATGTGAAATTCTGTCTGGGCTGGGGTGAGCGTGGACGGGATCCCACCGCACACCTGAGCGTCCTCCAACTGGTGCACTACGTCGGGTCCGAGCACCGCCGTTTTAAGGCGTCGGATGGCGGTGGCCACGTACTGGACGTCTACCGCTGCCCTGCTCGCTATGTCCTGCGGCAGCGTCCAGCCCAGGCCCCCGGCACCCAGCACGTCCCCGACCCTGGTCACCCTCGCCGCCGCGGCCCTCCCCTCCGACAGCCACTCGAACCCGCGAGTACGGAGGTGCGGATTCCTGAGCAACGGCTCCCTGACGACAGCCGCTACTCCAGCCGGAGGGTAGGCGCGATGCGATTCGACCATGTTCCAGACAGTGATCAGGTCCCGGTAAAAGACAGGCAGCGTCTTGAGGGCGACCTCCAAACCGTCACGGTCGACGAACAGGAGCTGCGTGTCGTAGTTGAGGTTACGCACCTGGCGGAAAAAATACGTCGCCAGGGCGCACCACCTAGGAGGAGGCTCGACGTAAAGGTATCGCCGCAAGGTCTGAAGGCGGAACGTCGCGACCTGGGTGCGGACGCACACCAGCGACTGACCGCCCTCCTCAATAGGGAGACTCAGAACCTGCGCGGCGACCCAGTGCATCTTTTTGTCCCAGAAGAAATCGACCAACGTTCTCTGGATGTCAGCGACAAAGCCAGGAGGAGGGACCAAAGTGACCAGCCGGTACCACAGCATGGCGGCCACCAGCTGGTTTATGACCAGCACTCGACTCCTGTAAGATAGCACTCGGAGCAGTCCTGTCCAGCGGCCTAGGCGAGCCGAGACTTTGGCCTCCAGCTCCTGCCAGTTGGCCGGCCAGGATTCCTCAGCCGGGCCGAGGTAGACCCCCAGGTAGAGGAGATGGGTGGTACTCCAGCTGAACCCCCGTAACTCCTCCGGCAGAGAGTCCACCCGCCACGGGCCGACCAGTAGTCCGGAACATTTGGCCCAGTTGATCCTGGCGGAAGACGCCGCCGAGTACACGGCCTGGCACTCGCGCATCCTCCCCAGGTCAGCCGGGTCGGTGAAAGTGAGGAGCACGTCGTCGGCGTAGGCCGAGAGGACCACCCCCGTGCCCGCGCCGCGCAGAACCAGCCCCGACAACCTCCTCCGCAAGAGGCGCAGGAAAGGCTCCACGCACAGGGAATACAGCTGGCCGGACAGGGGGCAGCCTTGACGCACTCCTCTCCCGAAGCGAAGGGGCGCCGTCAGGGACCTGTTAACTTTAACCAGACACTCTGCGGCGGCGTACAAAAGTCGGATCCGGGCGACGAACTGCGTCCCGAACCCGAATGCCCGCAGAGTCCCGAGCAGGTACTCGTGATCGACCCTGTCGAACGCCTTCTCCTGGTCGAGAGACAGGAAGGCGCTCGGCAGACCAGCCCGTCGACAGAAATGGATCAGGTCCCGGACCAGGTGGACGTTATCGTGTATCCTCCGGCCCGGGACCGTGTAGGACTGGTCCGGGTGAATCATGTGGGTCAGCACGGAAGCCAGGCGAGAAGACAACACCCTGGCAAAGATTTTGTAATCCGTGCTGAGGAGGGAGACCGGACGCCAGTTCTTCAAAGAACGAAGGTCCCCCTTCTTTGGCAGCAGGACGATGACTGCCCTGCGCCAAGAAAGGGGCAGCAGTCCGGCATTTAGGCACTCCCCCAGGACCTGTGCGTAGTCGCTCCCCAGGACGTCCCAGAACGCCCTGAAGAACTCCACAGTCAGCCCGTCCAGCCCCGGGGTTTTGCCCCTCGAGAGCCGGTCGAGGGCGCCGGTCAGCTCCTCTAAGGTGACGGGAGCGTCGAGCCTTCCGGCGTCCTCCGGGCTGAGCTGCGGCAGGTCCTCCCACAGAACTCTGCGAGCATCCTCGCTGGACGGATCCGGAGAGAACAGAGCCGTGTAATAGTTCCGGACGTGGGCCCTGACTCCCTCCGGATCCGAGACGAGGGACCCGTCGTCGGCCAGCAGCACAAGGAGCTGCTGACGGGTGCCACGCCTTTTTTCCAGCGAGTAGAAGAAGGGGGAGCCGCGGTCCAGGTCCTGGAGGAGCTGGATCCGTGACCTCACGTACGCGCCCCGAGCCCCGACGAGCTGCAGGTCCCGGAGCGCGGCCTTCTTCTCTTCGTACGCCCCGCGCAGGGCCGGGTCCGCGTCGGGCTGACCGAGGCGTGACTCCAGGTCGAGCAACTCCCTCTCCAACTCCCGGATCCTGGATTTCCGCCTCTTCGTCGACCCCCTCGCGTACTCCTGACAGAAGACGCGGACGTGAGCCTTGCCCACGTCCCACCATAGCCTCAGGGAGGGGAAGCTTCCCCGCTTCCTTCTCCAGCCGGCCCAGAAACGACGAAACGAGTCCCGGAACCGCTCGTCCTCCAGCAGCAGGTTGTTAAAGTGCCAGTACGCGGAGCCGAGCCTGGCGCCGAACGGAAGGAGTTCCGCCCACACCAGGTGATGGTCCGTGCACGACACCTGCCGCGTGGAGGCCTTCGGAAAACAGGAGGCGTACGCCCGCGAAACGTACAGGCGGTCGATTCTGGACGCTCCGACCCCAGGCCTCACGAAGGTGAAGGCGATGGAGTCGGGATGGAGATTCCGCCAGACGTCCACCAGGTCGAAGGACTTGACCAAGTCCCCCAACCTCTTCCCCGACGCCCAGCCAGTGCGGGCACCGCCGTGGTCCCTGCCCTCGAGGACGCAGTTAAAATCTCCCCTGAGGACGACGGACTGGTTCTCGTCGATGGAAGCGAGATGAGCGGACACTTCTTCGAAGAAGCTCGCTTGCCTCGGCCCGGCCAGGGGAGCGTAGACGTTCACCAAGTGAAGCACCGCGCCCCCCAGCCGAACCGTCAGGTGAAGCAAACGGCCTGGCACCGGCTCCCTGACCCCCAAGATCTCCGGCTGAAAATGCGGGGCCAACAGGATAGCCACCCCGCCAGATCTGCGGGTGAGGTGACTCATGTAGACCCCCCCCTCGCCACTCCAGGAGCCAGGTGGCTTCGTCTCCCGGGGTAGTGTGGGTTTCTTGCAGGAAGCACACCGCATACCTCCCGTCCCGAAGGACCGAGAGGGTCTGGAATCTGCGCTGCGACTCCCTGCTGCCGTTGATGTTGAGGCTGGCTATAGTCGTCTCCATGTCGGAAGCTTTGTGCAACCACCACCGGTACAATTAACAAGCCCGTGTATATATTTACAGGGAGGACGAGGGAGGGGCACTGAAGTCCCTCGCCCTCACCAGGAGTGCCCCCAGGAAGTTCCTGACTCACTTTAGCTCGTTAATGTCGAGCCCAGGCGCCTGGCGGGCAGCGAGGGCCGACCAGTAAACCTTTTCAAAAGAGCTCCAGCGGTCGAGTGCCAGTTGGGCTCTATCCCGGCGACCCCGAGTTTCCTCGACAAATTCCCGGAGTTCCTCGAGGGGGATGAGGGGGAGATCGGTGGGGGGCACCCGGGACTCAAAAACGTCACTGCAGACGGAGTCCGCGTCGTCCCCGGTGTCCGCCACCGATCCCGAACCCTCCTCCGGGTGGTCGCCCTCGGTCACCGACCCCTCCCCCACCGAGAGAATGGGGGCTGGTCCGGCGCCGCCAACCGGCCTCAAACCCCCGGCGACCCCACCCCCAGGGTCACCGGCGGTACCTTCCTCGGCGCACCCCTTCCCGGAACGCCCCGAGTTCAGGTCGTCGGGCGGCAGAGGCTCGGGGCCCCGCTCCTCTCCCGACACCGGGACGCCTGGCTCCTCGGGGAAAAGGTCATCCCCCAGGAAAAGGTCGTCCCCCAGGGCCAAGGCCCCCGGAAAAACAGTCTGGGAGGGAGGAGCGAGGATAACACCCTCCTCCCCTCCACCGCTCGACGACCCAGCAGAGGGTCCTCCGTCGTCGCCCGCACCATGGCCCTCGTGGTCATCGAGGTCCTCCCCAGGGGCCGGAGGAGTCGAGGCAGCAGGAGGCCCTGCTGTAGCCCCCGGGGGTTTGGGTGAGTCGGGCCGCGGTGCGGGACAGTCGAGGGGCACCATTGGCTCGTCCCCCGGAGAGGGGCAGCACCGCCGGCGCGCTGCAGGAGAGTCCCTCCCCTCCGAGGGCCGGTGCCTCTTCCCCAGAGAGACCGGGGGGGATTTTTTTTTTTTTTTTTTTTTTTCTTTTTCTTTTTTTAACCCCCACACTACCGCCTAAGTGCGGTAGTGCTTATTTTATCCCCAGCACCCATGGTGTGTGTGTGCAGGTGTAAGACACTGTGAAAGACACAAAGTGCACGAATCTTTATTCAGTTTCCACCACCAGGAAGATAGGAAAACACCCGGGTGGCCAGTGACAAACACTGCCCTTCACATCAAAGGGCAGTGCTGTGTGATCAAAACAGTGAAGGGGAGGGTAGGGACTAAATCAAAATAGAATTGGAGGGAGAAATGATGCACTCCACTCCCTGCGGCGCCCACCTCTCCCTGAACAACTCCAGGGTGTTGGTCGACGCCGCGTGCTCCTTCTCCAAGGACACCCGGGCTCTAACGTAACCGCGGAAGAGGGGCAGGCAGTCGGCCCTAACGACCCCCTCCACGGCCCGCTGCCTGGACCTGTTGATGGCCAGTTTGGCCAGGCCCAGGAGCAGACCCACGAGGAGGTCTTCAGACCTGCCCTCCTTCCTCCGTACCGGGTGCCCAAAGATCAGGAGCGTGGGACTGAAGTGCAGCCAAAAACAGAGGAGAAGGTTTTTCAGAAAATCAAAAAGGGAGTGCAAACGCCCACACCCAATATACACGTGGTCCACGGACTCCACAGCGCCACAGAACAAGCAGTTGGGCTGGGAGTCCGTGAACCACCGCAATCTGCGGTTGCAGGGGACTGCTGCGTGCAGCACCCTCCACCCCAGATCCCCGAGAGAAAGGGGGAGGACTCCCGCGTAGAGAGCCCTCCACTGGGGATCCCCACCGCCCGGTGGCAAATGGGCACGCCAAGGCGTGTCCGGACGGTGGATGAGGGAGAAGAGGTGGACGGTGTGCAGCAGCAGTCTGTACAGGGCTCTCCTGTTCACCTCCCTAAACGAAACAAAGTTAAAATTTCGGAGGCGGCTCAGGTTGTGGGGCACAGGCTCCCGCGGGAAGTACGGGACCTTGGGGCCAATGTGAAATTCCGTCCGGGCTGGGGTGAGCTCGGACGGGATCCCACCGCACGCCTGAGCGTCCTCCAACTGGTGTACTACGTCGGGTCCGAGCACCGCCGTTTTGAGGCGTCGGATGGCGGTGGCCACGTACTGGACGTCTACCGCCGCCCTGCCTGCTATGTCCTGCGGCAGCGTCCAGCCCAGGCCCCCGGCACCCAGCACGTCCCCGACCCTGGTCACCCTCGCCGCCGCGGCCCTCTCCTCCGACAGCCACTCGAACCCGCGAGTACGGAGGTGCGGATTCCTGAGCAACGGCTCCCTGACGACAGCCGCTACTCCAGCCGGAGGGTAGGCGCGACGCGATTCGACCATGTTCCAGACAGTGATCAGGTCCTGGTAAAAGACAGGCAGCGTCTTGAGGGCGACCTGCAAACCGTCACGGTCGACGAACAGGAGCTGCGTGTCGTAGTTGAGGTTACGCACCTGGCGGAAAAAATACGTCGCCAGGGCGCACCATCTAGGAGGAGGCTCGACGTAAAGGTATCGCCGCAAGGTCTGAAGGCGGAACGTCGCGACCTGGGTGCGGGCGCACACCAGCGACTGACCGCCCTCCTCAATAGGGAGACTCAGAGCCTGCGCGGCGACCCAGTGCATCTTTTTGTCCCAGAAGAAATCGACCAACGTTCTCTGGATGCCAGCGACAAAGCCAAGAGGAGGGACCAAAGTGACCAGCCGGTACCACAGCATGGCGGCCACCAGCTGGTTTATGACCAGCACTCGACTCCTGTAAGATAGCACTCGGAGCAGTCCTGTCCAGCGGCCTAGGCGAGCCGAGACTTTGGCCTCCAGCTCCTGCCAGTTGGCCGGCCAGGATTCCTCAGCCGGGCTGAGGTAGACCCCCAGGTAGAGGAGATGGGTGGTACTCCAGCTGAACCCCCGTAACTCCTCCGGCAGAGAGTCCACCCGCCACGGGCCGACCAGTAGTCCGGAACATTTGGCCCAGTTGATCCTGGCGGAAGACGCCGCCGAGTACACGGCCTGGCACTCGCGCATCCTCCCCAGGTCAGCCGGGTCGGTGAAAGTGAGGAGCACGTCGTCGGCGTAGGCCGAGAGGACCACCCCCGTGCCCGCGCCGCGCAGAACCAGCCCCGACAACCTCCTCCGCAAGAGGCGCAGGAAAGGCTCCACGCACAGGGAATACAGCTGGCCGGACAGGGGGCAGCCTTGACGCACTCCTCTCCCGAAGCGAAGGGGCGCCGTCAGGGACCCGTTAACTTTAACCAGACACTCTGCGGCGGCGTACAAAAGTCGGATCCGGGCGACGAACTGCGCCCCGAACCCGAATGCCCGCAGAGTCCCGAGCAGGTACTCGTGATCGACCCTGTCGAACGCCTTCTCCTGGTCGAGAGACAGGAAGGCGCTCGGCAGACCAGCCCGTCGACAGAAATGGATCAGGTCCCGGACCAGGTGGACGTTATCGTGTATCCTCCGGCCCGGGACCGTGTAGGACTGGTCCGGGTGGATCATGTGGGCCAGCACGGAGGCCAGGCGAGAAGACAACACCCTGGCGAAGATTTTGTAATCCGTGCCGAGGAGGGAGACCGGACGCCAGTTCTTTAAGGAACGAAGGTCCCCCTTCTTTGGCAGCAGGACGATGACCGCCCTGCGCCAAGAAAGGGGCAGCTGTCCGGCATTTAAACACTCCCCCAGGACCTGTGCGTAGTCGCTCCCCAGGACGTCCCAGAACGCCCTGAAGAACTCCACAGTCAGCCCGTCCAGCCCCGGGGTTTTGCCCCTCGAGAGCCGGTCGAGGGCGCCGGTCAGCTCCTCCAAAGTGACGGGAGCGTCGAGCCTTCCGGCGTCCTCCGGGCCGAGCTGCGGCAGGTCCTCCCACAGAACTCTGCGAGCATCCTCGCTGGACGGATCCGGAGAGAACAGGGCTGTGTAATAGTTTCGGACGTGGGC
Organism: Chiloscyllium plagiosum; assembly: GCF_037043375.1. NCBI lineage: Eukaryota > Metazoa > Chordata > Chondrichthyes > Orectolobiformes > Hemiscylliidae > Chiloscyllium > Chiloscyllium plagiosum. The sequence goes on along the minus strand of NW_028270150.1, from coordinate 7,973,728 downwards.
CCTGACGCCCTCCGGATCCGAGACGAGGGACCCGTCGTCGGCCAGCAGCACAAGGAGCTGCTGACGGGTGCCACGCCTTTTTTCCAGCGAGTAGAAGAAGGGGGAGCCGCGGTCCAGGTCCTGGAGGAGCTGGATCCGCGACCTCACGTACGCGCCCCGAGCCCCGACGAGCTGCAGGTCCCGGAGCGCGGCCTTCTTCTCTTCGTACACCCCGCGCAGGGCCGGGTCCGCGTCGGGCTGACCGAGGCGTGACTCCAGGTCGAGCAACTCCCTCTCCAACTCCCCGATCCTGGATTTCCGCCTCTTCGTCGACCCCCTCGCGTACTCCTGACAGAAGACGCGGACGTGAGCCTTGCCCACGTCCCACCATAGCCTCAGGGAGGGGAAGCTTCCCCGCTTCCTTCTCCAGCCGGCCCAGAAGCGACGAAACGAGTCCCGGAACCGCTCGTCCTCCAGCAGCAGGTTGTTAAAGTGCCAGTACGCGGAGCCGAGCCTGGCGCCGAACGGAAGGAGTTCCGCCCACACCAGGTGGTGGTCCGTGCACGACACCTGCCGCATGGAGGCCTTCGGGAAACAGGAGGCGTACGCCCGCGAAACGTACAGGCGGTCGATTCTGGACACTCCGACCCCAGGCCTCACGAAGGTGAAGGCGATGGAGTCGGGATGGAGATTCCGCCAGACGTCCACCAGGTCGAAGGACTTGACCAAGTCCCCCAACCTCTTCCCTGACGCGCGGTCAGTGCGGGCACCGCCGTGGTCCCTGCCCTCGAGGACGCAATTAAAATCTCCCCCGAGGACGACGCACTGGCCCTCGTCGATGGAAGCGAGATGAGCGGACACTTCTTGGAAGAAGCTCGCTTGCCTCGGCCCGGCCGGGGGAGCGTAGACGTTCACCAAGTGAAGCACCGCGCCCCCCAGCCGAACCGTCAGGTGAAGCAAACGGCCTGGCACTGGCTCCCTGACCCCCAAGATCTCCGGCTGAAAATGCGGGGCCAACAGGATAGCCACCCCGCCAGATCTGCGGGTGAGGTGACTCATGTAGACCCCCCCTCGCCACTCCAGGAGCCAGGTGGCTTCGTCTCCCGGGGTAGTGTGGGTTTCTTGCAGGAAGCACACCGCATACCTCCCGTCCCGAAGGACCGAGAGGGTCTGGAATCTGCGCTGCGACTCCCTGCTGCCGTTGATGTTGAGGCTGGCTATAGTTGTCTCCATGTCGGAAGCGTTGTGCAACCACCACCAGTACAATTAACAAACCCGTGTATATATTTACAGGGAGGACGAGGGAGGGGCACTGAAGTCCCTCGCCCTCACCAGGAGTGCTCCCAGGAAGTTCCTGACTCGCTTTCGCTCATTGACATCGAGCCCAGGCGCCTGGCGGGCAGCGAGGGCCGACCAGTAAACTTTCTCAAAAGAGCTCCAGCGGTCGAGCGCCAGTTGGGCTCTATCCCGGCGACTCCGAGTTTCCTCGACAAATTCCCGGAGTTCCTCGAGGGGGATGAGGGAGAGATCGGTGGGGGGCACCCGGGACTCAAAAAAGTCACTGCAGACGGAGTCCGCGTCGTCCCCGGTGTCCGCCACCGATCCCGAACCCTCCTCCGGGAGGTCGCCCTCGGTCACCGACCCCTCCCCCACCGAGAGAATGGGGGCTGGTCCGGCGCCGCCAACCGGCCTCAAACCCCCGGCGACCCCACCCCCAGGGTCACCGGCGGTACCTTCCTCGACGCACCCCTTCCCGGAACGCCCCGAGTCCGGGTCGTCGGGCGGCAGAGGCTCGGGGCCCCGCTCCTCTCCCGACACCGGGACGCCTGGCTCCTCGGGGAAAAGGTCATCCCCCAGGAAAAGGTCATCCCCCAGGGCCAAGGCCCCCGGAAAAACAGTCTGGGAGGGAGGAGCGAGGATAACACCCTCCTCCCCTCCACCGCTCGACGACCCAGCAGAGGGTCCTCCGTCGTCGCCCGCACCACGGCCCTCGTGGTCATCGAGGTCCTCCCCAGGGGCCGGAGGAGTCAAGGCAGCAGGAGGCCCTGCTGTAGCCCCCAGGGGTTTGGGCGAGTCGGGCCGCGGTGCGGGACAGTCGAGGGGCACCATTGGCTCGTCCCCCGGAGAGGGGCAGCGCCGCCGGCGCGCTGCAGGAGAGTCCCTCCCCTCCAAGGGCCGGTGCCTCTTCCCCAGAGAGACCGGGGGGGATTTCTGGGCCTTCCCCTCCCCGCCCGCCTCGGTGGTCATGGGGCCCGGGGTCCCTCCCCCCAGTCTTTCCCGGAATACGAATGGCTGGGGGAAGACAGGGGGCGTGGCCAAGGTGGGGAGGGCCAGCCGTGTCACTTCCTGCCCCGCCCTGGGTTTATCAGGTGAGGGCGGGCGGGGCAGGGGCCCGGTTCCCTTTCCGGGGCCCGGAGACACGGTCGCTGTAGGAGGCGGACCAGCGGTGGCCTCCCCCAGGTTAGTGCCAGGGCGTGGCTGGGTTGGGCAGGGCTCGGGCTCAGGGGCCCCCGGGCCAGGTGTTAAAGCCCGAGGGGTTTCTCCATCGGGGTGGGGAGTGGGTGTAGTGTCAGTGGGGTCAGGGTCAGGTACAGGTTCGGGGGTTTGAGGGTCAGGGGTCCCGCGCCGGGGCGACGCTGGCACGGCCGCAGGGGCATTGTCGTGCCGGGGCGGGGTAGGTCGTGGGCTGGGTGTCGGGGAAGGGGATAGGGTGGTCTCCCCGTGGGCTGGCCTGACGCGCCGCGTCTTTTTCAGCGCCTTCTGGCCTGCCGGACGCTCACCCCCCTCCCTGCCAGAGGCTGGAACGTTGCAAGCCCCCGGGTTAGCCTCCGGTGCCGGGGCCTGTGGTGTTGACTTCGGGGGAGGGGGAGTGGGTGCGGCGGCACCACCATCAGCCAACGGCGTGGGCTGGGCGGCTTTCTGGGTGGGGCAGTTTTTTCTAATGTGCCCCACCTCGCGGCACAGGTGGCACCGCACGCCGTCCGCCGTCCAGAAGGCGCGATAGGCCGCGCCCTCATGGAGGACGGTGAAATTGCCCTCGGTGACCTCCTCTCGGGCCAGGCAAATGAACACCTGGCGCCGGAAGGAGTAAACGTGTCGGAGGGCAGGGTCCTTCAGGCCGAGCAGGAGCGGCTGGACACCCGACCGGATCTCCCCCAAGGTGGCGAGGTGGGGGAGAAGGAGCTCGCTGGCAATGAAGGGCGGGACGTTAGAGATCACGACCCTCTGGGCCGTAACCTCCAGAGGGTCGACGGGCAAATGTGTCCCGCCCAAGCGAGCCCCCTCTCCACGGCCAGGTGGACCGCCTGCTCGGTCCTCAGGAAAAATACGGCCTTCCCGTACATGCGGGCCGCAGCGACGATGGCCAGTGGGCCGACCACACTAGCCATGGCCTTGCTGCAGGCCTCGATGGTCATGTTAGGGTGGGGATAGGCCTTGACCCCCAGGCGTTTGGTGAGGTGCCTGAAGGGGGTTGACGTCGCAGCCGGGGTTGGGACAGCCGAGCCCAAGGCAGCGGCTACCCCGGCGTAGGTGCGGCTGGGCCCCGCGACCTTCGGGCTCGCCATACTCTGCTGCCGAATGTTAGGCCCCAGGCAGCAGCAGCGACGGTGGAGGCAGGCCTCAGGCGAGTCTACGGTAGGCCTTCGGTCGCAGTGTGGGGGCAGACCTGTTGGGGAGAGTCCCCAAGGCAAGTCCCAGGCAGCCCCAAAATTGAGTCCCAGGCAGTAGTGGTGGAGGAGCCCAGGGAGAGTCTCAGGCAGCGGCAGCAGTGGAGGCAAGCCTCAGGCAAGTCCCAGGTAGGCCCTTGGTCGCAGCAGTAGTGGGGCAGACCTGTTTGGGGAGGGTCCCCAAGGCAAGTCCCAGGCAGCCCCAAAATTGAGTCCCAGGCAGCAGCAGTGGAGGTCCTGGGGAGGGGTCCAAGGCGAGTCCCAGGCAGCGGTGGTGGAGGCGGGCCTCAGACAACAGCAGCAGTGGAGGCAGGTCTCTGGCAAGTCCTGGGAAGGCCCTTGGTCGCAGTGGTGGGGGCAGACCTGTTGGGGAGAGTCCCCGAGGCAAGTCCCAGGCAGCCCCAAAATTGAGTCCCAGGTAGCAGCAGTGGAGGTGGGCCTCTAGTAACAGCAGCAGTGGTGGAGGTCCTGGGAGGGCCCCAAGGCAAGTCCCAGGCAGCAGCAGTGAGGTAGGCCCCAAGCAGCAACAGCTGAGGCAAGTCTGGGCGGGGTCCCAGAGACCAGCAGTGGGAGTGCTGGTCTCTCCTTCTCCTTCTCCTTCTCCTTCTCCTTCTTCTTTCCTCCTCTCTCTGTAGGGCAGCTGGTCTAGGGATAGTCACCTTCAAGGAGAGTCCTTGCACATACACTCACAATAGGCAAACACTCAAGTGGCCAGTGACAAACACTGCCCTTCACATCAAAGGGCAGTGCTGTGTGATCAAAGCAGTGAAGGGGATCTCCTGGTTTTTTTTTGGTTATTTTTTTTTCTTCTTTTTTTTTAACCCCCACACTACCACCTAACTGCGGTAGTGCTTATTTTCCCCCAGCACTCATGGTGTGTGTGTGCAGGTGTGAGACACAATGAAAGACACAAAGTGCACGAATCTTTATTCAAATTCCACCACCAGGAAGATAGGAAAACACCCGGGTGGCCAGTGACAAACACTGCCCTTCATATCAAAGGGCAGTGCTGTGTGATCAAAACAGTGAAGGGGAGGGTAGGGACTAAATCAAAATAGAGTTGGAGGGGGAATCTCCTATTTATTTATTTAATTTTAAAAAGAAATTTTTTAAAAAAAATTTTTTTTAATAAAAATTTAACCCCCACACTACCACCTAAGTGCGGTAGTGCTTATTACATTCCTGTTTATATATTTTTTTTTTCTTTTTTTCTTTTGCAGGTGTGAGACACAGTGAAAGACAAAGTGCACGAATCTTTATTCAATTTCCACCACCAGGAAGATAGGAAAACACCCGGGTGGCCAGTGACAAACACTGCCCTTCACATCAAAGGGCAGTGCTGTGTGTCTCCTGTTTATTTATTTATTTATTTTTTTTTTTGGAGGGAGAAATGATGCACTCCACTCCCTGAGGAATCTCCTGTTTAAATTTTTTTAAATTTTTTTTAAAATTTAACCCCCACACTACCACCTAAGTGCGGTAGTTCTTATTACATTCCTGTGTATATATATTTTTTTTCTCTTTCTCTTTCTCTTTTTTCTCCTGTTTATTTTTTTTTTCTTCCTTTTTTTATTAGGCAAACACTCGGGTGGCCAGTGACAAACACTGCCCTTCACATCAAAGGACAGTGCTGTGTGATCAAAACAGTGAGGGGGAGGGTAGGGACTAAATCAAAATAGAGTTGGAGGGAGAAATGATGCACTCCACTCCCTGCGGCGCCCACCTCTCCCTGAACAACTCCAGGGTGTTGGTGGACACCGCGTGCTCCTTCTCCAAGGTGCTTGCGGTTTATTTTTCTTTCTTTTGCGCCCACACTCCTGTTTATATATATATTTTTTTCCTTTATTTTAACCCACACACTACCACCTAAGTGCGGTAGTGCTTATTACATTCCTGTGTATATATTTTTTTTGTGCAGGTGTGAGACCCCTCCTGTTTATTTTTTTTTTACTTTAACCCCCACACTACCACCTAAGTGCGGTAGTGCTTATTTTATCCCCAGCACCCATGGTGTGTGTGTGCAGGTGTGAGACACAGTGGAAGACACAAAGTGCACCAATCTTTATTCAATTTCCACCACCAGGAAGATAGGAAAACACCCGAGTGGCCAGTGACAAATACTGCCCTTCACATCAAAGGGCAGTGCTGTGTGATCAAAACAGTGAAGGGGAGGGTAGGGACTAAATCAAAATAGAATTGGAGGGAGAAATGATGCTCTCCACTCCCTGCGGCGCCCACCTCTCCCTGAACAACTCCAGGGAGTTGGTGGACACCGCGTGCTCCTTCTCCAAGGTGCTTGCGGTTTATTTTTCTTTCTTTTGCGCCCACACTCCTGTTTATATATTTATTTATTTTTTCCTTTATTTTAACCCCCACACTACCACCTAAGTGCGGTAGTGCTTATTACATTCCTGTGTATATTTTTTTTTTAGCGGTCAGGACAGCCTACCCACCTTCCGGCTTAAAATCCCTATTTATTTTTTTTTATTTTTATTTTTAAATTTTTTTTTCTCTTTTGTTTTTCTTTTTTTTTAACCCCCACACTACCACCTAAGTGCGGTAGTGCTTATTTTATCCCCAGCACCCAGGGTGTGTGACACAGTGGAAGACACAAAGTGCACGAATCTTTATTCAATTTCCACCACCAAGAAGATAGGAAAACACCCGGGTGGCCAGTGACAAACACTGCCCTTCACATCAAGGGACAGTGCTGTGTGATCAAAACAGTGAAGAGGAGGGTAGGGACTAAATCAAAATAGAGTTGGAGGGAGAAATGATGCACTCCACTCCCTGCGGAGCCCACCTCTCCCTGAATAACTCCAGGGAGTTGGTGGACACCGCGTGCTCCTTCTCCAAGGTGCTTGCGGTTTATTTTTCTTTCTTTTGCGCCCACACTCCTGTTTATATATATATATATATATATATATTTTTTCCTTTATTTTAACCCCCACACTACCACCGAAGTGCGGTAGTGCTTATTACATTCCTGTGTATATATATTTTTTTTCTTTTTTTTTTCCACGTGCTCCTTCTCCAAGGACACCCGGGCCCTAACGTAATTTCCTGGTTATATTTTTCTTTTAGTGCTGTGTGATCAAAACAGTGAAGAGACACCATTTTATTTTTTTTAATTTTTTCTTGGTGTGTGTGTGCAGGTGTGAGACACAGTGGAAGACACAAAGTGCACCAATCTTTATTCAATTTCCACCACCAGGAAGATAGGAAAACACCCGGGTGGCCAGTGACAAACACTGCCCTTCACATCAAAGGGCAGTGCTGTGTGATCAAAACAGTGAGGGGGAGGGTAGGGACTAAATCAAAATAGAATTGGAGGGAGAAATGATGCACTCCACTCCCTGCGGAGCCCACCTCTCCCTGAACAACTCCAGGGAGTTGGTGGACACCGCGTGCTCCTTCTCCAAGGTGCTTGCGGTTTATTTTTCTTTCTTTTGCGCCCACACTCCTGTTTATATATATATATATTTTTTCCTTTATTTTAACCCCCACACTACCACCTAAGTGCGGTAGTGCTTATTACATTCCTGTGTATATTTTTTTTTTCCTAGTGATATATATTTTACTAAACAAATTACAAAACAATTTACAAAAAAACATTGACAGCTGTACACAAAAGACAGCTATTTTACAAGGGAGAGGAGCAGCAAAGCTAGGCCCCGAACCCTACCGTTCAACCATTTTACAGGGAGAGGAGGACAAACCTCAAATCCCAGTTCCACATATGACAAGACAGTGACAATGACATTTGTACATTAGACAATACCGTTACATACAAAAGTGCAGACAATACAGACCCAGCAAGCCCCCGCCCCTCCCACCTTCCGACCACTCTAAGGCAGCCCGCCCCTACCCACCTTCCGGATCTCGGTCCACCCCATGCCCCTTCCAGTTCTCGGTCCGCCCTGACACACCTTTCGACCACCTCTAGGACAGCCCGCCCCGGTACCCGCCCAGGGTGACAGCAGTCAAGACGGCCTACCCACCTTCCAGCTTTACATTCCTGTGTATGTTTATATTTTATTAAACAAATTACAAACAAACAGTTTACAAAAAACATTTACAGCTGTACATAAGAGACAGCAATGTTACAAGGGAGAGGAGCAGCAAAGCTAGGCCCCAAACCCTACCATTCAACCATTTTACAGGGAGAGGAGGACAAACCTCAAATCCCAGTTCCACGTATGACAAGACAGTAACAATGACATTTGTACATTAGACAATACCGTTACATACAAAAGTGCAGACAATACAGACCCAGCAAGCCCCCGCCCCTCCCACCTTCCGACCACTCTAAGGCAGCCCGCCCCTACCCACCTTCTGGTTCTCGGTCCACCCCATGCCCCTTCCAGTTCTCGGTCCGCCCTTACACACCTTTCGACCACCTCTAGGACAGCCCGCCCCGGTACCCGCCCAGGGTGACAGCAGTCAGGACGGCCTACCCACCTTCCAGCTTTACATTCCTGTGTATATTATTTTATTAAACAAATTACAAACCAGTTTACAAAAAACATTGACAGCTGTACACAAAAGACAGCAATTTTACAAGGGAGAGGAGCAGCAAAGCTAGGCCCCGAACCCTACCGTTCAACCATTTTACAGGGAGATGAGGACAAACCTCAAATCCCAGTTCCACATATGACAAGACAGTGACAATGACATTTATACATTAGACAATACCGTTACATACAAAAGTGCAGACAATACAAGCCCAGCAAGTCCCCGCCCCTCCCACCTTCCGACCACTCTAAGGCAGCCCGCCCCTACCCACCTTCCGGTTCTCGGTCCACCCCATGCCCCTTCCAGTTCTCGGTCCGCCCTGACACACCTTTCGACCACCTCTAGGACAGCCCGCCCTGGTACCCGCCCAGGGTGACAGCAGTCAGGACAGCCTACCCACCTTCCAGCTTTACATTCCTGTGTATATTTTTTTTATTATTTATTAAACAAATTACGAAACAGTTTACAAAAAACATTGACAGCTGTACACAAAAGACAGCAATGTTACAAGGGAGAGGAGCAGCAAAGCTAGGCCCCGAACCCTACTGTTCAACCATTTTACAGGGAGAGGAGGACAAACCTCAAATCCCAGTTCCACATATGACAAGACAGTGACAATGACATTTGTACATTAGACAATACCGTTACATACAAAAGTGCAGACAATACAGACCCAGCAAGCCCCCGCCCCTCCCACCTTCCGACCACTAAGGCAGCCCGCCCCTACCCACCTTCCGGTTCTCGGTCCACCCCATACCCCTTCCAGTTCTCGGTCCGCTCTGATACAGCTTCCGACCACCTCTAGGACAGCCCGCCCTGGTACCCGCCCAGGGTGACAGCAGTCAGGACAGCCTACCCACCTTCCAGCTTTACATTCCTGTGTATATTATTTTATTAAACAAATTACAAACCAGTTTACAAAAAAACATTGACAGCTGTACACAAAAGACAGCAATTTTACAAGGGAGAGGAGCAGCAAAGCTAGGCCCCGAACCCTACTGTTCAACCATTTTACAGGGAGAGGAGGACAAACCTCAAATCCCAGTTCCACATATGACAAGACAGTGACAATGACATTTATACATTAGACAATACCGTTACATACAAAAGTGCAGACAATACAAGCCCAGCAAGTCCCCGCCCCTCCCACCTTCCGACCACTCTAAGGCAGCCCGCCCCTACCCACCTTCCGGTTCTCGGTCCACCCCATGCCCCTTCCAGTTCTCGGTCCGCCCTGACACACCTTTCGACCACCTCTAGGACAGCCCGCCCTGGTACCCGCCCAGGGTGACAGCAGTCAGGACAGCCTACCCACCTTCCAGCTTTACATTCCTGTGTATATTTTTTTTATTATTTATTAAACAAATTACGAAACAGTTTACAAAAAACATTGACAGCTGTACACAAAAGACAGCAATGTTACAAGGGAGAGGAGCAGCAAAGCTAGGCCCCGAACCCTACTGTTCAACCATTTTACAGGGAGAGGAGGACAAACCTCAAATCCCAGTTCCACATATGACAAGACAGTGACAATGACATTTGTACATTAGACAATACCGTTACATACAAAAGTGCAGACAATACAGACCCAGCAAGCCCCCGCCCCTCCCACCTTCCGACCACTCTAAGGCAGCCCGCCCCTACCCACCTTCCGGTTCTCGGTCCACCCCATGCCCCTTCCAGTTCTCGGTCCGCCCTGACACTTTTCGACCACCTCTAGGACAGCCCGCCCCGGTACCCGCCCAGGGTGACAGCAGTCAGGACGGCCTACCCACCTTCCAGCTTTACATTCCTGTGTATATTTATATTTTATTAAACAAATTATGAAACAGTTTACAAAAAACATTTACAGCTGTACATAAGAGACAGCAATGTTACAAGGGAGAGGAGCAGCAAAGCTAGGCCCCAAACCCTACCATTCAACCATTTTACAGGGAGATGAGGACAAACCTCAAATCCCAGTTCCACGTATGACAAGACAGTGACAATGACATTTATACATTAGACAATACCGTTACATACAAAAGTGCAGACAATACAGACCCAGCAAGCCCCCGCCCCTCCCACCTTCCGACCACTCTAAGGCAGCCCGCCCCTACCCACCTTCTGGTTCTCGGTCCACCCCATGCCCCTTCTAGTTCTCGGTCTGCCCTGACACACCTTTCGACCACCTCTAGGACAGCCCGCCCCGGTACCCGCCCAGGGTGACAGCAGTCAGGACGGCCTACCCACCTTCCAGCTTTACATTCCTGTGTATATTTTTTTTTTTTTATTAAACAAGTTACAAAACAGTTTACAAAAAACATTGACAGCTGTACACAAAAGACAGCAGTTTTACAAGGGAGGGGAGCAGCAAAGCTAGGCCCCGAACCCTACCGTTCAACCATTTTACAGGGAGAGGAGGACAAACCTCAAATCCCAGTTCCACATATGACAAGACAGTGACAATGACATTTATACATTAGACAATACCGTTACATACAAAAGTGCAGACAATACAAGCCCAGCAAGCCCCCGCCCCTCCCACCTTCCGACCACTCTAAGGCAGCCCGCCCCTACCCACCTTCCGGTTCTTGGTCCACCCCATGCCCCTTCCAGTTCTCGGTCCGCCCTGACACACCTTTCGACCACCTCTAGGACAGCCCGCCCCGGTACCCGCCCAGGGTGACAGCAGTCAGGACGGCCTACCCACCTTCCAGCTTTACATTCCTGTGTATATTTTTTTTTTTTTATTAAACAAGTTACAAAACAGTTTACAAAAAACATTGACAGCTGTACACAAAAGACAGCAGTTTTACAAGGGAGGGGAGCAGCAAAGCTAGGCCCCGAACCCTACCGTTCAACCATTTTACAGGGAGAGGAGGACAAACCTCAAATCCCAGTTCCACGTGTGACAAGACAGTGACAATGACATTTATACATTAGACAATACCGTTACATACAAAAGTGCAGACAATACAGACCCAGCAAGCCCCCGCCCCTCCCACCTTCCGACCGCTCTAAGGCAGCCCGCCCCTACCCACCTTCCGGTTCTCGGTCCACCCCATGCCCCTTCCAGTTCTCGGTCCGCCCTGACACTTTTCGACCACCTCTAGGACAGCCCGCCCCGGTACCCGCCGAGGGTGACAGCAGTCAGGACGGCCTACCCACCTTCCAGCTTTACATTCCTGTGTATATTATTTTATTAAACAAATTACAAACCAGTTTACAAAAAAACATTGACAGCTGTACACAAAAGACAGCAGTTTTACAAGGGAGGGGAGCAGCAAAGCTAGGCCCCGAACCCTACCGTTCAACCATTTTACAGGGAGAGGAGGACAAACCTCAAATCCCAGTTCCACGTGTGACAAGACAGTGACAATGACATTTATACATTAGACAATACCGTTACATACAAAAGTGCAGACAATACAGACCCAGCAAGCCCCCGCCCCTCCCACCTTCCGACCGCTCTAAGGCAGCCCGCCCCTACCCACCTTCCGGTTCTCGGTCCACCCCATGCCCCTTCCAGTTCTCGGTCCGCCCTGACACTTTTCGACCACCTCTAGGACAGCCCGCCCCGGTACCCGCCCAGGGTGACAGCAGTCAGGACGGCCTACCCACCTTCCAGCTTTACATTCCTGTGTATATTTTTTTTTTGTTTTTTTTTATATATTTTATTAAACAAATTACAAAACAGTTTACAAAAAACATTGACAGCTGTACACAAAAGACAGCAGTTTTACAAGGGAGAGGAGCAGCAAAGCTAGGCCCCAAACCCTACCTTTCAACCATTTTACAGGGAGAGGAGGACAAACCTCAAATCCCAGTTCCACGTATGACAAGACAGTGACAATGACATTTGTACATTAGACAATACCGTTACATACAAAAGTGCAGACAATACAGACCCAGCAAGCCCCCGCCCCTCCCACCTGAGGAGCTCTTTTATTTTTTTTTTATTATTTTTTTTTCTGTTTATTTTTTTTTACCTGAAGATTTTAATCTCCTGTTTGTTTTATTTTATTAAACAAATTACAAAACAGTTTACAAAAAAAAAACATTGACAGCTGTACACAAAAGACAGCAATTTTACAAGGGAGAGGATCAGCAAAGCTAGGCCCCGAACCCTACCGTTCAACCAATTTACAGGGAGATGAGGACAAACCTCAAATCCCAGTTCGACATATGACAAGACAGTGACAATGACATTTGTACATTAGACAATACCGTTACATACAAAAGTGCAGACAATACAGACCCAGCAAGCCCCCGCCCCTCCCACCTTCCGACTACTCTAAGGCAGCCCGCCCCTATCCACCTTCCGGTTCTCGGTCCACCCCATGCCCCTTCCAGTTCTCGGTCCGCCCTGACACTTTTCGACCACCTCTAGGACAGCCCGCCCCGGTACCCGCCCAGGGTGACAGCAGTCAGGACGGCCTACCCACCTTCCAGCTTTACATTCCTGTGTATATCTGTCAGCCAGGTTCTCCCTGATTGGACCAGATTAACAGCCCCAATCAGGGAACTCATATTCTATGAAGTCCACCTGGCTGACCTTGTTACAATTATTACAATAGCTGGCTATAGATCAGTTGGAAAGTTGGGCGGAGAAATGGTAGATGGAGTTTAACACAGATAAGTGTGTGGTGGTGCATTTTGGGAAGTCAATTGCAAGAGGACAGTATCCAGTAAATGGCAAGACCCTTAGGAGCATTGATATAAAGAGGGATTTTGGGGTGCAAGTTCATAGCTCCCTGAAAGTGGCAGCACAAGTGGATAAGGTGGTACAGAAGGCATATACACCATGCTTGCATTTATTGGTCAGTAATGTTGCAGCTGCATAAAACATTTGGCAATATTTGAAGTATTGTGTCCAGTTCTGGGTACCACACTATAGGAAGGAATTGCAGACGTGAGACACAGTGAAGAAGAGGTTTATCTGGATATGGCCTGGACTGGAGTGTATTAACCATCGGGAGAAAATGGACAAACTTGGATTGTATTCACTAGAACATTAGAGGTTGAGGGGTGACCTGATAGAAGGATATAAAATAATTAGAGGCATGGATAGGGTGGATGGTCAGAGTCTTTCTTGTCAAATACTACAGGGCATAGTTTTAAGGTGAGAGGGGGAAAGCTGAAAGGAAATGTGTGAGGCAAACTTTTTACTGAGGGTGGTAGGTGCCTGGAATATACTGCCAGCAGGGGTGGGGAAAGCAGATCCGATAGCAATGTTTCAGAGGCATTTACACAGATACATGAGCAGGCAGGGGATAAAGGGATACACACCATGTGCAGGCAGATGGGGTTAGTTTAGAATGGCACCATGGCCGGTACATATATGGTGGGCTGAAGGGCCTGTTCCTGTGCTGTACCATTCTATGTTCTGTATGTTCTACATATCTCACCATTCCTTCAGTGATACTGGGTCAAAATTCTGCAATGAAGCATGTTTAAAACTTTACAGTGTTTTGGTAAATTCAATAAAAAGAAATGGTTTCCATCAAAGGCAGTCTTGCTAACTAGGTGACACAACGTTCAGGTGATTGGAGAATGAACTAGAAGGTTCTTTTTACTCAGTGAGTTATTAAGACCCTTGGAACATCTGGACAATAAGGACACCTATGTTGGACTCCCGCTCATCGACTACAGCTCCAACTTCAACACCAATATCCCCTCCAGATTGATCTCAACTCAAAGACTTTGGTCTTGGCTCTGCCCTTTGCAACTGGATCCTCAGCTTCCTGACCCATAAACTGCAATCGGTTAAAATAGACAAGTGCACCTCCTCCATGACAACTGTCAACATGGGAGGCCCCCAGGGATGTGTTCTCAGCCCCTACTCTACTCCCTGTACACCCACAAATGTGTAGCCAAATTCCAAATGAATGCCATCAACAAGTTTGCTGACACCACCGTGGTAGGACGGATATAATAACAATGATGAATCAGAATACAGGAAGGAAATAGAGGGCTTGATGACGTGGTGCAATGATAATAGCCTCTCTCTCTCTCTCTCTCACACACAATGTCAGCAAAATAAAAGAACTGATCACTGATTTCAGAAAGAAAGGAGGAAACATGATCCCACCCACGTCGACGGAGTGGAGGTTGAGAGGGTTAACGGTGTCAAGTTTCTATGAGTGACAATAACCGACTTTGTGGACTTCCCGTGTAGATGCAACTGTCAAGAAGGCACAGCAACGCCTCTTCTTGCTTAGGTTTAGGAATTTTGGCATGTCTATAGTGACCCTTAGCAACCTTCACAAATACACGATAGAAAGCATACTGTCCAGGTGGCAATTGTTCTGTCCAGGACTATAAGAAATGACAGAAGGTTGTATGCACAGCCCAGACCATCACCAAAGCCAACCTCCCAGCCACGGACTCCATTTACATGGCCCGTTGCCATGGAAAGGCTGCCAACATCATCACCCAGTAATGCTCTCCTACAACCTCTTCCATCAGGCAGAAGATACAGAATGCTTGAGCACACGGACCAACAGGTTCAGGAACAGCTTCTTCCCTGCTGTTATTAGCTGCTGAATGGACTCATCTCACTTCAAATAATGTTAATCTTGTTCATGTTGATCTTGCCTCACACACGGCCTGTGTGATGTAACTTGTATGTATCTGTCCACGTTTTTCACTCTATGATCTGCATGTCCATGCTTACTCTGATCTACTGTACTGCTGCTAAAGATTTAGATTTAGATTACATTACAGTGTGGAAACAGGCCCCTCGGCCCAACAAGTCCACACCGACCCGCCAAAGCGCAACCCACCCATACATTTACCCCTTACCTAACACTACGGGCAATTTAGCATGGCCAATTTACCTAACCTGCACATCCTTGGACTGTGGGAGGAAACCGGTGCACCCGGAGGAAATCCATGCAGACATGGGGAGAATGTGCAAACTCCACACAGTCAGTCGCCTGAGTCGGGAATTGAACCCGGGTCTATGGCGCTGTGAGGCAGCAGTGCTAACCACTGTGCCACCGTGCCGCCCACAACAAAAGTCTATCACAGTTGCGTGGCAATAAATAAATCAAATTCAAATTCATCTGGGACATAACACCTGAAAGGGTGGGTGAAACAGATTCAGTAAAAACTTCTAAAAGGAAATTGAATAATAATTGGGAAAAGGAACAATTTGAGGGACAATGGGAAACAAGCAGGAGAATGCCACCAAACAGGTCACTCCCACATTGGATGGGCCAAATGGTCTCCTCGTCTCTTGAAGAATTCTGTGATTCTGAGTTAATGCTGTCTCCGACACAAAATGCCTTGACAGATACGCGCTGTGTAAATATATTTGTCCATGTTTTATTGCTGGGAATGTTGTGTGTTTAAAGGCTCCTTGCTAATTGATGAGGACTGCAGCAGTGCTGGGAGTTCTGCAACCGCAGCAATTTGCTGACTCGTTAAATTTCTGTCCAAACACAAAATGAAATTTCTCAAGTGCAAGGCAGTTCCTTATTTATCGGGGGTTCAAGTTGATAAGTCATCCAGATCGTACTCAGGCTTGTCTCTCTCCATCTCTCCTTCTCTCTTGTTCGTTCTCATGACATGCAACATCTCTGTCACCATCTCTGTCTCCCTGTCTCTGTCTCAATCCTCTGTCCTTCATGCTGTCTCTCTCTCTCTCTCCTGATTCAATTTATTTACTCTCCTTCATTTCCCCTGACTCCTTGTTTCTCCATCTTTCTCTCTCAATCCCTGTCTCTATCCCCCCCAACAACTCCCTCTCCCTCTCTGTCACTCTCCCTCCTTTCTCTACCTCTCTCTCTTTCCTCTTGTCTCTCTCTTCCTGTGTCTGTCTATCTCTATCAGTGCCTCCTTATCTTCCTCACTGTCTTGATCCCTCTCTATCTCTGCCTATCACACTCTATGCCTCTCCCTTTCACTGTCTCTCTCCTTCTCAGTCTGTCTCTATCCCTTTCCATCATTCCTCTCTCTCTCTCTCTCTCTATATATATCTCTACCTCTCTTTCTTTCTGTATCTCTTTCAGGGTAATAGTATTCCATATCTGGTGTTAATTCTGAATTTAAATTGTATTATAAATAGTGTCCAAACAAATCATTGTCAATGTGTAGTGGGATGTGACTGAAATCAAGCTGTAACACAGACCAAAGCGAGATCTCTTTATCTCTCTCCTTCACTCCCATTTTCCTTCTCTGACTCTCTCTGTCCTCCATGTCCTCCCTCGCTGATTTACTCATCCCGCAACCCTCTGCCTTCCCTCTGAACTATTTAATTCAGTCTGAATAAATTTTGATTGTTCACTTGTATCATTTCAAATCTCATTATTTCTTCGGGATTGAGAGAGCAATATCATAGGAGCAGAATTTTGTTTTTGTTCAATGTCAATTTGATACAGAAATTAGTATTGATTGGGTTTGGTCTGGGTTTGACTACAGGCATGGATGAGAAAGCAGATGAGTGTGTGCCCTTCCAGCACAGGGTGTTCCAGACAGTCGGCACAAAACACACCTGATAGAAATGTGCTGAACCCAAATTCTGTATTGATTTCAAAACTTGCCCCCTCTTTGATGGGGCTGCGCAGTTTGGAGATGTCCATTTTTGGATGTGACGTTGGTACCAATGATATGGGTAGAATGAGGAATGAAGTACTGCTTCCAGACTTTAAAAAGCTAGGCAGTAGACTCAAGAGCAGGATCCCAAAGTTGGTAATCTCTGGATTCCTCTTGGTGCCACGTGCCGGTGAGTACAGAAACTGAAGAATAGGGCAGATGAAAGCATAGCTCGGGAGGTGGTGCAGGAGGGAGGGTTTTACCAGAACCGCTTCTCCAGAGGGTGGGCCTTGTACAATCGGGATGATGAGCACCCTGTGGGAGGGTTTGCTGCTGCTGTTGGGAGGCATTTAAACTCGTTAGACAGGGGGAAAGGACACAGAATATCTGTACAATAGGGACACAGCATAGCGTAGTAAAGGACCCAAGGCAGAGGGAGCTTAGCTGTGTTGTGCATCAAGGACATAAGTTAAGACTGCAGGTTCTCTAATGTTAGTTGCAACACAACTTGGCAACTTTTATACTTGATGCCCCAACCAAAGAAGGCAAGCATGCTTTCTCACCTTCTTGACCACTTTATCCACCTGTGTTGGCACTGTCCCATATGCCCAGATCTCTGTCTATGCCAATGATCCTTGAGGTGTTTATCCACAGATCCCTGCAGCCAGCAGGACAGGTTAGAAGGTTAGTTAAGAAGGTAGAGGGGACTCTTGCTTTTATCAGTTGGGGTATAGGTTATGAGAGCAGGGAGGTTATGTTGGAAGGGTATAAAACATCAGTTAGACCACAGCTGGAGTACTGTGAGCAGTTCTGGTCGCCACACTATAGGAAGGATGTGATTGCACTGAGGGGGGTGCAAAAGAGATTGACCAGGACATTGCCTGGGATGGCGCTTTTGGCTATGAAGAGATACTGGATAAGCCTGGATTGTTTTCTTTGGAGTATAGAAGGTTGAGGAGGGACCAGATGGAGGTGTACAAGCTCACGAGGGGTGTGGACAGGGATAGGAAGGGGCTGCTCCCCTCAGTTGAAGAGACAATAACAAGGAGATATAATTTAAAGGGGATGGGTGGGACTTTGGAGGAGATTTGAGGAAATCCCCAGAGGGTGGTGGGGTCTGGAATAGATTAGGGTCTGGGGCTCAGCTCCCTCTGCCTTGGGTCTATAGTGTGGGGTCTGGAATAGATTGCCTGGGAGTGTAGTCGAGATGGGACCTTTAAAAAGTACTCAGATGAGCGTTTGAAATGTCATAAGATTCAACAAGGATTAGTGGAGGTAGATTGGTGCAGAATCAATGGGTCAAAGGACCTTTTCTGTACTCCTTGACTCTCTGATTCGATGAGTCTACAAGTCTGTGAGACATTAAACCACGGCCAGCTCAGATGAATACAAAAGATCTCCAGAGATCGCCAGAAGTCACTGTGGTATAAACAGGCAGGAACACTCTACCTGGTGTCCTGATCAATAAAAGCCCTCAAACAATATCACACCTTATCCACCTGTGTTGGCACTGTCAGAAATCTGTGGACCCATATGCCCAGATCCCTGTCTATGCCAATGTTCCTTGGGTGTTTGTCCACGGATCCCTGCAGGTAGTAGAACAGGTTAGCAGGGTAGTTAGGAAGGTAGAGGGGACTCTTGCCTATTTGTGAGATTTGTCATTGTGTATATTTCCAAGCCATTTCCCAAATTATAACAGCAACTGTACTTTAAATAGGACTCCGCGACGCAGTACGTGCTTTGGAATACCTCAAGGTACTGAAACTAGAACTGCAAGTTTTACTTTCACATAGAGACTTGTTAAAGAAATGTTTGGATGCAGTTTAATGAGTACAGCATTCACCGTCAGTGAAGAAGGACGATTGTATCAGCAATAGTTGCCTTTGTGTGGATGCGAGCTCACACACTTCCTATATTCAACCAAGGAGCCAATCCAGAACCAGAGAGGTACAAATTTATCAAAGTGATGTCCGTATTAGAGAACTACTGGAGAGGTTCCTCTATGACCATCAGAAAGTGAGGGAGCATCTGAGGTTCGTAATAAATTCCCAGAAAGTAGGTTGGTTCACACAAAGTGACATGATTTCGTGACGAGGTCACTCAATATTATGTCACTTTGAGCTAGTGTTCCACAAAGTGGTCACTCCGTCGATGTTTGGTCTCGTCAATGTAAAGGAGACCACATTGACAGTGGCAAATGCTGTAAACTCGATTGAGAGAAGTACAAATAAAATTCGGCTTCAACTGGAAGGGGGGGTGTGGGGTCTTGGGCATTGAGGAGGGAGGAGACAAATGGACATGAGTTACACCTTCTGTGACTGCAGGATGGGAGGAGGTGTAGTCCAGGTAGCTGTGGGAGTCGGTTGGTTTGTAGTAGATGTCCGTGTTGATTCGGTCGCCTGAGATGGAAATAGAAAGGTCGAGGAAGGGGAGGGAGGAATCTGAGACTGTCCAGGTGAATTCGAGGTCAGGGTGGAAGGTATCGGCGAAGGTATGTGACTGTATCGGCGCTGCCTCGTGCTCCCACGAGGAGGTTGAACAGTTCATCCACTTCACCAACACCTTCCACCCCGACCTCAAATTCACCTGGACAGTCTCAGATTCCTCCCTCCCCTTCCTCGACCTTTCTATTTCTATCTCAGGCGACCGAATCAACACGGACATCTACTACAAACCAACCGACTCCCACAGCTACCTGGACTACACCTCCTCCCATCCTGCCCCCTGTAAAAACGCCATCCCATTCTCCCAATTCCTTCGACTCCGCCGCATCTGTTCCCAGGAGGACCAGTTCCAAAAACGCACAACACAGATGGCCTCCTTCTTCAAGGACCGCAATTTCCCCCCCGACATGGTCGACGATGCCCTCCACCGCATCTCTTCCACTTCCCGCTCCTCCGCCCTTGAACCCCACCCCTCCAACTGCCACCAGGACAGAACCCCACTGGTCCTCACCTACCACCCCACCAATCTCCATGTACAGCGCATCATCCACCGTCATTTCCGCTACCTCCAAACGGACCCCACCACCAAGGATATATTTCCCTCCCCTCCCCTATCAGCATTCCGTAAAGACCACTCCCTCCGTGACTCCCTCGTCAGATCCACACCCCCCACCAACCCAACCTCCACTCCCGGCACCTTCCCCTGCAACCGCAGGAGGTGCAAGACTTGCGCCCACACCTCCCCCCTCACCTCCCTCCAAGGCCCCAAAGGAAACTTCCATATCCGCCACAGATTCACCTGCACCTCCACACATATCATCTATTGCATCTTCTGCACCCGATGTGGCCTCCTCTATATTGGGGAGACAGGCCGGCTACTTGCGGAGCGTTTCAGAGAACACCTCTGGGACACCTGGACCAACCAACCCAACCACCCTGTAGCTCAACATTTCAATTCCCCCTCCCACTCCACCAAGGATATGCAGATCTTTGGACTCCTCCATCGTCAGACCACAACAAAACGACGGTTGGAGGAAGAACACCTCATCTTCCGGCTAGGAACCCTCCAACCACAAGGGATGAACTCGGATTTCACCAGTTTCCTCATTTCCCCTCCCCCCACCCTGTCTCAGTCAAATCCATCAAATTCAGCACCACCTTCCTAACCTGAGATCTTCTTCCCGACCTCTCCGCCCCCACCCCAGTCTGACCTATCACCCTCACCTTGACCTCTTTCCACCTATCACATTTCCGACGCCCCTCTCCCAAGTCCCTCCTCCCTACCTTTTACCTTAGCCTGCTGGACAAACTTTCCTCATTCCTGAAGAAGGGCTTATGCCCGAAACGTCGATTCTCCTGTTCCCTGGATGCTGCCTGACCTGCTGCGCTTTTCCAGCAACACATTTCCAGCTCTGATCTCCAGCATCTGCAGACCTCATTTTCTCCTCAAAGAGTCAGAAATGAACCAGGTGAAGGTGAGAAACAAAACCAGAAATTCTCTGGCAGCATCTGTGGAGAGAAATCAGAGTTCACGTTTTATGTCCAGTGACCCTGCCTCAGAAGGTGAGAGCTGAAATTGATGAATTTGCCGAATTCTGGATGGACTGGAGACAGAGTTGTGGGTGGGGGCCGGAGGTGAACTGGATCAAGGAATGTTCCACGTACCCTAACAAAGGGCGAGACATCACTGGGGCCCATGTGGGTAACCACTGCCACCCCTTTGACCTGAAGACAGTGGGAGGAGTTAAAGGAGAAGTTGTTGAGGGTGAGGATGGGCTTGGCTGAGCAGGGGAGGGTGGGGGGTGGGGTCAGATCAGGCCTTTTCTCTCAGAAGAGGCGAAGAGTACTGGGACCATCCCAGGGTGGTGGTGGAGGGGGGCGGGGGGGGGGCAGGGGGAATAGATGTGTAATAGGGTTTGCATGTCCATGGTGAAGAGGAGGCAGCTGGTGCTAGAAAACTGGAAATTACCGAACTCACTCAAAATGTCAGAGGTATAACAAATGTAAGTCAGAAGAGACTGGACAAGGGCAGAGGAAGGAGTGAAGAGAGTTCAGGTGGATAGGGGAACGGCTGAAAAAATGGGTCTGCCAGAGCAGTGCTGTGTGTGGATTTTGGGAAGGAGGTTGAAGTGGGCTGTGTGGGATGGGGAACTACAAGGTGGGAAGATGTGGAGGGGAGATCTCTCAAGGAGATGTGGTCAGCAGTAAGCCTGGAAACAACACTTTGATGTTCAGTGGAGGGCTCCTGCCCCAGGGGGAGACAGGAGCATGTGTCTGAGAGTTTGCACTCAGCCTCTGCCAGGGAAAGGTTGGCATGATGTGGAGTTGCCGGTGTTGGACTGCGGTGGACAAAGTTAAAAATCACACAACACCAGGTTATAGTCCAGCAGGTTTATTTGGAAGACAATTGCATGTCAGACAACAATGGCACATCCATTAACGGCAGGTAACAAAGTCAGGGTTGGACCTGAGGGAATGGAATTCAGAGGGAGACAGGTTAGTGTCGAGGAGGGGAACAGAGAAATTAGGATGGGCTGATGTCATCTCGCAGAGACTGAGTCCAGGTAAAAGGCCAAAGGGTGGGGCCCAGGTGAAAGGGCCTGTGGAGCAGGAGGAGAACTCCTGTCCAAAGAAGTGGGCATGAAGGCAAAGGTGACAGAAGAAGAGTTCAGCATCTTGTCATGACCGAAATTAATCAAAGTGGGAGCAGAAAGGGATTTTTTTTCTCAGAGTGAGTAAGTCAGGATCTGGAATGCACTGTCTGGAAATATGGTGGAAGTTGGTTCAATAGGGGCATTCAAGAGGGGCATTGGATAGAGCTTCAAAATACTAAGGGTAAAAAGACCCTCTTGGGAGTCATCCACAGGCCCCCAAACAGTAGTCTGGATGTCAGATGTAAGTTAAATCAGGAGCTGAAATTGGCCTGTCGCAAAGATGTCACTACAGTTGTTATGGGGCTTTCAACATGCAGGTAGACTGGGAGAATCAGGATGGTATTGGGCCTCAAGAAAGAGACTTTGTGGAGTGCCTCAGAGATGGATTCTTAGAGCAGCTGGTGCTGGAGCCGACCAGGGAGAAGGCAATTCTGGATCTGGTATTGTGTAACGAACCAGAATTGGTCAGAGACCTCGAAGTGAAGGAGCCATTGGGAAGTAGTGACCATAACATAATAAGCTTCAATCTGCAATTTGAGAGGGAGAGGGTACAGCCAGAAGTGACAATATTTCTGTTGAATAAAGGGAACTATGGAGCTATGAAGGAGGAGCTGGCCAAAGTTCAATGGTGCAATACCTTAGCAGGGATGACAGTGGAGGAACATTGGCAGATATTTCTGTGTATAATGCAGAAGATGCAGGATCAGTTCATTCCAAAAAGGAAGAAAGATCCCAGGAGGAGGCATGGGTGGCCGTGGTTGATGAGGGAAGTAAAGAAACATATAAAGTTAAAAGAGAAAAAGTATAACATAGCAAAGATAAGTGGGAAAACGGAGGACTGGGAAGCTTTTAAAGAACAACAGAGGATTACTAAGAAGGAAATACGCAGAGGAAAAATGAGGTACGAAGGTAAACTGGCCAAGAATATTAAGGAGGATAGTAAAAGCTTTTTTAAGTATGTGCAAGGCAAAAAAATGGTTAGGACTAAAATTGGGCCCTTGAAGACAGAAACAGGGGAATATATTACTGGGAACAAAGAAATGGCAGAAGAATTAAATGGGTACTTCAGATCTGTGTTCACTGGGGAAGACACAAGCAATCTCCCTGAGGTAACAGTGGCTGAAGGACCTGAACTGAAGGGAATTTATATTTGCCAGGAATGGGTGTTGGACAGACTGTTAGGTCTGAACGTTGATAAGTCCCCGGGGCCTGATGGTCTGCATCCCAGGGTACTGAAGGAGGTGGCTCAGGAAATCGTGGATGCGTTGGTGGTTATTTTCCAGAGTTCGATAGATTCGGGATCGGTTCCTGAGGATTGGAGGGTGGCTAATGTTATCCCACTTTTTAAGAAAGGTGGGAGAGAGAAAGCAGGAAATTATAGACCAGTTAGTCTGACCTCAGTGGTGGGAAAGATGCTGGAGTCTATTATAAAGGAAGAAATTACTGCACATCTGGATAGTAGAAACAGGATAGGACAGAGTCAGCATGGATTTATGAAGGGGAAATCATGCTTGACTAATCTTCTTGAATTTTTTGAGGATGTAACTATGAGGTTGGATGAGGGAAATCCAGTAGATGTAGCGTACCTGGACTTTCAGAAAGCTTTTGATAAAGTCCCACACAGGAGGTTAGTGAGTAAAATTAGGGCGCATGATATTGGGGGCAAAGTACTAGATTGGATTGAAAATTGGTTGACTAATAGGAAACAAAGGGTAGTGATAAACGGCTCCATTTCGGAATGGCAGGCAGTGACCAGTGGGGTACTGCAGGGATCTGTGCTGGGACCGCAGCTTTTTATAATATATGTTAATGATATAGAAGATGGTATCAGCAATAACATTAGCAAATTTGCTGATGATACAAAGCTGGGTGGCAGGGTGAAATGTGATGAGGATGTTAGGAGATTACAGGGTGACCTGGACAAGTTAAGTGAGTGGGCAGATGCATGGCAGATGCAGTTTAATGTGGATAAATGTATGGTTATCCACTTTGGTGGCAAGAACAGGAAGGCAGACTACTACCTCAATGGAATCAATTTATGTAAAGGGGCAGTACAGAGAGATCTGGGTGTTCTTGTACACCAGTCAATGAAGGCAAGCATGCAGGTACAGCAGATAGTGAAGAAGACTAATAGCATGCTGGCCTTTATAACAAGAGGAATTGAGTATAGAAGCAAAGAGGTGCTTCTGCAGCTGTACAGGGCCCTGGTGAGACCACACCTGGAGTACTGTGTGCAGTTCTGGTCTCCAAATTTGAGAAAAGACATTCTGGCTATTGAGGGAGTGCAGCGTAGATTCACGAGGTCAATTCCTGGAATGGCAGGATTACCTTACACTGAAAGACTGAAGTGACTGGGCTTGTATACCCTTGAGTTTCGAAGACTGAGAGGGGATCTGATTGAGACGTATAAGATTATGAAAGGATTGGACACTCTGGCAGTAGGAAACATATTTCCGCTGATGGGTGAGTGCCGAACCAGAGGACACAGCTTAAAAATACGGGATAGACCATTTAGGACAGAGCTCAGGAGAAACTTCTTCACCCAGAGAGTGGTGGCTGTGTGGAATACTCTGCCCCAGAGGGCAGTAGAGGCCCACTCTCTGGATTCATTTAAGAAGGAGTTGGATAGAGCTCTCAAAGATAGTGGAATCAAGGGTTATGGAGATAAGGCAGGAACAGGATACTGATTAGGAATAATCAGCCATGATCATATTGAATGGCGGTGCAGGCTCGAAGGGCTAAATGGCCTACTCCTGCACCAATTGTCTATTGTCTATTGGCTATTCGATTAGAAACAATACGCAGGGTTATGGGGACAAGCCAGAAGGAGGGTGGCATGAGGTCAAATTGCTCAGGACGCCAAATGGCCCCTCCCGCACCATAACAGTTCTGTGATTCTGTGGTGTCCTAAAATTTCAAACATCTTTAGTTAAAATAATGAAAGAAGGAATTTGAGGCACAGTGTTTCTTCAATACCAGACAGAGACCCTGCTCAGAAAATGCAGCCTCAGTCTGGTCCCTATGGCTTTGCTGTGGAAACAGAGACGTTTTCACACTGACACTGTCCTGGGCCTCAAAATGATGATGCGCACTCTGCCAACTGACTGATTGAGATTGTTGAGGAAGCTACCAAAAAGGTTGATGATAGCAGAGCAGTAGACCTTGTTTATTTAGGATTTTAGTGAAGCCTTCGACAAGGTTCTGCATGGGAGACTAATTGGCAAAGTCAGGTCACCTGGGCTTCAGAGTGAGCTTGCCAGATGGATACGGAATTGGCTTAATGACAGGAGACAGAGAGTAATGGTGGAGGGTTGCTTTTTGGACTGGAGCCCAGTGACCAGTGGTGTCCCACAGGGATCAGTCCTATTAAACATAGCTATAATTGGACGACACCAAAATCAGTGGCATTATAGACAGTGAAGAAGGATTTCTAAGATTACAAAGGGATCTTGATCAAATGGGTCAATTGGGCTGAAAATGGCAGATGGAGATCAATCTGGATAAATGCATGGGATTACATTTTGGTACAACATGCAAGGGTTGGATGTATACAATTAACAGTAGGGCCTTGGGTAGTGTTGTAGAACAGAGAGACCTAGGGATGCATCACAAATAGACAGGGTGGTGAAAACGGCATTTGGCACACTTGCTTTCATTGATCAGACCGCTGTGTATCAGAGTTGGGACATTATGTTGAGGTTGTACAGGACATTGGAGAGGCCTCTTCTGGAATACTGTGACCAGCTCTGGTTGCCCAGTTATAAGAAAGATATTATCCAGCCAGAGAGGGTTCAGAATAGATGCACCAGGATGTTGCCGGGCATGGAGAAAGACTCGATAGACTGGGACTTTTTTCATTGGAGCGTAGGAGGTTGAGAGGCGACCTGTTAGAAGTTTATAAAATAATGAAGAGTATAGATAGAGTTGATGGTAGTTGTCTTTTCCCTAGGACAGGGAATTACAAGACTAGGGGGCATATTTTTAAGGTGAGAGGAGAGATTTAAAAAAGACATAAGAGGCAACTCTTTTACCCAGAGGATGGTTCATGTGAGGAATGAACTTCCTGAGGAGGGGGTGGGTGTGGGTACAATTACAATGTTTAAAATCCACATGAACAGTGGGGGGCACGGTGGCACGGGGTGGTTAGCACTGCTGCCTCACAGCACCAGAGACTCGGGTTCAATTCCTGCCTCAGGCGACTGTCTGTGTGGAGTTTGCACATTCTCTCCATGTCTGCGTGAGTTTCCTCCCACAGTCATAAAATGTGCAGGTTAGGTGAATTGGCCATGCTAAATTGTCCGTAGTGTTAGGTGAAGGGGTAAATGTAGGGGAATAGGTCTGGGTGGGCTGCACTTCGGCGGGTTGGTGTGGACTTGTTGGGCTGAAGGGCCTGTTTAAACACTGTGATCTAATCTAATCTAATCTAAAAAAAATGGTTGGAGGGATGTGGGCCAGGTGCAGGCAGGTGGGACTAGTTTAGTTTGGGATTACGCCCGGCATGGCCTGGTTGAACCGAAGGGTCTGTTTCCGTGCTGTATGACTCTATGATTGGTCCTGACTTCAGTATTACATCATGTGACTGGGTGTCAATGTTGCCAAGAGGAGTGTAGGCATAATACATCAAAGTTTTGGCAGCAGATTATATGAGCCATTAATTCAAAAAATTTGACTAACCATACCTAACGCATTACCCTCTGAAATTGATTTCCTTTTAAGCACTAATATTACAACACCCATGGGAGGGTAAACGTTCAATACACTGCTGCCTGTGTTAGTGACCTACATAGAACACAAGACTAAATACAACAGGATGGTCTATATAATGTAGGAATTAGGAGCAAGTGTTAGCTGCTGGACCATGGAATGTGCTACACTATTAGAGCCATTGAGTCATTGGAATATACAGCACAGGAACAGACCCTTCAGTCCAACCCGTCCATGCTGACCAGATATCCCAACTCAATCTAGTCCCACCTGCCAGCACCCGGCCTATATCCCTCCAAACCCTTCCTATTCATGTACCCATCCAGATGCCTCTTAAATGTTGCAATTGTACCAGCCTCCACCACTTCCTCTGGCAGCTCATTCCATACACGTACCACTCTCTGTGTGAAAACGTTGCCCCTCAGGTCTCTTTTGTATCTTCCCCCTCTCACCCTCAGCCTATGCCCTCTCATTCTGGACTCCCCGACACCAGGGAAGAGACTTTGTC
Organism: Chiloscyllium plagiosum; assembly: GCF_037043375.1. Classification (NCBI taxonomy): domain Eukaryota; kingdom Metazoa; phylum Chordata; class Chondrichthyes; order Orectolobiformes; family Hemiscylliidae; genus Chiloscyllium; species Chiloscyllium plagiosum. The sequence goes on along the minus strand of NW_028270150.1, from coordinate 7,946,736 downwards.
TATTTATCCTATCTATGCCCCTCGTGATTTTATAAACCTCTATAAGGTCACCTCTCAGCCTCCCACGCTCCAGGGAAAACAGTCCCAGCCTGTTCAGCCTCTCCCTGGAGCTCAGATCCTCCAACCCTGGCAATATCCTTGTAAATCTTTTCTGAACCCTGTCAAGTTTCACAACATCTTTCCGATAGGAAGGAGACCAGAATTGCACGCAATATTCCAACAGTGGCTTAACCAATGTCTTGTACAGCTGCAACATGACCTCCCAACTCCTGTACTCAATGCTCTGACCAATAAAGGAAAGCATACCAAACGCCTCCTTCACTATCCTATCTACCTGCGATTCCACTTTCAAGTTCATGGCTGGTCTTGAGGAATTTCTTCCTCCAGAGGGTTGAGAGACTTTGGAACTCCTGGCCACAGAGAGCTGTGGGACAGAGTCCTTGTGGATATTTAAGGCTGAGATAGATTCTTGATCAGTCGGGGAATCAAGGGATATGGGGAAGGGATATGGGGAAGGGATATGGGGAAATGTTGGATCAGCCACGATCCTATTGAATGGTGCAGCGGGCTCAAGAGGCTGAGTGGCCTCCTCCTGTTCCTATTTCGTAAGATCTTTGTGGCCTCAGCTCTACAATCCTGCCCTATCCCCACGCCCCTGGTCTTATTTCAGGCAGTAAAATTACATAACGAAGGGGTAAGTGAGATTGGTTAATTCAGCAATGACAGAATGTCACAGCACAGGATATTCAGTCATATGAATGTGCAATCAAAAAGATAAAGGGTTGGGTTGACCATTCTCTCCCTTGAGTGTGCTTAATCATTGAATAAGACATGGCTGATCTGATTGGGGCCTTAACTTCACTTTCCTGTCTAAGTCTGATAACCTTTGCCCTGCCCTCGCCCCACATCATTGTTCATCAAGTACCATTCTACCCCTTCGTAAATATTCACTGATTCTGTCTCCACTGCTCTCTGGGGGAGAGAATTACAAATATTAACGACCCCCTCAGAGAATAAATTCTCCTTGTTTCCATCTTAAATAGGAGACCTCTACTTTTTAAATTGTATCCCTTACTCTCGTCTCTCCTGAGAAGTCTCTCAGCATCTTCGTGTCAAGTCTCCTCAGAAACGATATGTTTCCCGAAGATCACCCCACATTCTTCTCAACTACAATGGACGTGGAGCCAATCTGTCCAAGCTTTGCATATGCAACTCCTTCACGCTGGTCTGTTGAAACTGTTTGACCTCTCTGAAGAACTCTCCCTTGTCCGCTCCCCAAATCTTTATTTTGCAAGTACTTTTCCAGCTCCTATTTAAAAACTGCAATAAATTCGGCTGGTCGCACCGTTTCTGGTTGAGAATTCCATATACCAAATACGTGACATGAAAATGGTTCCATTTCTCCCTTTGTACTCTCAGTTACAAATGTACTAATGCCCTCTCGTGACCCACTGAACAGCCAGTTTCTGCTTAAACCTTAGCAGGACCCCCTATCATTTTGCTAGAATAGTGAGTGTTAACTTTAATATGATGCTTTTTGAATTTGAACATTTACTCTGTTAAATCAATTCCATAGGCAAAAAGTCTTCCCTCAGCCAAGTTATTAGTATGTATTGTTAATAATTATCATCCCAGTGGTATTCCACTAGGTACAAGATGCCATCCTGAACACACCCCCTTTACCTTTTATATTAGATTACTTACAGTGTGGAAACAGGCCCTTCGGCCCATCAAGTCCACACTGACCCACCACGGGCAATTTAGCATGGCCAATTCACCTAACCTGCATATCTTTGGACTGTGGGAGGAAACCGGAGCAAACCCACGCAGACACGGGGAGAATGTGCAAACTCCACACAGTCAGTCGCCTGAGGCGGGAATTGAACCCAGGTCTCTGGTGCTGTGAGGCAGCAGTGCTAACCACTGTGCCACTGTGCCGCATTGCTAACCTACCTTCTATTAGTTAGCTAATCCTCTGTCTATATTTCCTGATGAAGGGCTTTTGTCCGAAACATTGATTTTCGCTGCTCCTTGGATGTTGTCTGAACTGCTGTGCTCTTCCAGCACCACTAATCCAGAATCTGGTTTCCAGCATCTGCAGTCATTGTTTTTAATCCTCTGTCTATGCTAATAGATTACTCCCAATATCATGGGCTCTTACCTTTAACAACTTTGGGAAATCCAAGTATACGATATTTATTGTTTCCCCTTTATCTATCCCACTTGTTACCTCTTCAAAGAATTCCAGTAAATTTATCATGATGTGGAGGAGCCTGTGTTGGACTGGGGTGGACAAAGTTAAAAATCACACCACACCAGGTCATAGTCCAACAGGTTTAATTGGAAGCACTAGCTTTCAGAGCGCTGCTCCTTCATCAGGTGGTTGTGCAGTATAAGATCGTAAGACATAGAATTTATAACAAAAATTTACAGTGTGATGCAGCTGAAATGATATATTGAAAAAGACCCGGACTGTTTGTTAAGCCTCTCATCTTTCAGAATGAACACGTTGCTTTCAGTTCTTTCCTACGTAAATCGCTGAATTTTTTTTAAAGTTACATTCTGAAGTGAACTTTAACAATAGGTGCCATGTCAGCTCATTGAAGGTGTGAGGTTAAAGTCTGTCTGTCTGTGCCCCAATGTTCAGACTGAATCTATTCCTAAAGAAGGGACTTACAGAATCTAGATTCATGCAGTTTTTGAGCAAAATAAAATGTAATTCTGCCAGTACAAATTCACCCCACAAACCTATATGTGGGTGTATACAGGGGAGATGTGAGTGTTTGTGACAGGGTGTGTGTATGTGTGTGAAACGGGTTATAAGTCAGTGAGAGGGTGTGAGTGTGGGGGGTGAGTATGTATGAGTGTATGAGAGAGGGTCTGCTTGAGTGTATGGGTCTGTAGGAGTGTGTGTGTGTGAGAGAGAGAGTGTAGTGCAGTGGGGTCACCTGTTGTGTGACATGAACCCAAGGTCCTGGTTGAGGCCATTCCCAGGGGTAACGAACTTGGCTATCAGCCTCTGCTTGGCCACTTTGCATTGTTACCTGTCCCGAAGTCCGCCTTGGAGGATGGTCACCTGAAGGTCAGAGCCGAATGTCCCTGCCAGCTGAAGTGTTCTCCGACCGGGAGGGAATGCTCCTGTCTGTTGATTGTTGTGCGGTGCCCATTCATCCGATGTCGTAGCCTTTGCTCGGTTTCCCCAATGTACCATGCCTCAGGGCATCCTTACCTGCAACATATAAGATAGACAATGTTGGCTGAGTCACATGAGTACCTGCCATGTACACGGTGGGAGGTGTTCCCACACGTAATAGTGGTATCCATGTCCACAATCTGACACGTTTTGCAGTGTCCACTGTGACAGGGTTGTATGGAGTTGTCCTGAAAGTCGGGCAGCTTGCTACAAACAATGATCTGTTTGAGGTTTGGTGGTTGTTTAAAGGCAAGTAGTGGAGGTGTGGGGAAGGTCTTGGTGAGGTGCTCATCCTCACTGATAATGTGTTGCAGGTCATGAAGAACATGGCGTAATTTTTCAGCCCCTGGGAAGTACTGAACAATGAAGGGTACCCTGTCGGTTGCAGCACGTGTCTGTCTCCTGAGGAGGTCATTACGGTTCCTTGCTGTGGCACATCGGAACTGGCGGTCGATGTGTTGGGCATTGTACCCTGTTCTTGTGAGGGCATCCTTGAGCACCTTCAGATGTACCTCATGTTCCTTATCATCTAAACAGATCCTGTGTATGCATAGGGCTTGTCCATTGGGGATAGGCAATGCAGACGCTGGAGATCAGAGCCTAGATTAGAGAGATGCTGGAAAAGCACAGCAGGTCAGGCAGCATCCGAAGAGCAGGAAAATCGACATTTCGGGAAAAGCTCTGCATCAGGATTCCTAATGAAGGGCTTTTGCCTGAAACGTTGATTTTCCTGCTCCTTGGATGCTAACTGACCGGCTGTGCTTTTCCAGCACCACTCTTGTCAGTAGGGGATGGCTGTTTTAATATGTTCTGGGTGGAAGCTGGTGAAGTATAGCATTGTGAGGTTATCCGTGGGTTTGCGGTAGAGTGAGGTGCTGAGGTGCCCACCCTTGACATGGATGCATGTGCCCAAGAATGAGACCGGTACTAAAGAGATTTATCAGGCACGATTTCGCCTTTATGACACCATGCTGACTCTGATTGATTATATTAAGCTAAATGCTCTGCTGTTACAATCTTTCATACCTGACTGTAGCATTTTCCCATGATAGATGTTAAGCTAACTGGCCGACAGATGCATCCCCCTCCCTTTTTGAACAGGAGTATTTCATTTGCATTTTTTAAAAACTTCCAATTACAATTCCAAAAGGCAAAGAATCCTAGACAATGATTTGGAGACGCCGGTGTTGGACTGGGGTGTCCAAAGTTAGAAATCACACAACACCAGGTTATAGTCCAACAGGTTTAATTGAATCCTAGAAAAGTGTGGTCAGCATAAACAATGTCTCTGTAGCTTCATCCTTTAAAATCTTTGGATCCAACTCATCAGGTCAGGCCATTAACCCCATCAGTTTCTCGAGTAACTTTTCTCCATTGCTAGTTATTATATTTATTTACTCACCTCTTTGATCATTTAGTTGTTTTGTTGCACTATTGCTGTCGTCTATTCTGAAGACCAAAGCCAGCTAATTCAACTCCTCTGTAATTTCTTGGTTTCCCATGATTAATTCCTCAGCCTTATTGACTTGTGGCGAAAGTGAGGACTGCAGATGCTGGAGGTCAGAGTGTGGTGCTGGAAAAGCACAGCAGGTCAGGCAGTATCCGAGGAGCAGGAAAATTGATGTTTCGGGCAAAAGCCCTTCATCAGGAACCATTCCTGATGAAGCACCACTCTAATCTTGACTCGTGTTGTCTTAAAGGCCTGTGTTCACTTTTGCCTCTTTTAAAATATATTTAAAGAAGCTCTTACTGTTCATTTCCATCTTACTCGTTAATTTAGCCTCATGCTTTAATATCTCCTTTTCTTTTGGCTGCCTTTTTAAATGTTCCCCATTCTCTTGCTTACCACTAATCTTTATGATATTGTATATTTTTAATATAAATTTGATACAATCCTAAACTTATTTGGTTAACTATAATTGAAATATATCTTTGCTGTGAGCCATGAGTTATTTTTTTAAAATGTTTTTCTTGTTCCTTGACAGTCTTTTCTGCAAAACCCCTTTCCTCATCCACTCCAGTCAGTTCTTCCCGTTATATTTAGTTATTTCTGAACCAGCTTTCTCACTCTCAGAAATAATTCTAAATTCTACCACCCAGATTGTGGTACCACCCAACTGCCACCCAGGTCGACAGGGTTGTTAAGAAGGCGTACAGTGTTTTAGCTTTTATTAATAGAGGGATCACGTTCCGGAACCATGAGGTTATGCTGCAGCTGTACAAAACTCTGGTGCGGCTGCACTTGGAGTATTGTGTACAGTTCTGATCACCACATTATAAGAAGGGTGTGGAAGCTTTGGAAAGGGTGCAGAGGAGATTTACTAGGATGTTGGTTGGTATGGAGGGAAGGTCTTACGAGGAAAGGCTGAGGGACATGAGGCTGTTTTCGTTAGAGAGAAGAAGGTTGAGAGGTGACTTAATAGAGACATATAAGATAATCAGAGGGTTAGATAGAGTGGACAGGGAGAGCCTTTTTCCAAGTATGGTGACGGCGAGCACGAGGGGGCATAGCTTTAAATTGAGGGGTGATAGATATAGGACAGATGTCAGAGGTAGTTTCTTTACTCAGAGAGTTGTAAGGGTATAGAATGCTTTGCCTGCAACGGTAGTAGATTCACCAACTTTAAGTACATTTAAGTCGTCATTGGATAAGCATATGGACATACATGGAATAGTGTAGGTTAGATGGGCTTCAGATTGGTATGACAGGTCGGTGCAACATCAAGGGTGCTGTAATGTTCTATGTTCTACTCTATTCTGGTTGCTTTTCTTTGTGGATTTAGCTCATTAAACACAGCCATATGGAAAATAGCCTGATCCCTTTGCTGCTCGTCGGATGCTGCCTGAATTGCTGTGCTCTTCCAGCACCACTGATCCTGATCCCTGTTAGAATCCACCTTTATTATCAAACAATGCCAAATAACCTCGATGCAATTTTCCTCAATGTTAAACTTGCTTGCCTGATTTTCCAAATCTATGTGAAGATTAAAATCACCATGATTCATGTACAGCCTTGAATTGAATTGCATGAGATGGATTGTCACAGTCAAAACTTTATAAGTCACCAATTACAGTGCAATATCAGGGACACGAGGTAACTAGGTACAATCCTGAGTTACACAACAGAGAAATGAAAAAAAAAATTACATTACAACGACAGACAATATGAGGAGAAAGTGAGGACTACAAAAGATGGAAATCAGAGTCAAATGAGTTGTACTGGGAAAGCACAGGAGGACAGGCAGCATCCGAGGAGCGCAAGAGTTGACATTTCAGACATAAGCTCACCATGCCTGAAAAATGGATACTTTAGCTCCTCAGATGCTCACAGACATGCTGTGCTTTTCCAGCACCACACTCCCGGCTCTGCACAATATGATCATGGGTCAGAAAAACAAGAAGCAAACTTAGAGACAAACACTACAGACTCTCTGTCAGGGCTGTCTATAGCAGGTAGGGCATGGCGTCTCCATGTGGTCAAACTAGGGGCAGACACCAAACTCCCACACTCTCGCACTGCCACACTCTCCCAGTCTCCCACTCTCCCACTCTCCCACTCTCCCACTCTCCCACTCTCCCACTGCCACACTGTCACACCGCCACACTGCAACACTGCAACACTGCCACATGCTCACACGCTCACACGCTCACACGCTCACACTGCCACATTCTCACAGACTCACACTGCCACACTCTCACACTCTCACACTCTCACACTCTCACACTCTCACACTCTCCCACTCTCACACTCTCCCACTCTCCCACTCTCCCACTCTCCCACTCTCCCACTCTCCCACTCTCCCACTGCCACACTGCAACACTGCAACACTGCAACACTGCCACATGCTCACACGCTCACACGCTCACATGCTCACACTCCCACACTCTCACAGACTCACACTGCCACACTCTCACACTTTCACACTCTCACACTTCCACACTCTCACACTCTCACAGTCTCACACTGCCACATTCTCACAAACTTACACTCCCACACTCCCACACTCCCACTCTCCCACTCTCCCACTGCCACACTGCCACACTGCCACACGCTCACACGCTCACATTCTCACACGCTCACACTGCCACATTCTCAGACTCACACTCCCACACTCTCACACTTTCACACTCTCACACTCTCACACTCTCACACTTCCACACTCTCACACTTCCACACTCTCTCACTCTCACACTCTCACAGTCTCGCACTGCCACATTCTCACAGACTTACACTTCTACACTCTCTCACTCCCACACTCCCACACTCCCACACTCCCACACTCCCACACTCCCACTCTCCCACACTCCCACACTCCCACACTCCCACACTCCCACTGCCACACTGCCACACTGCAACACTGCCACACGCTCACACGCTCACACGCTCACATGCTCACACGCTCACACTGCCACACTCTCACAGACTCACACTCTCACACTCTCACACTCTCACACTCTCACACTCTCACACTCTCATACTTTCACACTCTCACACTCTCACACTCTCACACTTCCACACTGCAACACTGCCACACGCTCACACACTCACGCTGTCACATTCTCACAGACTCACACTGCCACACTCTCACACTTTCACACTTTCTCACTCTCACACTCTCACACTCTCTCACTTCCACACTCACACTTGCACACTCTCTCACTCTCACAGTCTCACACTGCCACATTCTCACAGACTTACACTTCCACACTCTCTCACTGTCTCACTCTCTCACTCTCTCACTCCCACACTCCCACACTCCCACACTCCCACACTCCCCCATGTACATCTTCTCCTATTCCCTCCTACACCAACAAAGTTATCCCTCTCCTGTTGCCTTCCTGCTTGTCCTTTCAAAATGTCTCACCGACCCTGAATGTAAGTTAACAGTGCCCTGCAAACCCTGTAACCGAACGCAATGCCCCAGGTGCCCATGGGAAGGTGGGGGTGAGATGCCATCTTGAACCGTTGCAGTTTGATTTATTGTACTCACAACACCATTTGGGAGTTCCAGGATTTCGAAGGAATTGTGATATATCTCCAAGTCAGGATGTTGAGTGGCTTGGAGAGGGACTTGCACGGGGTGGTGTTCCCATGTACCTGCTGTCCTTGTCCTTCTAGATGGAAGTGGTCATGGGTTTGGAAGGTGCTGCCTGAGGATCTTTTGGTGAATTCCTGCAGTGCATTTTGTAGATGGTACACACTGCTGCTACTGAGCGTCGGTGGTGCAGGGAGTGGATGTTTCTGGATGTGATGTCCATCAAGCGGCTGCTTTGTCCTGGATGGTGTCCAGCTTCTTGAGTGTTGTTAGAGCTGCCCCCATCCAGGGCAAGTGGGGAGTATTCCATCACACTGCTGTGTGTGGCGGGGGCGGGGGCGGGGGGGGGGGGGGGGGGGGAAATCAGTCAGTTTATGTTCAGCAAGCTCCCACATCCAGCCATGTGATGATGGCTGGATAGTCTGTGTTCTTATGGTTTGAATTCAGGGATTAACATTGGCCCAGGATGCTGTGATGAACAGTCCAGCTCCTCTTCCGAATATGCCGTGGGATATTTGACCCCCACCAGGCAGTTGAGCATTGCGTTTGTCGTCAGTCTGAAAGACAGCACTTCGGGCAAGGAGGGGTTAACATCTCAATCCTAGGCCAGGACTGAGGGGGGAGCTGGTGGTTTGATTCCCCCCACCCATGGAAGGTTGGTGGTGACAGACAGACAGAGAAGAAGCCTATCCCACAGTCATTACACATTTCTCGGCAGCTAAATGAATGCAGAGTGACACTTCAGTTCCCTCAGCGGGACGAAGCAGACTGGGTCATCAAGGTGGCTGAACACAAGGTCGGTACGAGTTCACCTTCAGAGGCTTTGGATGAGCGGAAGAGCCACAAAACTCGCAAAATTCATGAAGGTTCTCAGAATGCCAGTGGAGTCATTGTTTAGGACGGAGCGAAAGAGAGAGCTCAGAGAAGCCAGGAGAGGACATGAGAAACCGTTGGCAGGTAGGACCAAGGAAAACCCTAAAGCTTTCTACAGGTATGTCAGGAATAAAAGAATGATGAGGGTAAGATTAGGGCCAGTCAAGGACAGGATGCTGCTTGACCTGCTGTGCTTTTCCAGCACCACTCTCAATCCAGACTCGGGTTTCCAGCATCTGCACTCCTCGTTTTTACCCGACAGTCGTTTTTACCTGACAGTAGTTGGAAATTGTTGATGGAGTCCGAAGAGATAGGAGATGTGCTGAATGAATTTGTTTCTGTCAGTATTCACACAGGAAATAGGCAATGTTGTTGAGGAGAATACTGAGTTACAGACAACTAGACTATAGATGGGATTGAGGTTCACAAGGAGGAGATGTTAGAAATTCTGGAAAGTGTGAGAATAGATAAGTCCCCTGGGCCGATGGGATTTATTTGAGGATTCTCTGGGAAGCCAGGGAGGAGATTGCAGAGCCTTTGACTTTGCTCTTTATGTTGTCATTGTCTACAGGAATAGTGCCAGAAGACTGGAGGATAGCAAATGTTGTTCCCTTGTTCAGGAAGGTAATAACCCTGGTAATTATAGACCAGTGAGACTTACTTCGGTTGTGAGTAAAGTGTTGGGAAGGATTATAAGAAATAGGATTTGTAATAATCTAGAGAAGAATAATTTGATTAGAGATAGTCAACACGGTTTTGTGAAGGGTAGGTTGTGCCTCACAAACCTTATTGAGATCTTTGAGAAGGTGACCAAACAGGTGGATGGGGGTAAAGCCGTTGATGTGGCGTACGTGGATTTCAGTAAGGTGTTTAATAAGGTTCCCTATGGTCGATTATTGCAGAAAATACGGAGGCATGGGATTGAGGGGATTTAGTGGTTTGGATCAGAAATCCAATCAGCTGGAAGAAGGCAGAGGGTGGTATTTGATAGGAAATGTTCATCCTGGAGTTCAGATACTAGTGGGGTACTAGGAGAAAGTGAGGACTGCAGATTCTGGAGTGTGGTGTACTGCACGGATCTGTTTTGGGGCCACTGCTGTTTGTCATTTACATAAATGACCTAGATGCGTGCGTAGCAGGATGCGTTAGTAAATTTACAGGTGACACTAAGGTTGGTGGAGTTGTGGATAGTGCTGAAGGATGTTGCAGGTTACAGAGGGACATAGATAAGCTGCAGAGCTGGGCTGAGAGGTGGCAAATGGAGTTTAATGCGGACAAGTGTGAGGTGATTCACTTTAGAAGGAGCAACAGGAATACAGGGGACTGGGCTAATGGTAAGATTCTTGGTAGTGTAGATGAGCAGAGAGATCTCAGTGTCCATGTACATAGATCCCTGAAAGTTACCACCGAGGTTAATAGGGTTGTTAAGAAGGCATATGGTGTGTTAGCTCTTACTTGTAGAGGGATTGAGTTCCGGAACCAGGAGGTTATGCTGCAGATGTACAAAACTCTGGTGCGGCCGTATTTGGAGTATTGTGTACAGTTCTGGTCACCGCATTATAAGAAGGATGTGGAAGCTTTGGAAAGGGTGAAGAGGAGATTTACTAGGATATTGGTTGGTATGGAGGGAAGGTCTTACGAGGAAAGGCTGAGGGACTTGAGGCTGTTTTCGTTAGAGAGAAGAAGGTTGAGAGGTGACTTAGTAGAGACATATAAGATAATCAGAGGGTTAGATAGGGTGGACAGGGAGAGCCTTTTTCCAAGTTTGGTGACGGCGAACACGAGGGGACATAGCTTTAAATTGAGGTGTGATAGATATAGGACAGATGTCAGAGGTAGTTTCTTTACTCAGAGAGTAGTAAGGGTATGGAATGCTTTGCCTGCAACAGTAGTAGACTCGCCAAGTTTAAGGGCATTTAACTGGTCATTGGATTGGCATATGGACAAGAAGGGAATAGTGTAGATTAGATGGGCTTCAGATTGGTTTCACAGGTTGGCGTAACATCGAGGGCCGAAGGGCCTGTACTGCACTATCATGTTCTATCTTCTATATTCTCAAATAAGGTGGGCATTGAGCCACAGAAGGAGATTTCAGGCAGGTGACCAAAGGCTTACTCACAGGAGTCGGTTGTAAGGAGCTGGCAGATTGGGCTTCCTCATTCCTAATGAAGGGCTTTTGCCTGAAACGTCGATTTTCCTGCTCCTCGGATGCTGCCTGACCTGCTGTGCTTTTCCAGCACCACTCTAATCTAGACTCTGATCTGCAGTCCTCACTTTTGCCTCGAGTGAGGGTGGGGGTTGGAGAGGTTTAGGGAGGGAGTTACAGAGCCTGGAGCAGGTTGTGGAGAGATGGAGATCTGGGATGTTTGAGAGGCCAGACATAGGACAGCACAGAGCTCCTAGAGGGCTGGAGGGTGAGCTGGAGCAGATGACAGTGATAGGGAAGGGAGAGGCCATGGAGGGATCTGAATTTTCAACTCGAGACATTGCCTCAACCTACAGTCGATGCCATTCAGTAAGGTGGGTGAACAGGGATTTTGTCAGGGTTTGGATTTAGAGTTTCGAATGAGCTGATGTTGGGTAGAGAATGGGAGTTTGGCCAGGGAGAGATATTGGTGGGAGACACACTCACTGCCCACTATCCAGGGAAGTAATCAGTGAGGCAGCCTGAGAAACAGGCTGCTTTACTTTGATATCTTGTTATAATGAAAAAAGCAGCTCTGAATAAGTGACATTCACTTCGAGACTGATTTATTGCAGATCGTCCAGATCCTGCTTAATGCCTTTTAGCAAACGCTCTGTTAAAACTGACATCAGAGTTTAGAAAATCCATACACATTTACTTTCTTATTTATGTTCATTTAATCTTGAGCTTCCCATTCAGCCTTCGTTCACCACGTTCCAATCCATCGATCAGGGGCAGGGACTTCATCTGCCAATTGCAGCAAGAAACAAACAGAGCCTAAAGACTGAGTATATCTATCTCAGACACCCTCGCCCTCCCCCCACCACTTCCTCATTCTGTTCATTCCATCGAAACTCTCCCAGGAAGGTATCACACTCCCCTCACATCCTCCATCAGTCTGCTCACTTTGTTAACTCCCGCCTTCCCTCCATCCCCCTCTCCTCCCTCCATCACTGCTCCCCTCCCTCCATCACTGTTCCCCTCCCTCCGTCACCCCTCCCCTCCCTCCATCACTGCTCCCCTCCCTCCATCACTGCTCCCCTCCCTCCATCACTGCTCCCCTCCCTCCGTCACCCCTCCCCTCCCTCCATCACTCCTCTCCTCCTTCCGTCACCCCTCCCTCCATCACTCCTCTCCTCCTTCCGTCACCTCTCCCCTCCCTCTATCACCCCCCTCCATCATCCCTCCCCTCCCTCTGTCACCCCTCCCTTCCCTCTGCCACTCCTCCCCCCCCATCATCCATCCCCTCCCCTCCCTCCAGCACCCCTACCGTCCCTTTGTCATCTCTCCCCTCACTCCATCACCCCTCCCCTCCCTCTGTCACTCCTCCCTTCCCTTCATATCTCCTCCCCTCCCTCTCTCACTCCTTCCCTCCCTCCCTCTATTACCTCGTACCTCCATCACTCATCCCCTTCCTCTCTCACTGTTCTCCACAGTCCTTCATTCCTCCACTCCCTCTATCACTCCTCCCCTCACTCGATCACTCATTCCTCTCTCCATCACCTCTCGCTGTTCTCTTTCCATTACTTGTCCCCTCCCTCTGACACTCCATCTCTCCCTCTCTCACTCCTCCCCTCACTCTCTCACTCCTTCCCACCTTCTCTCAGCCCTCCCCTCCCTCTCTCACTCCGCCCCACTACCAACACACCTCCCCTCCCTTAATTCCACGTCTCACTCTCTTCCCACCCCTGTTTCTCCCTCTATCTGTCCCTCCATCAATTCTCCTTCCTTCAGTCACTATTCCCCACCTTCCAACAATCACTCTCTTCCTTCATTCCTCCGATGCCTTCCTCACCTCCCCATCCCACTTCCTCTCTCTATCCATCCAACATTTCCCCTCTCCCTCAGCCACTCACTCAGAGTCATCACCCAGGACGCCCACCTGGTAAAGAGCATTGTTTGTGTTGAACACCAAAACAGAGCCATTACAGCCGATTAGTCCCAGCCTGGGACAGGCAGTTCTGCAGATCTGTCTCTGGGTCTGCTTTACAGTGAGCTCAGGTGGTGAGTTCTAGCTTGGCACACCATTGTCCGTTACCAATGGAACTCATCCTCAGTGAGCTTCACAGCGAGATGAGCTGATGATTCCTGGTGGGCCTTGTAGGAGTTATGAGATTCCTTTCCATCCATCATTCCCTTGCTCCCTTTCCCTCCATCACTCTCCCTCTCTCTGACCCTCCATCACTCTCCCTCTCTCTGACCCTCCGTCATTAAATCCTACTTATTGACTAAAGTTCAGCCTTCAACACTATTATCCCCTTGAGACTGATTACTAAACTTAGTGATCTCGGACTAAGCCCCACTCTCTGCAACTGGATCCTCAGTTTCCTGACACACAGGCCACAATCAGTGAAGATTGGGGACAATATTTCATCCTCACGAACACTCAGCACTGGAGCCCCCCCAGGGGTGCATACTCAGCCCCCTACTGTACTCACTGTATACCCAAGACTGTGTTGCCAAATACCAGACTAATGCCATTTACAGGTTTGCTGATGACACCACCATAGTCGGTCGAATCTCAGATGGCAACGAAACAGACTACAGACGGGAGGTGGAAGACCTGGAAAAATGGTGCACTGAGAACAACCTAGCTCCCAATGCCGGCAAAACCAAGGAACTCATTACTGACTTTCGGCGGGATGTTACTCATGTCCCCCCTACACATTAACAGCACAGAGGTGGAACGAGTGCGGAGTGTCAAGCTCCTGGGAGTGGTCATCCACAACAAGCTTTCTTGGTCTCTTCATGTGGACGCACTGTTTACAAAGGCCCAACAACATCTCTTCTTCCTCAGGCAGCTGAGGACATTTGGCATTACGGTGAATCCCCTTGCCAACATTTATAGGTGTGCCATCGAGAGCATTCTGTCTGGATGTATCACTACCTGGTCTGGCAACTGTACCATTCAAGATCGGAGACGGTTACAGACAATGGTGAACTCAGCCCGGACAATCACAAAGGCCAACCACCCATCTATAGAATCCATCGACCAGCCCCGCTGTCAAGGAAAGGCCGCCAGCATTCTCAAAGATCCATCCCACCCTGGCAATGTTTTCCTACAACCTCTACCATCGGGGAGAAGGTACAGAAACCCGAACACACGCACCAGCCGGTTTCAAAACAGTTTCTACCCTACTGTTGTTAGAATACTGAATGGACTCACAAACTCTTAACATTCACCTGTACCTGTGTTTTTGTTTTTGCCGCTGTTTACTTATTATTTACTTATCTATGTTACTGAACTCTGTGGTCTGCCTGTATTGCTCGCAAGACAAAGCTTTTCACTGTGCCCTGGTACACGTGACAATAAACTCAATTCAATTCATCACTCCCTCTCTCTGCCCGTCCATCACTCCTCCTCTCTCTATCCCTCCATCACTCCCTCTCTCTGTTCCTCCATCACTCCCCCTCTCTCTATGCCTCCATCACTACCCCTCTCTCTATCCCTCCACCACTCCCTCTCTTTATCCCTCCATCACTCCCTTCTCTCTATCCCTCCATCACTCCCACTCTCTCTGTCCCTCCATCACTCCCTCTCCCTTTCCCTCCATCACTCTCTCTGTCCCTCCATCACTCCCCCTCCCTTTCCCTCCATCACTCTCTCTGTCCCTCCATCACTCCCCCTCCCTTTCCCTCCATCACCTCTCCTCTTCTCCCTCCATCATTCTTTCCTTGCAGTTTACTCTCTTTGATAAAGATCTTTAGTAAATCCTGACCAGATGCTCAGGGTGATGTCGACCCTGGATTGGAGAGTGCATTCACTTTGTGTTCTGTCTGCTTTCAGCGTGATGCATTAACCAGATAACTCCGCACCTCCCTGCACTTTTGTTTTGCATAATCAGGCTGTTTGGAAGTAAATTAAAAACCGTTTATGAATGAACTCTCCTAGTTTATGTAGAGCAGTTTGGTGATTAACCATTGTTAAGCTTATCTAAATGAGCTCATTAGGGAAGATAAATGGGGAGAATATATCCTGACAAGCTGAAGCGATGTAGAATCTCATTTTATTCACCGATACTGATCTGCTGCGCAATCGCCTCATGTGTTCATTAAAGGGCTCTGTTTACACAGTTAGGCAATGCTGATTGGAAAATCCACTCTCTATGCTAATGCAGCCACTCACATTGACTCACAGATTCCACAAACAATCCCAGGCTGAATCCTGGGCTTTTAGAGTGTTGCATGGAATCAGCAAGATGCCAGTGATGGCTTGGCTGGTGTGTGTGCCCGGTTTCAGGAAGGACAGCTGTTCCCTTCACCTTGCCCCACGGCCGAGTCCCACACCAATGTCACTGAGGCTGAGTTGGCCAGCTGACTGAGTGCCCACAGTGATGACCTGCTAGCTGGCAATCCCACCTGATGGAGACCCACCAACCTGGGCAAGGATCTGAGCAGGAGCCCGACTGTGTAATTGAGGCTGACAGTAATATCGATGGTCAGTATTGACGGCATTATCAGAGCCACAACCGTTCAGCTGAGACATTAAACTGAGGATTTGTCTGCCTGCTCAGGTACACATGAAAGATCCTATTGTTTCAACTTGTTCATGAGCAATCATTACCCATCCCTAGTTGCCCCTTGTGAAGGTGGGAGTGAGCTGCCTTCTTGAACCGCTGCAGTCCATGTGCTGTGGGTTGACCCACAATGCCCTGAGGGAGGGAATTCCACCTTTTGGGCCCAGTGACAGTGAAGGAACGGTGATATATTTCCAAGTCAGGATGGTGAGGGGTTCGGAGGGGGTGGTGTTCCCACATACCTGAGAACTGGCATCCAGGCAAGTGGAGAGCAAAGGAGCAGTTTGACAAGGTAGCCCAGCCCCACCTTCTCCAGGGGCAATTAGGGATGGGCAATAAATGCCGGGCCCAGCCAGCGATGCCCACAGCCCATGAGTGAATGAAACAAATGAGTATTCTTTCACACTCCCGTTTCTTATGAATGGTGGACAGCTATTCAAAGAAGGCCAGAGGTTAGAAGTCTTCCCAGGGACCTATTCAATATTTACCCCTCCATTCAGACATTTATCACCTTGTCGTTTACGGGAGCTTGCTGTGTGCGGATTGGGTGCTGTCGTCCCCACATGACGGCATTGTCAACATTGGTTAGGCCACTGTTGGAATATTGCATGCAATTCTGGTCTCCTTCCTATCGGAAAGATGTTGTGAAACTTGAAAGGGTTCGGAAAAGATTTACAAGGATGTTGCCAGGGTTGGAGGATCTGAGCTACAGGGAGAGGCTGAACAGGCTGGGGCTGTTTTCCCTGGAGCGTCGGAGGCTGAGGGGTGACCTTATAGAGGTTTACAAAATTATGAGGGGTATGGACAGGGTAAATAGGCAAAGTCTTTTCCCTGGTGTCAAGGAGTCCAGAACTAGAGGGCATAGATTTAGGGTGAGAGGGGAGAGATATAAAAGAGACCTAAAGGGCAACTTTTTCATGCAGAGGGTGTTACGGGTATGGAATGAGCTGCCAGAGGAAGTAGTGGAGGCTAGTACAATTGCAACATTTAAGAGGCATTTGGATGGGTATATGAATAGGAAGGGTTTGGAGGGATATGGGCCGGGCGCTGGCAGGTGGGACTAGATTAGAACATAGAACGTAGAACAGTACAGCACAGAACGACCATTGATCCTCATGTAAGGTAAACCTAATGTATGAACTCTCAAATGTCTGTGACCAAATGCATGTCCAGATTGGGTTGGGATATCTGGTCGACATGGATGGGTTGGACCGAAGGGTCTGTTTCCATGCTGTACATCTCTATGACTCTATGACTCTATAAGTCCTGGGATGTAATGTTGTTTGGGACATTCTGATGCCAGGAAATTCATTGTAGAAATGAAACCTCCTTCTTTCATTCTGACTTCAAGATCTGTTTGTTGTCTTCTCTCTTTCCCAATTGTAAAGCTGAACACATTTCTATATTCTTTGACCTTTATGTTTGATGGTTTGGTTTATTTTTCTATGTTTTAAGATGGAGCCAGAGAGTGGAAACACTTTTAACTCTGCAGGATAACCCCTGTATTCGTGAAATTGGTTCCTGCTGTTTCCCGCAGCCCAAACATAGTGTAGGGAACCTTCCGGAATCAGTGACCAAGTGGCTGCTGGAAAGGTAAATTTCCCATTGGAATGATTGGGTTTGTTCCTATCTGTGCGTTCGGCTTTCCACAGGGGGTCATAGAACATATCCCCCACAGGTACAGGGGGGCTACTGTATTGTGGAACAAGATACCGGTGACAATAAATTAATCAAGTTAAATGACTAGAGAAATTGAGGTTTTCATTACGAGAAAGAATGAAGCATATATCAGGTATCGACAGCAGAAATCAAGCGAATCCTTAGAAGAGTATAAATGCAGTAGGACATAGAAGATAGAATAGGACAGCACAGAACAGGCCCTTCGGCCCACAATGTCGTGCTGAGGATTATTCCTAATCTAAAATAAAATAACCTAACCTACATACCCCTCAACTCACTGCTCTCCCTGTGCATGTCCAGCAGTCGCTTTGACAAAGGGTCAGTTAGACTCGAAATGTCAGCTCTTTTCTCTCCTTACAGACGCTGCCAGACCTACTGGGATTTTCCAGCATTTTCTCTTTTGGTTTCAGATTCCAGCATCCGCAGTAATTTGCTTTTATCCAGTAGTCGCTTACTTGTCCCCAATGACTCTGCTTTCACCATCACAGCTGGTAACGCATTCCATGCATTCACAACTCTCTGCGTAAAGAACCTACCTCTGACATCTCCTTTATACCTTCCTTTTAATATCTTCAAACTATGACCCCTCATACCAGTCAAACCTGCTCTGGGGAAAAGTCTCTGGCTATTGACTCTATCTATTCCTCTCATTATCTTGTACACCTCGATCAGGTCTCCTCTCTTCCTTCTTCTCTCCAGAGAGAAAAGTCCAAGTTTATTCAACCTTCCTTCATAAGGCAAGCCCCCCAGTCCAGGCAGCATTCTGATAAACCTTCTTTGCACCCTCTCCAAAGCTTCTGTATCTTCCCTATAGTAGGGCAACCAGAACTGGACACAGTATTCCAAGTGTGGTCTCACCAGGATCTTGTAGAGCTGCAGCAAAACCTCGCAGCTCTTAAACTCAATCCTCCTGTTAATGAAAGCCAAAACACCATATGCTTTCTGAACAACTCTATCCACTTGGGTGGCAACTTTGAGGGATCTATGTACTTGCACACCCAGATCCCTCTGTTCCTCCACACTGCCAAGAATCCTGTCTTTAATCCTATATTCAGCATTCGAGTTTGACCTTCCAAAATGCATCACTTCACATTTATCCAGGTTGAACTCCATCTGCCATTTCCCAGCCCAGCTCTGCATCCTGTCTATGTCGCGCTGCAGCCTGCAATACCCCTCGATACTATCAATGGCACCTCCAACCTTTGTGTCATCTGCAAATTTACTAACCCACCCCTCAACCTCGTCATCTGAGTCATTTATAAAAACTATGAAAAGCAGAGGCCCAAGAACAGAGCCCTGCGGGACCCCACTCAACACTGACCTCCAGGCAGAATACTTCCCATCTATAACCACTCTCTGCCTTCTGTCAGCCAGCCAATTCTGAATCCAGACAGCCAAATCTCCCTGTATCCCATACTTCCTGACTTTATGATGAGCCTACCATGGGGAACCTTATCAAATGCCTTGCTGAAGTCCATATACACCACATCCACTGCTCGACCTTCATTGACCTGTCTTGACACCTCCTCAAACAACTCAATAAGATTTGTGAGGCATGACCTGCCCCTCACAAAGCCATGCTGACTGCCTTTAATCACACTAGGCTTTGCTAAATAGTCATAAATCCTATCCCTCAGAATTCTTTCCAAAACCTTGCTGACCACAGATGTAAGACTGACTGGTCTGGAATTGCCAGGGATTTCCCTATTACCCTTCTTGAAAAGATGAACTACATTTGCCTCCTTCCAATTCTCCTCTTAAGTATATTCTTATCCTAGGAGTACACTTCAGAGGGAAATCAGGAGGGGAAAAAGGGGACATGAGATAGCTTTGGCAAATAGGGTTAAGGAGAATTCGAAGGGATTTTATAAATATATTAAGGACAAAATGGGTAACTAGAGAGAGAATAGGGCCCCTCAAAGATCAGAGATGGAAATGTGTTGCTGGAGAAGCGCAACAGGTCAGGCAGCATCTAGGGAACAGGAGAATCGACGTTTCGGGCATTAGCCCTTCTTCAGGAATTCTCCCCTCAAAGATCAGCAAGGCAGCCTTTGTGTGAAGCCGCAGGAGATGAGGAAGATACTAAACGAGTATTTTGCATCAGTATTTACTGTGGAAAAGAATATGGAAGATACAGAATGTAGGGAAATAGATGGTGACACCTTGCAAAATGTCCAGATTACAGAGGAGGAAGTGCTGGATGTCTTGAAATGGTTAAAGGTGGATAAATGCCCAGGACCTGACCAGGTGTACCCGAGAACTCTGTGGGAAGCTAGAGAAATGAATGCTGGGTTTCTTGCTGAGATATTTGTATCATCGATAGTCACAGGTGAGGTGCCGGAAGACTGGAGTTTGGCAAACATGGTGCCACTGTTTATGAAGGACGGTAAGGACAAGCCAGGGAACTGTAGACCAGTGAGCCTGACCTTGGTGGTGGGCAAGTTGTTGGAGGGAATCTTGAGGGACAGGATGTATATGTATTTGGAAAGGCAAGGACTGATTAGGGATAGTCAACATGGCTTTGTGCGTGGGAAATCATGTCTCACAACCTTGATTCAGTTTTTTGAAGAAGTAACAAAGAAGATTGATGAGGGCAGAGCAGTAGATGTGATCTATATGGACTTCAGTAAGGCGTTCGGCAAGGTTCCCCATGGGAGACTGATGAGCAGGTTAGATCTCATGGAATACAGGGAGAACTAGCCATTTGGATACAGAACTGGCTCAAAGGTAGAAGACAGAGAGTGGTGGTGGAGGGTTGTTTTTCAGACTGGAGGTCTGTGACCAGTGGTGTGTCACAAGGATCAGTGCTGGGTCTACTGCTTTTTATCATTTACATAAATGATTTGGATGTGAACATAAGAGGTACAGTTAGTCAGTTTGCAAATGACACCAAATTGGCAGTGTAGTGAACAGTGAAGAAGGCTACCTCAGATTACAAAGGGATCTTGACCAGATGGGCCAATGGGCTGAGAAGCGGCAGATGGAGTTTAATTTAGATAAATGTGAGGTGCTGCATTTTGGAAAGGCAAATCTTAGCAGGACTTATACACTTAATGGTAAGGTCCTAGAGAGTGTTGCTGAACAAAGAGACCTTGGATGCAGGTTCATAGCTCCTTGAAAGTGGAGTCGCAGGTAGATAAGATAGTGAAGCCGGCGTTTGGTATACTTTCCTTTATTGGGGGGAGTCCAGAACTAGAGGGCATAGGTTTAGGGTGAGAGGGGAATGATATAAAAGAGACCTAAGGGGCAACTTTTCATGCAGAGGGTGGTACGTGTAAGGAATGAGCTGCCAGAGGAAGTGGTGGAGGCTGGTACAATTGCAACATTTAAAAGGCATCTGGATGGGTATATAAATGGGAAGGGTTTGGAGGGATTTTGGCCAAGTGCTGGCAAATGGGACTCAATTAGGTTGGGATATCTGGTTGGCATCGACGAGTTGGACTGAAGGGTCTGTTTCCGTGCTGTATGTGTTGATGTCTCTCTGACTCTAGATGAAGGTAACTGGGACAGGCACAACCATTCTGACTTTCCAGTATTGTCCACATTTGGGAAGGAATCCTAAGCAGCTGCAAGCTTCATGTCTATTTGAAAAGTGATACAAAATACGATTATCGCTGTCCTTGGATGTTCACAGAACACACTCGAAAAAGCAGTTTAATTTCTCTTGAATTCTCACCTGTCCTGAATGTGCTGACACACGGTTCCATGAGCAGTCACTTCAGCCCATCTCCCTTCCTTTTTCCTTTCATCAGCAGGCCAGCAGCCTGTGTGCCTTTGGAAAGGCGATAGAGGCAAAAAAAAATGGCAGATGCTGGAATCCAAGGTAGACAAGCAGGAGGCTGGGGGAACACAGCAACCAGGCAGCACCAGGAGGTGGAGAGGTCAACGTTTCGGATGTTACCCTTCCTCAGGACTGGGGGTGGGCATAGGAGGAGCTGCAGATAAAGGAGGTGAAATAAGGATAGGGTGAAGACAGGTAGAGGGTAGGACTTCAGCCAAGATTACAGTGGTGCTGAAAAAGCACAACTGGTCAGGCAGCATCTGAGGAGCAGGAAAAACGATGGTTTGGGCAAAAGCCCTTCATCAGGAATGTGGCCACTCTAATCTTGACTCTGACCTTCAGCATCTGCAGTTCTCACTTTCAGTCCTCACATGCAAGGACTGCACAAAACACTCCATAGAACAAACAGGAAGAAGCTAACGATCTGCACCCATGAACACCAACTAGCCACGAAACGACACGACCAGCGAACCCTAGTAGCCACACACGCAGATGACAAGCAACATGAGTTCGACTGGGACAACACTACTATGATAGGACAAGCCAAACAGAGAACAGCCAGGGAATTCCTAGAGGCATGGCACTCATCCACAGATTCAATCAATAAGCACATCGACCTGGACCCAATATACTGGCCACTGCAGCGGGCAGCTGGAACTGACAACCGGAAGCGGCAGATTCAAACCACTACAAATACCGGAGGAAACATCACAGAAGCGCTTCGCAGGAGGCTCCCAAGCACTGAGGATGTCACCTAGACAGGGGACGAAACGTCTGCAACACAAATTCCCAGCTCGGTGAACAGAACCACAACAACGAGCACCCGAGCTACAAATCTTCTCACAAACTTTGTCCTCAATTTCACCTCGAGAGTAGGACCTATCTTTCCGATGTGTGGAGCTGATATTTCACCTCCAAGGTTCAAGGTAGTTGGGGCTATTGCACGAGAGTGCACCAGACTGCAGATAAAACCATCAAATTCAGTGCACACTAGGATATCTAGGGTTAATAATACCAGAAGATTTCAGAGCAGAATTAGACCATTTGGCCCATTTAGTAAGGTCTGGCATTCAATCATTGCTGATCTGTTTCTCAACCATTCTCCTGCCTTCTTTATCTCTTTATCCCTCTTACCAATCAAGAACCTATCTAGCTCGGTCTTAAATACACACAATGACTTGGCCTCCACAGCCCTCTGTGGCAATAAATTCCACAAGTTCCCCCACCCCCCCCAGCTGAAGAAATTCCTCCCCATCTCAGTTCTAAAGGATCACCCCTTCACTCTGAGGTTGTACCCTTGGGTCCTAGACTCTCCCACTGGTAGAAATATCTTCTCCATGTCCACTCTATCCAGGTCTCTCAGTGTTCTGCAATGAGGACCATCGAATCCTTCGAAATTCCAGCGAGTACAGACCCAGAGTCCTCAACTGCTCCTCCTATGACAAGCTCTTCATCCCCAGGATCATTCCTGGAAAGCTTCTCTGGACCCTCTACAACTCCAATACATCCTTCCTTAGACATGGGGCCCAAAACTGCTCGCAATATTCCAAATGCCGTCTGACTAGAGCCTTACACAGCCTCAGCAGCACATCTCTGCTCTTGTATTCTAGCAATCTTGAAATGAATACTAACATTACATTTGCCTTCCCAACTTTAAGAGAATCTTGAACTAGGACTACCAAGTCCCTTTGTGCTTCAGAGTTCCGAAGGCTTTCCCTATTTCGAAAATAGCCCATGCCTCTATTCTTCCTACCAAAATGTATAACTTCATTATATTCCATCTGCCATTTCTTTTCCCCCTCTCCCCTAACTTGTCCAAGTCCTTCTGCAGCTTCCCCGCCTCCTCAACATGACCTGTCCCTCCATCTATCTGTGTCTCATCTGCAAACTCAGCAGCAGTGCCCTCAGTTCCTTCATCCAGATCGTTAATCTATAATGAGAATAGTTGTGGTCCCAACATGGACCCCTGCAAAACTCCATTAGTCATTGACTGCTATCCTGAAAAGTACCCCCTTTATGCCCACTGTCTACCTTCTGCCAGTCAGCCAATCCTCTATCCATGCCAGGACCTTGTCCCTAACACCGTGGGCTCTTATCTTATTCAGCAGCCTTGTGTACAGCACCTTGTCAAATGTTTCCTGGAAATCCAAATATATCATGCCCACTGGCTCCCCTTTGTCTAATTTAGTCATTACCTCCTCAAAGAATTCTAAGAGATTTGTCAGGCATGACCTCTCCTTGACAAAGCCATGCTGATCCAACATTGTCTTACCATGCACTTCCAAGTACTCTGCAATCTCATTCTTAATATTGGACTCAAAAATCTTACCAAAGATGTAGGTCAGATTAACTGGCCTTTATTCTCTGGTTTTCAGCTTCCCACCATTCTTAAACAAGGGTGTTACATTAGCCATTTTCTAGCCCTTTGGCACCCTCCCTGACTCCAGCGATCCCTGAAATATCACCACCAATGGCTCCACAACCTCCTCACCCATTTCTTCAGAATTCTGGGGTGTAGTCCATCTGGTCTAGGTGATGTCTTTGCAGTTACCTTGACTCAACTGTAATACTATTATATTTGATTCCAGTTTCTCCCTCTCCAATTGCAGGGTGAATTCGATCATATTATGGCCACTGTCCCCGAGGGGTTCCTTCACATTAAGCTCCCTAATCAAGTCTGCCTCATTACACATCACCAGATCCAGGATTGTTTGTTCCCTCGTGGGCTCTACCACAAGCTGCTCCAAAACACATTGCATGGACATTTCACAAATTTATTTTCCTGACATTCACTATTAACCTGATTCTCCCAGTCCACCTGCATATTGAAGTCCAGATGGTTATTGTAGCAGTGCCTGTTTAATGCACTAAAGTCCACCACAGCCCAGATAAAACCAGCAAGTGCAGCACACTCTGGAAGTTCGCTGTCCTGCTAACCCTCAGCCCATTCCCTTCTCACTGATCTGAAATACCCTGATGTAACATTCTCCGCAGGAGACCCAAGTTGTGATCACATCCCTCCTTGGTGTCATCCCCTCATTTATATTTTATTTGCCTCCAGCTCCCAGAGCCCTCCACAATTTCTCACCGCCTCAGAGTTTTCACCTGTTGCCTCACCTTGATGGTCTTCCCCTCTCCATTTGAGGCTGTGCTACCGGATGCCTGAGTTTTAAACTCTATAATTCCCTCCCCAAACCTCCCCACCTGTGGTTGTCTCTCTTTCGTTTTAATGCGCCCCCAGCTAAAACCAGCTTTCTTTGACAAGCTCTTGGTCAGATGATCTAACATCACCTTTTAAGCCTCCATTTTCAACATTCATTGGAGGCATTTAATTTCAGGATATTTTTGTGTTGAAGCTGCTATGTGAATGTAAGTCTCTTTCATTTCATTCCAATACAGCACAAAAAGAGGCCACTTGGCCTATCATGCTGCACTAACTTTGAGAAAGGCTTTCCAATTAGTCTTTCTCTCTTACTCTCTCCTCATAACCACGCATGTTTTCACGTGTCACGATCTTTGAGTGGTCTGTGAATCAATCAGAGCACAGCCTGGAATTTCCCTGATAATAGCTGTGCTGAAAATGGCCATTTGGACCGTGGTTCACTTTCACTGAACGCTCGGCAAGCCCTGAGGAAATTC
The DNA here is from genome assembly GCF_037043375.1 of Chiloscyllium plagiosum. Classification (NCBI taxonomy): domain Eukaryota; kingdom Metazoa; phylum Chordata; class Chondrichthyes; order Orectolobiformes; family Hemiscylliidae; genus Chiloscyllium; species Chiloscyllium plagiosum. Next base: position 7,921,832 of record NW_028270150.1, on the reverse strand, counting down.
AGTGCCTGACTCCATTTCAGAGAGAAACGCACAGAATCATTCCTAACTTGACCCATGCTGACAACAGAATCCAGTTCCCACTTGGGAGAGAAACTTCATTTCGAAAAACATTTCGAACCAGAAACTTCAGGGTTGGGGATAGATCGAAGAAGTTGCGACTGTTTTCCTTGGACATTTTCAAAAACATGAGAGGGCTGGATAGATCAGATCGGGGGAAATTCTTCCTGCTTGTAAAAGGAACAAGAATGGGAGGGGCATAGATTTAACATTTTGTGAAAATAAAGCATGGGTGATGTGAGAAAAGAACTTTTTCACACAGCGAGTTGTTAGGGTCTGGAATGCATGGCCTGGAAATGTGGTGGAGGCAGGTTCAATTGAGGTGTTGAAGAGACGCATTGGTTGATGACTTAGATAGAAATGGTGTGCAGGAATATGGAGAAACAGCAGGAGATTGGCACAAAGGAACAGACGTGGTGCAGGCACGATGGGCTGAATGGCCTCCTTCCGTGCCGTAACAATTCCATTATTCCATAATCTCCACATGTCCCAAAGTGGAACACACTCTGTGAAATTCTGCTGAGGCACATTCAATATAATAATGCAGGAAACACAGCAATCAATCAGGATGCACAAACAGACATATTTTAGCAATGTTGGTTGAGAGAGAGATTGGCCAGAACTCAGTAAGTTGAGCTCCATTGTTGTTCGAACTTTCCAAACACTCGAGGGTTTAATATCCCATCTGATGCTTGCCCCCTCTGTCAGTGTTTTTGGGTCAAACTCTTGGGACTCTCTTCCTAGCAGCCCTGTGAGTGCCCCTCCATTACAAACAGCTCATCACCACCTTCTCCCAGGTGACTAGTGACAGGAGATCAATGCTGGGCTAACCAATAACATCCTGTGAACCAATAAGCAATCGTTACAGAGACTATCAACATGGATTGCATACTGAGGCATTAGGCTTGGGATTGGAACTTGTGACATTCAGGCAAGGTCATTACCCACTGAGCTGCAGTTGAACATATTTGAAACATTTGAGGGATTCACGTCTGGCACTGCCTGCCCTTAGGTAGGGAATAATAGATGCAAAGTCCCAGTCGGGCCTTGGAGCAGAGAGTGTTGAGGTTAAAGTGAAGGTTTTGATAGTCAGGGTGTTGGTTAAAAGCGGGGGGATCGATTGCTGGTTTCAGTTGGAGTTCCAGACAATAATCCTTGTGTTTTGTTTTTGAATTGATTCACCCCAGGTGAGAACAGACTAGAATATTATCATTCCCAACCCATCGCCGCTGTTCAGCATTAACAAGGGATCCAACTGTGTAGCCGCCAAACCGAGCTGGGTTAAATCAGGATTTTCACAAAAAGAGCTCTCCAGCAAATTTCATTCCAAATTACTCCAATTTGCATTTATGTTGTTGTTTGGAAGGACTCCATTTCCAAATGCAAACCCAGCAGGACCAGCAATCAGGACTTAAAAGGAGAAAGTGATGAGGGGTTGCCTACAAACAAGAACTACTTGGTCGTGTTCTCGTGTTCACCGAAGGAGTCAGTCAATTAGAGCTAGTTTTATACAGTCCTGCTGAGCGCAGGTCACTCAGAGTCACACCCTCCTTGAATTCAGGTAATGAATGATGAATGCACAGCACAATCGAGACCTCCCAAGGTGCTGGTGAGAATGCTGAGGCACAGCAAAGGAAAAACAAGAGAAAGACTTATTCTCAGATGCCTCAGTGTTGCGTTAAAGGGGACGAGGCTGGGTGAACGGGTACATTATATAACGGTACTTTCAACATTGAGACTGTAAATTGAAGCACTTTCCCTGAGCTTGCACACTACGAGATTCTTCAGAAATGGCCTCCCCACCATGTAACGACCATTTTAAAATCATTTATTCTTTAATGGATATCACACGTCACTCGTTGTCTTTTTGAATACAATTGAAAATCATTTTCTGGAGTCCCAAATAGTCCAGAGTGGGTGGGTCTGGATACCAATAGCACTTATCTTTCCCTAAAGGATGTCAGTGAGACCCGTGGGATTTTCATGACAATTGATGCTAGTCGAATGAACCATGTTGTTACGATCTCAGCTGATTGTCATATCAAACATGTCAGATCCCAGAATGCAACCTGGGATAATGTTCTGACAAAGGGTCACTAGACTTGAAACATTAATTGTTTCTCTCTGCGCAGATGCTGCTGAGTTTCTCCAATGCTGTCAGGTTTTGTCTCAGATTTCTAGCACCTGGAGTTCTTTGTATTTATTGATGGATTTTTTTGCAGCTGGTTAATAAGGTAATTAGTCACTGAAACCTAAGCATATGAGGCTGTGAATGTTCTTTAACATTGACTCATAGATCTCTTACAGCAAAGGAAAATAAACATAAATAGATTTAGGACTATTAGAAAGATCTGAACACAAACATCAAAATAACATTTTAACTTGTTTTCTACTCTATCTATTATAGAAATGGATAACTTTTTAAAATCATTACGTCACCGATTTTCTTCAGCTGTTCTGTTTTGAAGCCTGGCACCAATTTTAGGTTTCCTTTTCATGTCTGATGACAGAAACCACTCACAGTTCTGATTCGTAAACTTTCTGAGTTCTAACAACCTGAACACTTCTATCCAAGCTCTCCTGGCTTGGGAGCTGCACAGAAAAGGAACCAGTTCTGCTGCAGTGACTGTTTCCCTGAAACTAAAAGCGTCATTCTTCTGAACTGAGATGTGGAGTTTGTGTTTTAAAATCAACACTAAATAGTGGACAGAATGTGTTTGTTCCTCATGCCATCAACTCAGCAGTGTAAACATTTCACCATTAACAGTACAACAATTCTCAATTGCATATTTTCTTGTTAGTGATGCATTTTGGTCACTGCATTATACATTTTCATTATATCTTCTCCAAAGGAAAAAAAAATGCATCCCAGAGACATTTTCACTTATTATCACATTTTCATTTTTATCAAAGTTAGTAAAAATGATTTCTACTGTACATCAACGCTAATAGTATATTTGCATCAAAGAGCCACTGATTTTGACAATATCCTACATAATTTGATTTATTTGTTCTTTGCAAAGTGCCAGCTGTAATTTTGCTGCTGTCAGCCAAATGATTTTTTTTTAAAATTGTATGGTTGTAACATTAAACTCCAACTAACAGCCCTACAGTCTTACCATGAATGTTTCCCAAGAAATACAGAGGGTTTTAATCTGTATATTTAATGGTGCATTCGGAGATGTTGGATATGTTAGCATCAATTGTATATATAACCAGCACATGTGTATAAGGTGATGAGGGGCATAGACAGGATGGATATAACCAACCGTTCCCCCTTGTTGAAGAGTTAATAGAGGAGATTTAAGGGAGGATTTGAGGAAATTATTTTGTCACCCAAAATTTGCTACCTGGTAGAGTAGTTGAGGCAAGAAACCTCACAGCCTTTAAAAAGTATTTGAATGAGCACTCGAGATGTCATAACAGTCAATGCCAGTTCTAGATAGCAAGATTAATGTAGATGTTGAGTAGTTTTTGTCAATGGGCTGAAGGGGCTTTTCTGTATTATATGATTCTATGAAGACTCAGCTTTTTTCAGCTAAGTCCAAGCTGTTGTTGAGCATTGTAGAGATGTTTCACCCCAAGTTCCAATGAGTGTATTTTACCCAACACTTACTGCATTAATTACTGACCACAAGATGATGATCCTCATGTCCAACTCCATCCCACCTTACCACGTACCACTCCAACAACAACTCGCTATACACCGAGAGACAAGACTCCCCTCGTGCCCGCACCAATATAGAAAGACTGTGAGTCTGGACAAGTGTTGGAGCCCTGCTCAGTGATGGGCCTAATCGGATCCTGGGGGATTTTCTGAAAGGGAGTGGCAGGTCCTGTTTGAAGGGACGGTGCAGAGAAGAGGAAGCCTTTTCTTGGAAGATTGACAGGAGGAGGATGTGCCACCAGGCACTGCCAACATGACCTTGGGTCTCCATGCCAGTTAATGCTGTCCCCACAGTGTGCTGTGAGAAGATTAATGTTGGAGTAAGTGCCACACTCCTCACACTAAGGCTAACACACCGTCCACATCACCTGGAGGCATGAGGAACGGTGTGGGTACATAGCACTGGGTCATGCTGACACCTTTGGCCCTCTCCGTCCAACATTCAAATGCTTTCGCAGCCTCTGTTCCCAGAGCTCAAGTTGTCATTGAGTTGTGAAGCAGGAACCCATAGAGAGGATCAATGGGCCAGGGAACATGGCTCCTACAGCTCTGTGCCCTAGGTCTGGGTGTTAGGTACTTTCCATTTAAAAACCGGAACAGCCCCCTCCCTCCCATGTACCCCGCCCACTCTGGTTGCACCCATTTTCTTCCCTATGATGAACTCTCCAGAATGATGAGAGGTGACAGTGAGTGCTCCTTGGCCAGTGACCCTTAACCCCTGCATCGACGTGTCAAGTGGACATCCAAAGCGCATTCATGGTAACCTATCCCATAAACCCCATGGGCTTCACGCTTCCCCAGGGTCCCCACCCAACCCACCCACGTGTATCTGCCTGACTTTACTGCCACTGACCCTTGCCAGCTGTGCCCATTCACTGCTCCTGGTCATGGATAAACCCCATCCTGCATCACCGTCTTACCGCCAGAGCTCACCACTGTCACTAAACTAAACCCAAAAGATCCACGGATGCTGTAAATCGCAAATGGAAACAGAACATAGTGGTAAAACTCAGCAGGTCTGGCAGCACCTGTGGAGGGAAAGCAGTATTAACGTTCCGGGTCCAGTTCTGAAGTACGGTCACTGGACCTGCTGAGTTTCTCCAGCTATTTCTCTTGCTGTTTTCCTCACCATCGGCTCCCCTAACCAAAAGGCACCAGTATATTGATAACCTGATATTCCCATTGCTTTAGCTCTCTCCGCATTGATATTGATAGGAGCAGGAACATGAGGTCTCCTGCTGAAAAGGTTGAGGCAGAGCCAGGTTTGTCTGCCATTTATTTCTTCACTGTTTAGGATATTTGTAAGTGTTCTCAGATAATATGACAGGCTTTGACCAGTCAGGTATGTGAGAAGCAAGCTGAACCATCTCTGAGACACCTCTCTGGAACGTCACTGCCCTCCCCTTCCCTCTGCCTCCATTCTTTCTCCTGACCCCACCTCTTGTCACGTCTTCACTATCCCGTCTAACCTTCCGCTCTCTGATGCTAAATGTTCTGTGATCAGCAAAGGTCTCAGTTTTATCCCTCAGTGCAAACATCTCAATGAATTTCAGGCGAGACATGATGCTGAACTCTTCCTCTGTCACCTTAATCTCCGCACCTGTTTCTTTGGACTATCCCACAGACCCCTTTGCCCACTTCCAACACTCCCACTGCACTTGGGCCGCTCCCTCTGGCCTTTTGCCTGCACTCAGCACTCATCAAGAACTGTCAACGTGACATTGGTCATCTCGATTTCTCTGCCTCACCCTTTCTAACCTATCTCCCATTGAACTACCTGTACCCCATGCCTACAGACCCCTGTGATACATCCTGGTCCACTCCTCCTCCACTCCCAACATCTTCCCATACCCCCATTGCACATCCCCATGTGGAACACGTGCCTATTTATTTCCCTCCTCAGTATCCAAGGCCCCAGACATATTAGATTAGATTACTTACAGTGTGGAAACAGGCCCTTCGGCCCAACAAGTCCACACCGACCCTCCAAAGAGCAACCCATCCAGACCCATTCCCCTACATTTACCCCTTCACCTAACACTACGGGCAATTTTAGCATGGCCAATTCACCGAACCTGCACATTTTTGGACTTCTTGCAGGTGAAGCGTTTACTCCTTCTAGTCTACTATAGTCACTGCTCACAATGTGGTCTCCTCTACACTGGGGAGACAAAATACAAGCTGGGTGGCCACTCTGCAGAACATCTATGTTCTGCCCACAGAAATGGCCCCGTGCTTCCTATAGCTGGCCAGAGACTCATACAGCACTGTAACAACTTGTCTGCACTGACCACATGTCCTAAGCTGATCTTAGGATGAACAATAAATGCTGGCCTCGTCAGTGCTGCCCACATAGAGTCATAGAGATGGACAGCACGGAAACAGACCCTTTGGTCCAACCCGTCCATGCTGACCAGATATCCCAACCCAATCTAGTCCCACCTGCCAGCATCCGGCCTATATCCCTCCTAACCTTTCCCATTCATATACCCATCCAGATGCCTTTTAAATGTTGCAATTGTACTAGCCTCCACCACTTCCTCTGGCAGCTCGTTCCATGCACGTAGCACTTTCTGCGTGAAAATGTTGCCCCTTACATCCCTTTTTAAAACGTTCCCCTCTCGCCTTAAACCTTTGCCCTCTAGTTTTAGACTCCCCATACCTGTGGAAAACACCTTGACTATTCAACCTGTCCATGCCCCTCATGATGTCATAAACCTTCATAAAGTCATCCCTCAGCCTTGGATGCTGCAGGGAAAACAGCCCCAGCCTATCTCTATCGCTCAAACCCTTGTAAATCTTATGTGAACCCTTTTAAATTTAACAACATCTTTCCTATAGCAGGGAGACCAGAATTGCATGCAGTAATGCAAAAGTGACCTAACCAATGTCCTGTACAGCTGCAACATGACATTCCAACTCCTATACTTCAGCCCATTGGCCCATCTGATCAAGATCCTGTTGTAATCTGAGGTAACCTTCTTCGCTGTCCACTACACCTCCAATTTTGGTGTCACCTGTAAACATACTAACTGTACCTCCTATGTTCACATCCAAATCATTTATATCAATGACAAAACGTAGTGGACCCAGCACCGATCCTCCACTGGTCACAGGCCTCCCATCTGAGAAACAACCCTCCATCACCACCTTCTGTCTCCTGCCTTCAAGCCAACTTTGTACCCAATTAACTAGCTCCCCCTGGATTTCCCTTGCTAACCAGTCTACCATGTGGAGCATTGACAAATGCCTTACTGAAGTCCATCCAGACAATGTCCACCCCTCGCCCTTCATCAATCTTCTTTGTCACGTCTTCGAAAAGCTCCAACAAGACACTATTTCCCACACACAAAGCCATGTTGACTATCCCTAATCAGCCCTTACCTTTCCAAATACATGTAAATCCTGTCCCTCAGGATTCCCTCCAACAAATTGCCCACCACCGAGGTCAGGCCCAGTGGTTTATAGTTCCCTGGCTTGTCCTGACCACCTTTCCAGATTAATGGCACCACGTTAGCCAACCTCTAGTACTTAGACACCTCACCTGTGGCTATCGATGATGCAAATATCTCAGCAGGAGGCCGAGCAATGTCTTCTCGCTTCCCACAGAGTTCTGGGAAATACTTGATCAGGTCCCAGGTATTTATCCAACTTTTATGAATTTCGAAAAGTCCAGAATCTCCTATTCTGCAATATGGAAGCTTTTCAAGGTATCACTTGATAATTCCGCAAGTTCCCGAGCTTGCTCATCCTTTTCACAGTAAATACTGATGCAAAATGCTTGCTTACTCTGTCACACATCTGTGGTTCCACACAGAGATGGCTTTAAGGCACCCTATTCTCTCCTTTGTTACTCCTTTTCCCTTAATGTATTTGTAACATCTCTTTGGATTCTCCTTCACCCTATTTGCCAAAGCTATCCCAAGTTCCTTTTTTGTCCTCCTGTCGTCCCTCTTGAGTATCTTCCTATTGCCCTTAAACTCCTCGAGGGGTTCACTCAATCCCTGCTGTCTCTTACCTGCCATCTGCCTCCTTCTTTTTCTTGACTGGAGTCTCAAGTTCTCTAATCATCCCGCATTCCCTACACCTACCAACCTTGCCTTCACCCTAACATTGTTTCTGGGCTCTCTTATTTCTGAAGGCTTCCCAATTTCCAGCTGTCACTTTTACCTGTGAATATCCGCCCCCAATCAACTTATGAAAGTTCTTGCCTATTATTGCCAAATTGGCCTTCCTCCAATTTAGAACTTTAACTTTTAGATCCTGTCCATCCTTTTCCATCGTATTTTGAAACTAATACAATTATGATGATTAGCCCCAAAGTGCTCCCCCACTGACACCTCAGTCACCTGCCTTGCCTTATTTCCCAAGAGTAGGTCAAGTTTTGCACCTTCTCTCGTAGGTACATCCACATACTGGCTCAGAATATTTTCTTGTACACATTTAACAAATTCCTCTCCATCTAAACCTTTAAAATGTTGGCAGTCCTAGTCAATGTTTGGAAAGTTAAGATCCCTTACCATTACCATCCTATTATTATTCCAGATATCTGAGATCTCCTTAAATATTTGCTTCTCAATTTCCCACTGACTGTTGGGGGGCTTATAGTACAATCTCAGTAAGGTGATCATCCCTTTCCTATTTCTCAGTTCCACCTAAATAAATTTAACTTCAACACAGCACTCTGTTCCTTGGGCAGACCAGGTAAGGGTGACAGATGTCCTTCCCTAAAGGACATAGTGAACCAGATCAGTATTTCCAACATTCAACAATGGATTCAAGCTCAGCATTAGTCACTAAATTCCACATTTTTATTAAATTCTAATTCCACCACCTGTCCTGGCAGGATTTGGACATGATCTTCACCTCGGTCTCTGGGTTAATATTTCAGATAGAGTTTTTAAAATCCTCAAGGAGATTCATTTCACAGTAGGTTTTAATAGTGGCTTTGTTTTAAAAGCTCTTACCTACTGGACAAAGGCCAAGCAGCTTAAGTATTTTAAATCCCTAGTGCACGTTTTTTAGATTAGATTAGCTCCAGTATGGAAGCAGACCCTTCGGCCCAACAAGTCCACACCGACCCTTCGAAGAGCAATCCACCCAGATCCATTTACCCCTGACTAATGTATCTAACACCATGGACAATTTAGCATGGCCAATTCACCTAATCTGACATCTTTGGATTGTGGGAGGAAACCGGAGCACCCGGAGGAAACCCACACAGACATGGGGAGAATGTGCAAACTCCACACAGAGAGTCCCCCAAGATGGGAATTGAACCTGTGTCCCTGGCATTGTGAGGCAGCAGTGTTAACTACTGAGCCACCATGCCACCCACTTGGTCAGGCCACTGCCTGAGAGTACAGAGTTTTTGACAGTATCCCTCCAACTCTAGCGGCTATGAACTTAAGATCATTTTTTTTTCTGTCTCATAATCAGAGGTATGTTCCTCAGGCAAGAGGGTATAAACTTCATGAGCTTTACCCAAGAGCTTATGGCACAGTAATATGTCCCAGTGTTGGACTAGTCATTTTAACTGCAGTTCCATCAACTCAAAAGAGATTTAAAAAAGCTTCCAGCTCTGTCTTCTCAAGTGTAAAAGTTAAATGAGCAAACTGCGTTTGCATCCACCTTTAAAGTTGGAGCCAACCTGGTTTTCGTGAAACACAGGAGTAGCCGTGTGTTCCTCAACTTGAGCGGCTTTAGTTGAAATTTTTTATCTACCACATTTCCCAAATTCTCTCTTTTCCCTCTTGCTTTTTTTCTTTCTCTCCCTCTTTAATTTTTTTGAAATTCTAATTTCCACAACTCCGAGTTGTCCCACTATACTATCAATTTGACCATCCTCAGCTTCCAGCTGTCAGGTAGTGGCCACCGCTTTTAAACTTTCAGATTTTCTGGCTTTGGGCAAAATTTAATCCGAAACACCTTGATAAATGTTTTAACTGTTCTAGGGATAGAATTTTTCAGAGTTTTATCTTCAAAAGTAATATCCTGTAATTCTGTTAGCAATGCACTGACATCAAATGTGGACATTTTTACCCTGGAGCCATCAGTCACAAGAAATCCTTTTGCAGTTTCAAACTGTCAGTTAACCCAGTCTGATTCTTTCAATTTGTCTATGAGTTTAAATCACGGCCATGAATCCCCAATTCTCTATGACCAGATGCTGAGCAAGGCTTGGAGATCTCAAATTAGCTCCCTGGACGTCTCCCCACTTTTAATTATCTCACCCTCTTGGTTAGTCACAACAAGGTTACCTTCAGAAGTGTCCCTTCTCTTATGGATACCTTTCTTCCAGATCCAACTGAACATTAGTTTTAAAAGAAGCCAATTTAACTCTGACTTGATTTAATGAAGTAGCCACTCGATGAATTGCTAAACATGAAATGAAATTAAATTGCAATACACACTTGCACACACACTCTTTCTGCAAACAAAAACACAGACTCGCTCACTCACACACTCACACACAAAAACACACTCACACACAAAAACACACACAAAGTTAAAAATCACACTACACCAGGTTATAGTCCAACAGGTTTATTTGGAAGCACAAGCTTTCAGAGCACTGCTCCTTTATCAGGTGGTTGTGGAATGTAAGATCTTAAGACACAGAGTTTACAGTGTGATGCAACTGAAATGATATCTTGAAAAAGACCTGGATTGTTTGTTAAGTGTCTCATCTTTCAGAATGATTTGGAGATGCCAGTGTTGGACTGGGGTGACCATCCTCCAAGGCAGACTTCGGGATAGGCAGCAGCGAAAAGTGGGCGAGCAGAGGCTGATAGCTAAGTTCCGTACCCATAGAGAGGGCCTCAACCGGGACCTTGGGTTCATGTCACATACAGGAGACCACCATTGCACTGTATACACACACAGATACTCCTACACACATACACACTCACACATACTCCTACAGACACACACTCGCACATGCACCCTCTCACAGACTTAGACACTTTAAACTCACACACACACATATACACTCTCTGTTACAGACACTCACAAACCCCCAACCCCACCCCAGACACACACACACACAAAAACCCACATGCACACATATACATATATGATTGTGGGGTGAATTTGTACTTGCAGAGTTACATTGTACTTTGCTCAAAAACTACATGAATCCATGTAAGACTCTGTTAACTCACTTTTGAGATTAGAATCAGTGTAAACATAATGGCACAGACAGGGAACACAGCGGGGCTAACGCCTTCAACATAGTATCTGACTGACTCCAATTGTTACAGTTAACCTGAGAATGTAATTTTTAAAAAAAGTTTTGTGAATTACATATGAAGGAAGTGAAACTATCATGGTCATTCTAACCGATGAGAGACTTAACAAGCAAAGTATTTTCCAATGTATAATTTCAGTTACATCACACTGTAAACTTTTGCTGTAAATTCTGTGTCTTACAATCGTGTCCTTCACAACCACCTGATGAAGGAGCGACGCTCCGAAAGCTAGTGCTTCCAATTAAACCTGTTGGACTGTAACCTGGTGTTGTGTGATTTTTAACAGGAGGAGGCCATTCAGCCCTTCGAGCCTGCTTCACCATTCAATATGATCCTGGCTGATCATCCAACTCACTCCCCTGCTCCTGTTTCCTCCCCCAGACCCTTTGATCCCTTTAGTCCCAAGAACTATATCTAACTCCTTCTTAAAAACATTCAATAATTTGGCCTCAACCACTTTCTGTGACAGAGAATTCCGCAAGCTCCCCACTCTCTGGGTGAAGACATTTCTCCTTATCTCAGTCCAAAATGGTTGACCCCATATCTTTGGACTATAACCTAGTTCAGGACTCCTGGTATTTGGGAACATCCTTCCTGCAGCCAAGGAACCACTAAAGACTTGGTCTTTGGGTCACCCCAGGACCCACTGAACCTTTCCCCCCAGTCCCTTGGTAACATTGCATGGACGGGCAAGGAGTCTTATGAGATCCAACCTACAAATTGTTTTTCACAGCATGTGGATGTCGCTGGCTAGGCCAGCATTTATTGCCCTAATTGTCCAGAGGGGAGTTTTAAGAGTCAACCCCATTGCTGTGGGTCTGGAGTCACATGTAGGCCAGACCAGGTAAGGATGGCAGCTTCCTTCCCTAAAGGGCATTAGTGACCCAGATGGGGTTTTCTGACAACGACAATGGATTCAAGGTCGTCACTTGGCTCTTAATTCCACCAACTACCATGGCTGGATTCGAACCTAGATCCTCAGGATATTATCTGGGTCCCTGGATAAATAGTCTGGTGATAATACCACAAGGTCATTGTCTCCCCAATAAATCTCTACCATAAGGGATAAGATTAATCATGTGGGCCATGCAGACAGACACAACTGGATATCATGTGAGATGCATTGCTGATGTAACCAGGCATTAGCCAATGCAGCAGAAATCCAAATTGCAGCAGCAGCAGAGAGCATGCTGACTCGTGGGTTCAAGAGACCAAATAAGATCCATCTCTGGCCACTGAATTTGAAATTGGATCACAAGTGTCTTCCAGCTGAGTAATCGTCTCTGTGTGTACTCTGCATTTGAACAGCTCAGAGCACCTCAAAGACGTTCACCCCTTTTCGAAGGGTCATCACTGCTGTAGTGAAGGAAACACAGCAGCTACACTGTACACAGGAAGATCCCACAGGCAGCAAAGTGATAAGGAGCAGGTTGCCTGTTCTTTGGTAATGTAGATGGAGGCTACTGAGAGAAACTACCCTGACCTTCCTCAGAAACGACATGAGCTCTCTCAGGAGCATCTTACACAATGTTACTGGGAAGGACGCACTGGTACTCGACTCCCATTCTTCCAAAAGTCGTCAAAAACATGAAACTCTTCAAAGAGACCCACCAAGACTGCAGTTCCCACCTTGCGGAGTGAACACGTTGCTCCTCATCACCTCACCTGCTGAGTTTCTCCAGCAAGTTCTGCTTTTGTTTCTTGGTCTGAGATAGCATTCCTCTTATTTTTAAACCTGTGGCCCCTGGTTCTAAACTCCCCAACCAGGAAAAATATCTTACCCACATCAACCCTGTCTGTAAGTATTTTGTCTGTTTCAAGGAGATCACCTCTCATTCTTTGAATCCCTGGAGTATACAGCTTCAGTGAGCCCAATCTCCCCTCATAAGGTAGCCGACCAGCCTGGAGATGAATCCTGAAAACATTTGCTGCACTCCCTGTCTGGTAACTTTATCTTTCCTGAAAGAAAGAAACAGAAACTGCACACAGTGTTCCAGGTAAGATCTAACCAAGCTCCTACAGCAAGACATCACTATTCCTGTGCTCAAACACTCTTGCAATAAAGACTACCATTCAATAGCCTTCCTATTAGCTTGCTGCACCTGCATCTTAGCCTCCAGTAACTCACTGACAAGGGCACGTAGTTCCCTTTATATGTCCACATTTTCCAAACTCTTCCCATTAAAGAAATACTCTGCATATCATTTTCTTTTACCGAATTCAATAACCACACCTTCTTCTTCCACAATATAGTCCATTCGCAATGTTCCTACACATTCACTAAGCCTGTCCAAATCCTCCTGAACCTGCTTTACATCTTCATCAGGACACACATTCCCATTTAGGTTTGTATCATTTCCAAATTTTGAAACACTACATTAAATCCCCCTCCCCAAACCATTGATGCATATTGTGAACAGCTGGGGCCCAAGAATTAATCCTTGCAGTACCACACTAATCACAGCACGCCAACATGAGAAAGAGCCAATCATTCTGATCATTAATCCATGCCAGTACGTTCCCTCCTATCCCATGAGGTTTAATCTTTCTAACCACCGTGTTGCAAATGGGGGCTTACAGAAAATCCAAGTATACCACATCCATCATCACCCTTTCATCAACCTCATTAGTAACATCCTCAAAGAAAACCTCCAAATTCAACAAACACTTTCCCAATCCATGCTGACTCTGCCCAAGAGTTCATTGATAACTTTTGTTTAACAATTTTCATTGCATCGCAGTAATAAATCATGTTAAATCAAAAAGATTGTTTCATTTTCCTTACTCCTGATGTCTGTAATTCTCGGTTTTCTCTCTCACTCTTTTCTTAAATAGTGAGGTGATATTTGACGCTTCCAAACCACAGGAACCATTCCAGAATCTGTAGAATTTTGGAAGATTATCACCAAGTCATGTCCATACCCATCTCTTCAATACTCTGGGGTGTAAACCTTCAGGCCCTAGGACTTGGTCACCTTTCAGTCCCAGTGAAACCTTCTTGTTTTTACTAATTTCCTTCAATTCCTCATTCTCACTCATCACTTCGATCTCTTGGACTGTGAATTCAAGTTGAATTCCAGAGAAATTACCCAATATCTAGTTTGCTGCTCCAGGAACCAACAATGTGGACTTTCTCTCCTGTTCCAAACCTGCAGCACAGCCAGCAATCCTGGTGCAGGGCTACATCAGGAACACATTTTGTAACAATGACGATCGCCACCAACTTACTGTCAGATCAGATATTTACGCAGACGAACACAGAAATGAAATGCTGAGGACGCTGGAAACTGAAATCGAACTGAGGACACTAAACATGTCAACGGGTCAGGCAGTATCTGTGGAGACACAGAAATAAAAGTTAATATTTCTTCATCATCAATGGGAGGTATCTCAATTTCAGTATTTTAGAGTCATAGAGTCATTGAGACTCTATGACCCTTCGGTCCCAGCCGTCCATGCCGACCAGATATCCCAACCCAATCTAGTCCCACCTCCCAGCACCCGGCCCATATCCCTCCAAACCCTTCCTATTCATATACCTATCCAAATGCCTTTTAAATATTGTAATTGTACCAGCCTCCACCACATTCTCCGGCAGTTCATTCTATACGCATACTACCCTCTACATGAAAACGTTGTCCCTTAGGTCTCTTTTATATCATCCCCCCTCTCACCCTAAACCTATGCCCCCTACGTCTGGACTCCCCCAACACCAGGGAAAAGACCTTGTCTATTCACCCTATCCATGCCCCTCATGATTTTATAAACCTCAATAGGGTCACCCCTCAGCCTCTGACACTCCAGGGAAAACAGCCCCAGCCTATTAACCTATTAACCCCAATACTCATACGTGAGGAATAAGAGAATGATCAGGGAGAAGGTAGGGCCGATCAGGGATAGTGGAGAGAACTTGTGCCTGGAGTCTGAGCAGATCGGGGAAGCCCTCAATGAGTTTTTTGCTTCAGTTTTCACCAAGGAAAGGGACCTTGTTGTGAATGAGAACTTTGAGGAGCTGGGATACAGTCTTGACCAGATCAAGATTGATGAAGATGTTGTGCTGGAAATTTTGGAAAACATTAAGATTGATAAGTCCCCAGGGCCAGACCAGATTTATCCTTGGCTGCTCTGGGAAGCGAGAAAGGAGGTTGCGAAGCCGCTGGCGAGGATATTTACCTCCTCACTCTCCACGGGAGTCGTACCGGAGGATTGGAGGGAGGCGAATGTTGTTCCTCTTTTCAAGAAGGGGAATAGGGAAATCCCTGGCAATTACAGACCAGTCAGTCTTATGTCTGTGTTCAGCAAGGGTTTTGGAAAGAATTCTGAGGGATAGGATTTATGACTATTTAGCAAAGCATAGTGTGATTAAAGGCAGTCAGCATGGCTCTGTGAGGGGCAGGTCATGCCTCACAAATCTTATTGAGTTGTTTGAGGAGGTGATGAGACAGGTCGACGACAGTCAAGCAGTGGATGTGGTGTATATGGACTTCAGAAAGGCATTTGATAAGGTTCCCCATGGTAGGCTCATTCATAAAGTCAGGAAGTATGGGATACAGGGAGATTTGGCTATCTGGATTCAGAATTGGTTGGCTGACAGAAGGCAGAGAGTGGTTGTAGATGGAAAGTATTCTGCCTGGAGGTCAGTGTTGAGTGGGGTCCCGCAGGACTCTGTTCTTGGGCCTCTGCTCTTTGTAGTTTTTATAAATGACTCAGATGAGGAGGTTGAGGGGTGGGTTAGTAAATTTGCAGATGACACAAAGGTTGGAGGTGTCATCGATAGTAACGAGGGGTATTGCAGGCTGCAGTGCGACAGAGAAATGGCAGATGGAGTTCAACCTGAATAAATGTGAAGTGATGCATTTTGGAAGTAACTCGAGTGCTGAATATAGGATTAAAGACAGGATTCTTGGCAGTGTGGAGGAACAAAGGGATCTGGGTGTGCAAGTACATAGATCCCTCAAAGTTGCCACCCAAGTGGATAGGGTTGTTAAGAAAGCATATGGTGTTTTGGATTTCATTAACAGGAGGATTGAGTTTAAGAGCCGCGAGGTTATGCTGCAGCTCTACAAGTCCCTGGTGAGACCACACTTGGAATATTGTGTCCAGTTCTGGTTGCCCTACTATAGGAAAGATACAGAGGCTTTGGAGAGGGTGCAAAGAAGGTTCACCAGGACGCTGCCTGGACTGGAGGGCTTGCCTTATGAAGAAAGGTTGAATAAGCTTAGACTTTTCTCTCTGGAGAGAAGGAGGAAGAGAGGAGACCTGATCGAGGTGTACAAAATAATGAGAGGAATAGATAGAGTCAATAGCCAGAGACTTTTCCCTAGAGCAGGATTGACTGGTAGAGGAGTCATAGTTTGAAGATATTAAAAGGAAGGTATAGAGGAGATGTCAGAGATAGATTCTTTATGCAGAGAGTTGTGAATGTATGGAGTGCGTTGCCAGCTGTGGTGGTGAAAGCAGAGTCATTGGGGACATTTAAGTGACTGCTGGACATGTACTGTTGGATAGCAGTGAGTTGAGGGGTGCATAGGTTGTTACTATATTTTTACATTTGGATTAAACCTCAGCACAACATCAAGGGTCAAAAGGCCTGTACTGTGTTGTACTGTTCTATGTTCTCTATGTTCTATTCAGCCTCTCCATGTAGCTCAGATCCTCCAACCCTGGCAACATCCTTGTAAAGCTTTTCTGAACACTTTCAAGTTTCACAACATCCTTCCGATAGGAAGGAGACCAGAATTGCACACAATATTCCAACAGTGGCCTAACCAATGTCCGGTACAGCCGCAACATGACCTCCCAACTCCTGTACTCAATACTCTGACCAATAAAGGAAAGCATACCAAACACCTTCTTCACTATCCTATCTACCTGCGACTCCACTTTCAAGGAGTTATGAACCTGCACTCCAAGGTGTCTCTGTTCAGCAACACTCCCAAGGACCTTAGTATTAAGTGTATAAGTTCTGCTCTGATTTGCTTTCCCAAAATGCAGCACCTCGCATTTATCTAAATTAAACTCCATCTTCCACTCCTCAGTCCATTGGCCCATCTGGTCAAGGTCCCATTTGATTTTATTTATTATAGTCACGTGTACCTAAGTACATTGAAAAGCTTTAGAATACAGAATATAGAACGCAGAACAGTACAGCACAGTACAGGCCCTTCCACCCTCGATGTTGTGCTGACCTTTTATCCTAGTCTAAGATCAGACTAACCTACATAGCTTTTATTGTCCTTTCTTCCATCAGCCTATCCATGAGTTGCTTAAATCTCCCTAATGTCTCTGACTCTACTACCACCACTGGCAGTGCATTCCATGCACCCACCACTCTCTGTGTAAAGAACCTACATCTGACCTCTCCCCGATACCTTCCTCCAATCACCTTAACATTATGCCCCCTCGTGATCGACATTTCTGTCCTGGGAAAATGTTTTTGACTATTCATTCTCTCTGTGTCTCTCATTATCTTGTCACCTCTCATCCTTCTTCGCTCTTCAACCTTCCTGCATAAGAACAAATTTGGGAACAAATTGTGGCGGATGCTGGAATCTGTACTGACAACAACAAATACAGCAGGTCAGGCAGCAGCTATGGAGAGAGTCAAAAAGTGTGGTGCTGGAAAAGCACGGCAGGTCAGGCAGCATCGAGGAGCAGGAGAGTCGATGTTTTGGGCATAAGCCCTTCATCGGGAATGTTCTCACTTTCTCCATGGAGAGAGAGCAAGCTAACGTTTTGTGCTCTGATGAAGAGTCATAGCAATTGGTCCATCTCAGTGTGAAGCTTCCTGGGCTAGAGAGTTCCAAAGGTTTGTAACCCTCTGAATTACAGAATCTGCCCTTGTCTCCATCTGAACTGAGCAACTCCCATTCTCTCAATTCCCTGGGGGTCATCCCCTCTCAGGGTCTGTCATCTCAGCACAGCCAGGGCTAAGAGAGACAGAGAGAGAGAGAGAGGGCAGGGTGGGAGCTATGGACAGGAAGGTTCACAGAAGAAATGAAGTGGAGTTGAATCAGTAAAATAGAGCAGTGCTGTGGTCAGAGATTGAGTCTGAAGGCTGGAGATGGGAATAACAAATCATGAGGTGTACAAATTACCCTTGTGTCCTGTTGAGGGGAGTTAGTGGTTTTCTGTGAATACAGCAGTGGGATTCTGTTTAAAAAAATGTAAGCTTGTGGTTGGACAGGAAGGACAGGCTTCGTGTCAAACATCGAGATGGGTGCATAAGTTCCAGTGTTGAAAGAACAGCCAAGATAATCATGATTGTTCATCTTGAATTCACTCACCACAGGTCTCTCACTGGCCAAGGTCATAGGTTGAGGACTGGTTTCGCATCTGGGCTTCTGGGAAACTCCAGATCAGCTCATTAACCAGAAAACAACCCGAGCAACTGCCATGCAGACATTACAATCTATCTGAGTCTCCGTGGAGCAGTTTGAAATCAGACACTGCTGCATGTTAAATGACCCCTAACTGATAAATGTAACAATACTGAGATGCTAGACTACACAAACCAGGCGTGGGTACACGGAGCTAAATGTTGGTTGCCTCAGGCACTGGCTACTTGCACTCAGTCCCTGAGTGCCACATCAATAAAAACAGCATCAAGGTGTGTGACTGATCCTTCATGGTCCCATTCTACATGGCAGAACAAGAACCTGCCTGTTCTCTTGGCCTCATCTGATGGTTTAACTAGCTCTGTCAGGGGCAACAATGTGAAGGCAAGAGTTTCTCATTTCTGACGAGTGAATACACAGCGAAGAAAGAACAATCAAAGAAAGAAGTTGTATTTTTTCAGCATGTTTCAAGATCTCAGAGCATCCTGCAGCTCTTCACGGCAACTGAAGCTCTTTTACAGGATCCCTCACTCAAGGCCAGGAGAACACCTCTGGTTGGATACCACTGAGCGGAACTTATCTGATATTCCCACTTGGAAAGAAAGCAGGGACAACAGGGAGCTGGTGGGTGTACTGGGAATGTGACAAGGCCAGTGATCCAGAACCACATAAGACCATCAGATACAGGAAAACAATTAGGCCATTCAGCCCATCGAAACTGCTCCACCATTCGATCATGGCTGATCTGTTTCTCAACCCTATTCTCCTGCATTCTCCCTGTAACCCTTGATCCTCTTCCGAATGAAGAATCTCTCTGTCTCTCTCTCTCTCTCTTAAATACATTCAATGACTTGGTCTCTACAACAATCTGCAGTAATGAGGCCCACAGATTCCCCACCTTCTGGCGGAAGAAATTCCCCTTCATCTCCATCCTAAAGAGTCATTCCTTCCACTCTGAGGCTGTGCCCTCAGGTCCTGTCTCTCCAACTGGTGGAAACATCTTCTCCACATCAACTCTATCCAGGCCCTGCAGTGTTCTATACGTTTCAATCAAATCCCCTCCCATCCTTCTAAACTTCATCACGTACAGACCCAGAGTCCTCAACCACTCATATGACAAGCTCTTCATGCCTGGTCCCCCTCCAGTGCCAGCACATCCTTCCTCAAAACTGCTCACAATATTCCAAATGCAGCCTGACCAGAGCCTTATACAGACTCAGCAGCACGTCTCTGCTCTTGTATTTATGCCTCCCCACTTCCTCAACACTACCTGGACCTCCACCTATCATTGTGTCATCTACAAATTTCATAACAATGCCTTCAGTTCCTTCCTCTAGATTGTTAATGTGTAACATGAATAGTTGTGGTCCCAACACAGACTCCTGCAGAATTCTACTAGTCACCAGTTGCCATCCTGACATAACCCCCTTTCTCCCCACTCTCTGCCTTCTGTCAGTCAGCCAATCCTCTATCCAGACCAGTACCTTGCCCTTAACACCATGGGCTCTGATCTTATTCAGCAACCTCCAGTGCAGCACCTTGCCAAAGACCTTTTGGAAATCCAAATAGATCATGTCCACTGAATCTCCTTTGTCTAACTTGCTTGTTACTTCCTCAAAGAATTCTAACAGATTTGTCAGGCATGATCTCTCCTTGATGAAACCATGCTCTATTTTTCCAAGTACGCTGTCATCTCATCCTTGATAATGAACTCTAAAATCTTGCCAATGGCTGAGGTCAGGCTAACTGGTCTATAATTTCCTGTCTTCTGCCTCCCTCCCTTCTTAAACAGGGATGGCACATTAGCCATATTCCAGTCCTCTGGAACCCTCCCTGTTTCCAGTGATTCCTGAAAGATCACCACTAATGTCTCTACAATCTCTACAGTGATCTCCTTCAGAACACTGGGATGTAGTCCATCCAGCTCAGCTGTTGGGGGGCAGAGGGGGCAGAGTTGCCTTGATTGAAATAAATGAAATGAAAACAACAGCAAGAAATGATGACGGGTCAGAAGGCGTAGAATCTGTGTGGGTAGAGTTGAGGAACCACCAAGGATAAAAGACTTTGATGGGAACTATATACAGGCATCCCAGCAATAGGACAGAAAATAAACTGGGAGTTGGAAAAGGCATGTCAGAAAGGCACCATTACAGTCATCATGAGGGACTTCAACATGCGGATGGATTGGAAAATCAAGTTGGCAGCAGATCCCAAGAAAGGAAATTTGCGGAATGTCTATGAGTTAGTTTTGTTGGAGCAGCGTGTGGTAGAGTCCATGAGGGAACAGGCAATTCTGGATGTGGTGATGTGTAATGAGGCAGAGCTGATTAGGGAGCTTAAGGTGAAGGAACCCCTCAGGGTCAGTGATCATGATATGATAGAATTCACCACGCAGTTCGGGACGGAGATGCTGGGATCGGATGTGTAGTGACTGGAAGGGGTCAGGTGGATCTCATTGACTATGAGATCCTTGATTGGAGTTGTTAATCTGGACCAAACAGGGAGCCCTGGCTGACAGATATAAACAGGAGCATCAGGGAGTCTCCTTGCTTTAGAGACTGTCTCTGAGCTGTCCATGTACCGTACACATGCAAATGAAAGGTGACTTGGTGATGGAATACCAGCCTCAGTGGATTTATTTCAGGGGAGACTAGAGAAAAAACAGGACACTTCTGAAATACCCTTGATGGGGGTAAATATTTATTTGGGAAGTTTGACTCATTTGATCATAGAGAGTCATAGAGATGTACAGCATGGAAACAGACCCTTCGGTCCAACCCGTCCATGCCGACCAGATATCCCAACCCAATCTAGTCCCACCTGCCAGCACCCGGCCCATATCGCTCCAAACCCTTCCTATTTATATACCCATCCAGATACCTCTTAAGTGTTGCAATTGTACCAGCCTCCACCACTTCCTCTGGCAGCTCATTCCATACATATACCATCCTCTGTGTGAAAAAGTTGCCCCTTAGGTCTCTTTTATATCTTTCCCCTCTCACCCTAAACCTGTGCCCTCTAGTTCTGGACTCCCCGATCCCAGGGAAAAGACTTTGTCTATTTATCCTATCCATGCCCCTCATAATTTTGTAACCCTCCATAAGGTCACCCCTCAGCCTCCAACACTCCGGGGAAAACAGCCCCAGCCTGTTCAGCCTCTCCCTGTAGCTCAAATCCTCCAACCTTGGCAACATCCTTATAAATCTTTTCTGAACCCTTTCAAGTTTCATAACATCTTTCCGATAGGAAGGAGACCAGAATTGCACGCAATATTCCAACAGTGGCCTAACCAATGTCCTGTACAGCCGCAACATGATCTCCCAACTCCTATACTCAATACTCTGACCAACAAAGGAAAGCATACCAAACACCTTCTTCACTATCTTATCTACCTGCGACTCCACTTTCAAGGAGCTATGAACCTGCACTCCAAGGTCTCTCTGTTCAGCAACACTCCCTAGGACTTTATCATTAAGTGTATAAGTCTGCTCAGATTTGCTTTCCCAAAATGCAGCACCCTGCATTTATCTGAATTAAACTCCATCTGCCACTTCTCAGCCCATTGGCCCATCTGGTCCAGATCCTGTTGTAATCTGAGGTAACCTTCTTCGCTGTCCACTATACATCCAATTTTGGTGTCATCTGCAAACTTACTAACTGCACCTCTTATGCTCGCATCCAAATCATTTATATAAAGGATGAAAAGTAGAGGACCCAGCACCGATCCTTGTGGCACTCCACTGGTCACAGGCCTCCAGTCTGAAAAACAACCCTCCACCACCACCCTCTGTCTTCTACCTTTGAGCCAGTTCTGTATCCAAATGGCTAGTTCTCCCTGTATTCCTTGAGATCTAATCTTGCTAATCAGTCTCCCATGGGGAACCTTGTCGAATACCTTACTGAAGTCCATATAGATCACATCCACTGCTCTGCTCTCATCAATCCTCTTTGTTACTTCTTCAAAAAACTCAATCAAGTTTGTGAGACATGATTTCCCACGCACAAAGCCATGTTGACTATCCCTAATCAGTCCTTGCCTTTCCAAATACATGTACATCCTGTCCCTCAGGATTCCCTCCAACAACTTGCCCACCACCGATGTCAGGCTCACTGGTCTATAGTTCCCTAGCTTATCCTTACCACTTTTCTTAAACAGTGGCACCATGTTAGCCAACCTCCAGTCTTCCGGCACCTCACCTGTGACTATCGGTGATACAAATATCTCAAGGTATTCTGCAAGACAGCAAGATCCTGTCATTATGTTGAAAGAATGTGTTACTTTTTCCAGGAAAACGACATTGGGGCAGAAGAACAGCAATGAGTAATTTGTCTGGTAGCTTGCAGACCCCCCTAGTATTTGGGAGCCTTACATGTCCCATCAGATACTAAACACTTTCAAGTGCGGATGGACTTAATTAAGGAATATCATGATCCCAAGTCTCCTTTAATTCTGACATGTTATTGGTTTTATTCAGCTGTTCAAGAACTGGGGGAATCCATTTCAGGATTTGTGACCAGGTTAAGGTGACGAGCAGAGAAATGTGGTTGTTAGTTAGCCCTGAGTGAGATGCTGAGAGGTGGTTTGGTATGTGGGATTAATGATGTGAACATGTTAAAGCACCTATCAGCTGAAGCCCAACCAGACTTCCAACAGACACTACAACTCGCTTTGTCGTTAGAAAATGTGGCAAGGGCTCATGGGAGCTACAGGGCATCCCAATGGAAGTGGACTCCATCACCTGTCCCACTGAGTTTGGGGAACACCATTTGAATGAAGGCAATTGCAGAGGCTCATGGAGGACATATCCTGAGCAGGGAGACCCTGAGCCAGCCCACAAGAAAACCCAAAAACAAGACCAAACTTCGACCAAATGGCTAAAACGTCCTTCAGGATCTAGGCTGGCTAGCTGTGGTAGTTGTTGCTGGTCTGTGGTCTCGCGATAACAATAGGGGTGCCAGAGGCCTGACTTTAGTCAGAAAACTCATTAGGCTGGTATCCAGCTGGCTGGTCAGAGCCCATGTGCTGTGCACATGTGGCTAACGGGTCGCTTGGTGACAGGATCCCAGCCTCTGTGCAGTTATTTCATGATGTAACACTATTGCAACTGAGTCAAGGTAAGTACAAAGACATGAGGGAGGAGCTGGCCAGAGTTGATTGGAAGGGGAGCCTACCAGGGAGGATGATGGAGCAACGGTGGCAGGGGTTTCTGGGGGTGGTTCAGGAGGCACAGCAGAAACTCACCACAAGGAAGAAGAAACGCACTGAGGGGAGGATAAGGTAACCATCGCTGACAAGGGAAGTCAGGGACAGCGCAAAAGCAAAAGGACAAACACACAATGTGGGGAAGATGATTGTGAAACCAAGGGATTGAAAAGCCTTTGCAAACCGGCACAGGATAATCAAAGACAGCAAAAACAGGGGGAGAAGATGAAATAAGAGAGTAAGTTATGTAAAAACTATAAAAGCAGATTGCAAGAGCTGTTCAGATACAAAAAGGGAATAGAGAGGTAAGAGTGGAAATTGGACCGCTGGAGAATGTGGCTGGGTGTGGTAATGAGGAACCAAGAAATGGTGGAGGGACTGAATAGGCACTTGGCATCAACTTTCACAGTGGAAGACGCCAGCAACATCACACACCTTCAGGTGAGTCAGGGGGCAAGGGGTGAGTGTAGCAGCCATCACTAAGGAGAAG
Source organism: Chiloscyllium plagiosum (assembly GCF_037043375.1). NCBI lineage: Eukaryota > Metazoa > Chordata > Chondrichthyes > Orectolobiformes > Hemiscylliidae > Chiloscyllium > Chiloscyllium plagiosum. The sequence goes on along the minus strand of NW_028270150.1, from coordinate 7,897,828 downwards.
GTGCTGAGGAAGCTGAGACGTCTGAAGGTGGATAAATCACTCAGACCGGATAGCTTAATGTTCTGAAGACAACACGTTATAATCCTGCCAAGGCAGATTGGGAAACTTTAATCAATAAAGTCTGGAATTAATAACAACCATTAACCATTGTGAATTGCTGTAAAGCTCCATCTGGTTCACTAATGCTCTTGGGGAGGGGAATCTACTATCCTTACCTGATCTGGTCTACATGTAACTCCAGACCCACAGCAATGTGTTTGACTCTTAACTGCATTCTGAAGTGGCCCCCTCACAAGTCACACATTTTGCATAAAGTTCAAAAAATGAATCCAAACAGGCAACCCGAAGTGTTTAGCACTGCTGAGTTACAGTGCCCGGGACTTGGGTTCAGTCCCACCTCGGGTAACTGTCTGTGTGGAGTTTGCACATTCTCCCTGTGTCTGCGTGGGTTTCCTCCCACAGTCCACAGGTGTATAGCTCAGGTGAATTGGCCATAGCGTTCAGGGATATGTTGGTTGGGTGCTATAGTCTGGGGTAAATGTAGGCTATTGGGTCAGGGTGGAATACTCTTCGGAGGGTTGGTGTGGATTTGGGCTGACGGGCCTGTTTCCACACTGTAGGGATGCTAAGCTGATTGATTTGATTTATTATTGTCCCATATAGAGAAAATGAGGTCTGCAGATGCTGGAGATCAGAGATGGAAATGTGTTGCTGGAGAAGCGCAGCAGGTCAGGCAGCATCTAGGGAACAGGAGAATCGACGTTTCGGGCATTAGCCTGAAGAAGGGCTAATGCCCGAAACGTCGATTCTCCTGTTCCCTAGATGCTGCCTGACCTGCTGCGCTTCTCCAGCAACACATTTCCATCTATTGTCCCATATACCCAAGCACAATGAAAAGTTTTGATTTGTGTGCAGTACAGGCTGATCATAGAATACACAGCTCATTGGGTGATAGAACAGAGTGAGGAATACATAAGTTGAAGGTGCATAAACATTAGATTTGAAATTCTAGTGCCTATGCACCAGGAACAATATCGGCAGAAACAGCCCTATTGACCCTGCAAAGTCTTCCTTATGAGCATCTGGAGGCTCACACCAAAACTGGGAGAGCTGTGTCACAGACTAGTCAAGCAACAGCTAGATGTAGTTATACATCGTACTGACATTACCATCTCTGGGGATGTTCTGTGTCAGCAGCTGAACAGACCCAGCAGAGGTAGTGTCACAGTGGTGCATGGTTGGGAGGAATTACCCTGGGAGTCCTCAACATGGACTCCAGCTCAGAGAAGGCACATGGCATCAGATCTAACATAGGCTTGCAAGTCACTTGCTCATTACCACATACGCAAGCCCCTGGCATTGAACACCACTTTGAGAACGCACTGAGAGTGACAGATGTAGTTTGGTTAGGGAACTTCAGTGTCCATCACCAAGCAATATATTTTCAGGTCGAGATGGTGAGGAGAACTTGCAGAGGGTGGTGCTCCTATGTATTAACCAGAAGGAAATCCAAATGGGAGCATTGGGTACCACAGCCGGTAATGACAGAATATTGTGCACCCAGACCCCAGACCTCAGCAACTCAGAACAGGAGATCTCTGCACTGATCCTCGACTTGGCTCTGAACAGCAGCCTCATTCGCTTATGGACACAAATTGAGCTGATTTATTACAAGCAAACTGATGCTTAAAACAAAGACATTTTTACAACGCAAGGAAAAACTGTTGCAATTTCTCTGGCAGTAAATTGAAATGAAATTGTTTGTCCCTGTTATTTATGACTGATCTGATGGAAGAAGCTTTCAAATTGAAACCTCAGGCATCGATTTATTGTTTCCTGAGGGTCAATGTTGATAAGCTTGTGCGTTATTAGTTTCCTAACGTTTACTCGAGCTCTCATTGCATTTTATAAATGTCGCAGATTTCTCAGGTAATTTTTTTAAACAAAGATTTAACACAGAGTCTGGTTGAGGTGAATAACAGTGAGCCTGAGGGAAAAAGCTCGATGAACACAATCAGCCATCGGGCAGCAAAACAATAACAACAACACTAACTTGCATTTATATAGAGTCTATGATGTAATAAAATGCCCATAGTCTATCCCAGCACCATTATATAACTAAATACGAGACCAAACTATTTAAAAAGAGATTATCACGATAGGGAAATGAAAGTGGCTCATGTGGAGCACGATATGGAGGTGTTGGACTGGGGTAGACAAAGTTAAAACTCACACAACCCCAGGCTATAGTCCAACAAGTTTATTTGGAAGCACTAGCTTTTGGAGTGGTGTTCCTTAACCAGCTACCTGGAAACTAGTGCTCCCAAATCAACCTGTTGGACTATAACCTGGTGTTGTGTGAGTTTTAATTAAGTGGCGCATAAACACCAGCACAGATCAGAGGGGCCGAATGGCCTTTTTCTGTGTTGTAAATTCATTATAATTCCATGGATTTTGCTTGGATCTCTGTCGAACATCTTTATAAATTTAAAAAGATCGCAGATCTCTGCCCAGAAAATCAAGCTGAAATACACAATATTCATAGAAGTCAAGATGATTTCCTTGAAGATTCCATCGGAGGAGACACATTTAAAAATAGGTCAAATGAGAGAGACTGAGTTTGCATTCATGTAGTGCCCTTTTCACGAGGACTTGATTCTGTGTTCGGAATTTGGTTAGGAATCCGGAATGCTCTAAGGACAACAGTACAAATCTCATCACAACAGGAATTTAAATTCAACCAACAACTCTGGAACTGAAAGGCAGGCACAGTTGACTCGACAGCTTTCTATGCTTGCTGTAAAAACCGATTTGGTTCACCAATGCTCTTTCAGGAAGGAACTTTGCTGTCTTCACTTGGTCTGGTCTGCATGTGCCTCCAGACCCACAACAACATGGCTGACATTTATATATAAATGATTTAGATGTGAGTACAGTTAGTAAGTTTGCAGATGACACCAAAATTGGAGTTGGAGTGGACAATGAAGAAGGTTACCTCAGAGTGCAATGGGATAAAGAACAAAGAACAAAGAAAATTCGGCCCTCTAAGCCTGAGCCAATCCAAATCCACTGTCTAAACCTATCGCTCAAGGGATCTTGACCAGATGGGCCAATGGGCTGAGGAGTGGCAGATGGAGTTCAATTTAGATAAATGTGAGATGCTGCATTTTGGGAAAACAAATCTTAGCAGGACTTATACGCTTAATGGTAAGGTCATAAGGAATGTTACTGAACAAAGAGACCTTGGAGTGCAGGTTCATAGCTCCTTGAAAGTGGAGTTGCAGGTAGATAGGATAGTGAAGGAGGCGTTTGGTATGCTTGCATTTATTGGTCAGAGTATTGAGTACAGGAGTTGGGAGGTCATGTTGTAGCTGTACAGGACATTGGTCAGGCCACTGTTGGAATATTACATGTAATTCTGGTCTCCTTCCTATCGGAAAGATGTTGTGAAACTTGAAAGGGTTCAGAAAAGATTTACGAAGATGTTGGCAGGGTTGGAGGATTTGAGCTATAGGGAGATGCTGAGTAGGCTGGGGCTGTTTCCCCTGGAGCATCGGAGGCTGAGGGGTGACCTTATAGAGGTTTACAAAATTACGAGGGGCTTGGATAGGATAAATAGACAAAGTCTTTTCCTTGGGGTGGGGGAGTGCAGAACTAGTGTGCATAGGTTTAGGGTGAGAGGGGAAAGGTATAAAAGAGACCTAAGGGGCAACGTTTTCTCACAGAGGGTGATATGTGTATGGAATGAGCTGCCAGAGGAAGTGGTGGAGGCTGGTACAATTACAGCATTCATAAGGCATCTGGATTGGTATATGAATAGGATGGGTTTGGAGGGATATGGGCCGGGTGCTGGCAGGTGGGACTAGATTGGGTTGAGATATCTGATCGGCATGGATGGGTTGGACTGAAGGGTGCTGTACATCTCTATGAGTCAATGACTCTAAAAACCTATGAAATGACCCAAGTGGGACATGCAGATTAAGGATAATCATTTGAAAATTCATTCGTGGGATGAAGGTATCACTGGCTGAGCCAGCATTTATAACCCATTTCTAATTGCCCAGAGGGCAGTTAAGAGTCAATCCTATTGTTGTGATTCTGAAGTCACATGTAGGCCAGACCAAGTAAGGATTAGAGACAAAAAAAAACTTCAAATGCTAAAATCCAAGGTCGACAGGCAGGAAGCTGGAAGAACACAGCAAGCCAGGCAGCATCAGGAGGTGGAGAAGTCAATGTTTCAAGTGTAACTCTTCTTCAGGACTGGGGGTAAGTGTAGGGAGAGCTACAGATAAAGGGGGTGACAGGGAAGGGTGGTGAAATGGGGATAGGTGAAGACAGGTAGAGGGTACGACCTGGTTGGTCAATGGGAGGAATGAATCCGATTGGTAGCAGGGAGCAGTGGAAGGGAAGGGGAGGGGCTGGGAAAGGACAGCTGTAACCTGACATTCCAACACCTATACTCAATGCTCTGACCAATGACAAGCATACCAACCAATTTCTTCACCACCCTGTTTGGATGAGCATTTAGGAGGCATGGTTAATAGGTTTGTGGATGACACCAAAATTGACAGTACAATTGACAGTGAAGAAGGTTATCTTTGATTGGATTTATTTTTGTCACATGTACTTAGTTACAGTGAAGAGTTTTGTTTTGGTTAGAAGATCATGCTTGGAGGACCATGGCTGGAGGAGCATGGTGGACTCTGTGATTAGCGGGAGCTGCTGAGGTCAGGGATATTGAGTCTGGTGATGAACACCTTTCTCCCATGCTGCAGCTGTGGTTCAATCTGCTTAGTGCACTTTTCAAATATTTCCTTCTGTGTGCAACTTCTCAATGTATCTGGGATCCGGGCATCTACAGGATCCAAGCGTATGCAGGATTTTACTGTATCCGGGTCTGTGAGTATCCAGGTTTTGTTGTCTGGGATCTGGGATCTTTGGGTGTACCCAGGATGTCAGTGTATCCGGGATCTCAATGTATCTGGGATCTCCGTGTATCCGGGATCTGTGTATCCGGGATCTGTGTATCTGGGATCAACACATTAGGAGCTGATGTTTTTTTGTTGCCAGCACCTTCAGAATTCCTCAGGTCAGAGGAAGGAATATAATGGACCAATCCAAGAGGTCTGACGGGGTAACAGCACAGGCCCACCATGAACTAGCAGAGCACAAACAGGCCATTCAGCCCAAGAGATCCATGCTAGTGCTAATGCTTCACAAAAGACTCTTGGCTTTCCTCACCCATCTTCCTGCAATTATTATGATGCTAACATTTTAACTGTACTGCACTGGCTAATAAGCACTTTGGGACACCTTCGATATCCATGTACTCCCTTTTCCCCTTCAACCTAGCATCACATCTTCCTGTCCCTTTCTCCCTTATGTATTAATTCCATTCCCTCTCCAATCCATCTGTAATGCTCCCTTGGACCATTCCCTGAGTTAGCACATTCCATATTTCCACCCCCCAACACAGAGCGCAAGACACTTGCAGAGACAAATATACACAGGTACAGAAAGATAGACACAGACACACACAGACATACAGACACACACGTATACACAGATACGGACATAAACATAGACACACATACACACAGATATAGAGAGAGATACACAGAGACACCCACATTCACACAGAGACACACACATACACACAGATATAGAGAGAGATTTCCAAACAGATCCCACCACCAAGGATATATTTCCCTCCTCTCTCCTATCAGCATTCCGGAAAGACCACTCCCTCCGTGACTCCCTCGTCAGATCCACACCCCCCACCAACCCAACCTCCACTCCCGGCACCTTCCCCTGCAACCTCAAGAAATGCAAAACTTGCGCCCACACCTCCCCCCTCACTTCCCTCCAAGGCCGCAAGGAATCCTTCCATATCCGTCACAAATTCACCTGCACCTCCACACATATCATTTACTGCATCCGCTGCACCTAATGTGGCCTCCTCAAAATTGGGGAGACAGGCCGCCTACTTGCGGAACGTTTCAGGGAACACCTCTGGGACACCTGCACCAACCAACCCAACCGCCCCATGGCGGAACACTTTAACTCCCCCTCCCACTCCACCAAGGACATGTCCATCGCCAGACCATAGCAACACGACGGCTGGAGGAAGTGCGCCTCATCTTCCGCCTAGGAATCCTCCAACCACAAGGGATGAATGCAGATTTCTCCAGCTTTCTCATTTCCCCTCCCCCCACCTTGTCTCAGTCCCAATCCTTGGACTCAGCACCGCCTTCTTGACCTGCAATCTTCTTCCTGACCTCTCCGCCCCCACCCCCTCTCCAGCCTATCACCCTCACCTTAACCTCCTTCCACCTATCGCATTCCCAACTTCCCCCCCACCCCAAGTCCCTCCTCCCTACCTTTTATCTTAGCTTGCTTGGCACACCCTCCTCATTCTTGAAGAAGGGCTCATGCCTGAAACGTCGATTCTCCTGTTCCTTGGATGCTGCCTGACCTGCTGCGCTTTTCCAGAAACACATTTTTCAGCTCTACAGAGAGAGATACACAGAGACACACACATACATACAGATACAGAGAGATATACACATAGACACACACACACACACAGATACAGAGAGAAATACAGAGACACACACATTCACACAGAGACAAACACATACAAACAGACACAAAGAGACATACACAGAGACAGACACATACACATGAGAGACTCAAGCACATACATACACACTGAGATGTGCACAGGTACACAGAGATACAAACAGAAAAAGAGACACACACACACACACACCCCTCCCTGGGGAACTAGCAAAGGCTTGTGGACATCTGGCTGCGTGGAGGAAGGGGCTGAGTTAGTGAAATTATAACAGGTTTGTTTAATGTGATAATGAGGGGCCCAGATAGTTCCCTGAGGGAATGAGATGAGATTGCGAAGAAGGCATGTCCATCCTGATAAACTGTCAGGGAATGAAATGAAGAACAAGAGAGAAACCAAGGGATGAAGGGGACACAGGCAGCGATTTTTACAAATCAATTAGGCAAGGATGTGAAATATAAGCAGGCAGCAATATAGGCATGAGGAATAAAATCATGTTATCAAACCCCTCCATCTTCAAATTGTATTTTTAAATCAAGTACAACATGTTTTTGTTGTTGGTTAATTTATTTCTATTAATTCTCACACCAATCAAAGTGCCTGAGTGTGAGACCAGAAGAAATTGGTGCAGGAGTAGTCCATTTGGCCCTTCCAACCTGCTCCGTCATTCAGTATGATCATATCGGAACCAACCATTGCTTAACTCCACTTTCCTGCTTTATTTTCCCAGATTGACCATCACTCTCTCAGTCTTTCTTTTGTGTGATGAGGAAGAGCCGGTGTTGGACTGGGGTGGACAATGTTAAAAATCACACAACACCAGGTTAGAGTCCAACAGGTTTAATTGGAAGCACTAGCTTTCAGAGCATTGCTCCTTCATCAGGTAGCTGTAGAGCAGGATCAAAAGTCCTTTTGCAATAAATTCTGTATCTTAGTCCTGCTCCACAACCACCTGATGAAGGAGCAGCGCTCTGAAAGCCAGTACTCCCAAATAAACCTGTTGGATTATAACCTGGTGTTGTGTGATTTTTAACTTTCTTTTGTGTGGAGACATCCTTAGAGCACAAAATTTCCTGTTTCAAGAAATCAAAGCAAGCATTGAACACTCCCAGGACAGCAAAAGCATGGGGTTAGGTACAGAATAAAGCTGCCTCTACACCGTCTCCATCAAACACTCCCAGGACAGGGACAACACGAGGTTAGATACAGAGTAGAACATAGAACAATACAGCACAGAACAGGCCCTTCGGCCCTCGAAGTTGCGCCGACCTGCACAAAGAATTTTTGTTGAAATATTTGTCAGACTGTGCGTACGCAGAGATAGTGTGAAGCAATTGAGCAAATGCAGCAAATGCGATGTTTGATGTCTCTCGAAGGGGACCTTCAGCTATCTACCACCATCAACACTCCTTACCTTGCCCCACTCCACATCATCATCATCATCAGTGGATATTTCACTCCTCCCCAGCTATCTTCACTTCTGAGAAAGGCTCATGGGACCTGAAACAGTAACTCTGCTTTCTCTCCACAGGTGCCTGCCAGACCTGCTGAGTTTCTCCTGCAGTTTCATCTCCAGCTCCAGTTGAGAAACCCAAAATGATTAAACGCTCCCTTTCTTTATTCACTCACCCACTTGGTTGGTGGTCACAAGGTAGTTAATTTAGAAAGGGTCATAGAGTCAGAGAGATGTACAGCATGGAAACAGACCCTTCGGTCCAACCCGTCCATGCCGACCAGATATACCAACCCAATCTAGTCCCACATGCCAGCACATGTCCCATATCCCTCCAAACCCTTCCTATTCATATACCCATCCAAATGCCTCTTAAATGTTGCAATTGTACCAGCCTCCACCACATCCTCTGGGCAGCTCATTCCATACACGCACCACCCTCTACATGAAAAAGTTGCCCCTTAGGTCTCTTTTATATCTTTCCCCTCTCACCCTAAACCTATGCCCTCTCGTTCTGGACTACAACCCCCACACCCCCACCCCCCTCCAGGGGAAAAGACCTTGTCTATTTATCCTATCCATGCCCCTCATAATTTTTTAAACCTCTATAAGGTCACCCCTCAGCCTCCTCCGATGCTCCAGGGAAAACAGCCCCAGCCTATTCAGCCTCTCCCTGTAGCTCAAACCCTCCAACCCTGGCAACATCCTTGTAAATCTTTTCTGAACCCTTTCAAGTTTCACAACATCTTTTCGATAGGAAGGAGACCAGAATATACTTTCTCCCAAACATTAATGAGTTGCAGTAGTTACTCCTGAACTAGTGATGCAAACACCCAGACTAATATTCTAGGGACAAACCTCCATGCAACTGATATCATTTATATTCAATTAATAAATCTGGAACTGTAAAACCATGAAACTATTGTCGTAAAAACCATTCCAGTTCACTGAAGTCCACTACAGAAGGAAATCTGCTGTCATTTTGTGGTCTGGTTTACCCACAGCAATGTTACTGACTCTGACCTACCCTTTGAAAGAGCCTGAGCAAACCACTTGGTTCAAGGGCAATTAGGGATGGGGAACAGGGGTGCTAGGCTTGCCAGTGATACCCACATCCTCATCCTATAAAAAACCTGGAAAACTCTGACAAGGTGAATACAGGAAGGATATTCTTGATGACTGGGAAGTTCAGAACCAGCAATCACAGTGTAAGGCCATTTTGGACTGAGATGAGGAGTAATATCTTCACCCAGAGAATGAGGAGCCTGTGGAATTCTCTGCCACAGAAAGCGGTTGAGGCCAAAACATTGAATGTTTTCAAGAAAGAATGAGATATAGTTCTTAGGGTGAAAGGGATAAAAGGGTCTGGAGGACAAAGCAGGAACAGGGGAGCAGAGTTGGATGATCACCCAAGATCATATTGAATGGGGCAGTAGGTTCAAAGGGCTGAATAGCCTACTCCTGCTCTTGCTTATTATGATTCTATGAAAGAATAAAGAGAAAAAATTAACATCACAGGAAGAACATGTCAAACAGTACTTCACTGACTGTAAATGGGCGGTACGGTGGCACAGTGGTTAGCACTGCTGCCTCACAGCGCCAGAGACCCGGGTTCAGTTCCCGCCTCAGGTGACTGACTGTGTGGAGTTTGCACATTCTCCCCGTGTCTGCATGGGTTTCCTCCAGGTCCTCCGGTTTCCTCCTACAATCCAAAGATGTGCACGTCAGGTGAATTGACCATGCTAAATTGCCCGTAGTGTTATGTAAGGGGTAAATGTAGGGGTATGGGTGGGTTACGCTTCGGCGGGTCGGTGTGGACTTGTTGGGCCGAAGGGCCTGTTTCCACACTGTAAGTAATCTAATCTAATCTAATCTAATCTAATCTAATCTAATCTAAATGCACTGCTGCCTCACAGCACCAGGGTCCCAGGTTCGATTCCAGCCTTGGGTGACTGACTGTGTGGAGTTTGCACATTCTCCCTGTGTCTGCGTGGGTTTCCCCCGGGTGCTCCGGTTTCCTCCCACAGTCCAAAGATGTGCAGGTCAGGTGAATTGGCCATGCTAAATTGCCCGTAGTGTTAGGTTCATTAGTTAGAGGGAAACGGGTCTGGGTGGGTTGCTCTTCGGAGGGTCGGTGTGGACTGGTTGGGCTGAAGGGCCTGTTTCCACACTGTAAGGAATCTAATCTAATCTAAAACAAAAACACGTTGGGATATCCTGAGGGCGTGCAAGCTATTTCAGAAGGCAGGTTCAGGAAGGAAGTCTGTCTTGTCTTTGAGGAGAAAGTGAGGACTGCAGATGCTGGAGATCAGAGCTGAAAAATGTGTGGCTGGAAAAGCACAGCAGGTCAGGCAGCATCCAAGGAGCAGGAGAATCGACGTTTCGGGCATAAGCCATTCTTCTTCCTGAAGAAGGGCTTATGCCCGAAATGTCGATTCTCCTGCTCCTGTCTTGTCTTTGAGGTTGATTTTGGCAAAACTATCTGAGACGGTCTCTCCCAAGTGAGCAGGAGCCTCGTCGTCAGCTGAAACTATTTCCCAAGGAGGTTTGCAGTATCATGAAGGAGGAGTAGAGGCCTGTCAGGATGCAGTTATCTTCCTCCTGTGTGGGAGTGTGTACAGTCAGTACAGGGCATTCACTTGTCAGGCAATCACCTCAGGGACAGCAGATGGCCACACTGAAAGAGACTGCTCCAAGTGTCACTACCATCAAATTACTGAACAGACAGCTCTTTGCTATCCTTAGTGAGGATACTGGCTTTGTGCAACTTACTCAAACAGCAGCAGCATCGTTAGAGGCAGGAAGAGAAAACCAAGGAGGAATGAAGCAAATGGTGGGAAGCAAACAGGGAGAGTGCATCTCCCTAAACACCCAGGCAGTCACTAAATACCCTGGGTTGTGAACGGGTCCTGTGCTGCAGTCAGTTCCCAAGGTGATTTATACAAAAGTCAGAACACAATGCAGGACAGTATAAAGGAACCGCGTGTACATAACAGAAAATGTTTGTATATTGGGTCATTAAAATTACATCCCTGTATGGGATTGCAACTGTAAGTACAAGTGTTCGTAAGTTGGATGTTTGTAAATTGGGGACCCCCATACATTGATTGAATTTGCATAATGCCTCCTTTGTAGCAAAATATTCCAAAACACTTAACACAAAACTTTGACACTGAACCTTATTTCGAGGCCTCTGGAACACAACGAGAAACCTGATCAGAAGTTTTTTTTTTGATGAGCATCGAAGGTAATGTTGGTTTGACTTACTTTGTTATTATTTGCAGGTTTACAGATTATTTGTTTTATTTTTCTACTGAATATTGCCATTTCAGAACTTGGAGTCAAAGGTGAGGGAAAATTTGTTTTTCTTTTCAGTTCTGTAAAGACTATTTGGTTTTTTTCCCGCAAGATCAGAAAGCCATTTTTGAACAGTGTGTTCAAATATCACTTCTAAGAAAGTATGCTCCTTAACTAAATGATGAAAAAAACTACTTGGGGAATTAATTACTGAAAGTTTACTCAGTGAATTCTGTGGAGAAACAGATGTCAGGAGTCATGGCTATGTGGTATTGTGAAGACAATAAACCAGGCAGAGGGCAGGTTTTTAGGTTCTCGAGGTTTATAGGAAACTGCAAAGGCAATGGGCCCTGGTAACATTCCTGGCAATAGTACTGAAGACATGTGCTCCACAACCTGCTGCTCCCCGAGCCAAGCTGGTCCAGTACATTACAACATTGGCATCTACCCGACAATGTGGAAAAATGCCCAGGTATGTCCTGTACAGGACAAAACAGAACAAATCCAACCCAATTAACTCCTGCCCCATCAATCTATTCCCGGTCATTCCTGAAGTGATGAAGGGTGTTATCCACAGTACTCTCAAACACTTGGTCAAGAGATTGAATGGATTATTTTTGAGCTGTAATTTTTGGATGGATTCAATGGTTATAAGACGGCTTCCCAAGAACAACTTGGGATTAGATTTAGATTTAGATTTAGATTCCCTACAGCGTGGAAACAGGCTCTTCAGCCAAACAAGTCAGTAATTAATGCTGGCTAATCCAGCAAAGGCCACATCACCTGCAAGAATGAAATGAAAAATCTCTGGAAAGCAACTTGTAGAAAGCTCCATGCTGTCAGGTGTTTTATTCATTCAATGTCAGCATTAACTACAATTCTTAATTTTCCACAGGATAACGATGTGGTGAAAGGGTTAAAATTGTGTCCCAATACATGTGTGAATCTAACCGAAAATGGAAGGTGTCGCTTAGTCCCGTGTGAATCTTATTACACACCTTCCCGTGTGAATCTTCTTACCTGTATGTGACCAGAATGGAATGTGTTTTTCAGCCTTGCTCTGCTGTTCACATGAATGTTTAGATCTCGAAAAGAGTATATCAGCTGGAAAAGTCTCCAGTTCGGTAGAGTCTGCTCCGGGGTTGCGTTTAACCGCCGAGCGTGGGTTGTTGGCAACCGCTCTACGAGAACTGACGGCTCCCAGTTCCGGTAACACGTAGAGTGAGTATAAACCAGACCCGTTGTAAGTACGAGACCTGGTTGTGGCGACGCTGCGGGGAATAAAACACTTATATTCTAGCAGACTCGCCTCTTGGCTGTTTGTTCTGTGTCAGACTACTTTCCTGCGAGCCTGGTCCTTGACCTTGAGAATTTTTTAAAACATTTTGGCGTAGTCGGCAGGATCAATCGCAATTGAGGAAAGATTTTGATACAGAACAATGTTTTGGAAAAAGGCTAAGAAACCAGAGGAACAAACTGTGGAGGTCCCGACCGTCCCGGGATGGCATGGACCGTGGCATGGCGTGGCAGTTTGTTTGAGAAATGGTGGGGGGCGACCGGAGAACTGGGAGGCCGAGGGCGTAGGAACCCCAGGGTCGCTGCTGTCCACCCTTGAGAGGATCCCAGTCCTGCCGAAGAACCCCTTGCCTGGGGTACAGCGGAGGATGTGGGCCTGTGCGGCGGCTTGTAGACAACAGTCAGACAAGCGCCAAAAAGCTGAAGCAGAATTAGCCCTCCTGAAACATGAGCAGGGACTCAGTTCGGGAGATGCCTCTATGTTGAGGCAGGAAATTATGAAGTTAAAAGCTGAATTGACAGCATTAACTGAACTAGCAGGACGAACTATTATGTATTTGTCTGCTAAGAAACGGAAAGAGAAAAGGAAGGTCCCTCGAACCCCGGACCCAGTACAAGTACGGGCGTTTGTAGCCCAGTTAAATAACGGGGATCGGTGGGATATCGATCATTGGGATGGGAACATTTGGGGAGATTCAGATGATCAGTACGAAGAGGACCCACCCGTACTCCAAGCTAAACCAGTGGTTAGGAGAAAGCAGGTTCAGAGACGTCTCCCAGTGCAACGGGAGGTAATGTTAGATGAGGAAGGAAACCCTATACGGAATGAACAAGGGGAGGCAATTATGCATGAATTACCGCGGGCTCAGCCTCCTGCAGAATTCTCTGAATTAACGGAAGACTTCACTACCGATGAGGTGCTGTTTATCACCCAGAAAACCCGACGTAATCCTGGGGAGCCGTTAGAGCTATGGCTAATTCGGCTCCTCGAGGAAGGGGGGCAACAAGTGCAGGTAGACTATCAGGATGCTCCCAAGTTTGGTGGATTAGCAAAGGATGCTGCCATAGACCTGGGGTACCGCAGACAAGCCAAGGATATGGTAATAGATCGCAGTATGAGGACCTTATTTGGGATGTATGCCAGGGCAGTGGCCGAACAGTATCCCTTCCCGTCCGATTGGCCCCCCTTGGAAGGAACTTGGACAACAATTAAGGAAGGGGTTCAGAGGCTAACCCGTTTGTGTGTGCGGGATGCCCTGTTGCTGAGAGTGCGGACTGGACAGAAAGGAGTGTCAGTCCTACATGAGCAAGTGGCGGAGGCCCCTGAGGAAGGGGAAAAACGGTTTGAGGTGATTGAATACAAGGAATCACCCGTTAAGATGGGAAAACGGTATGATGAACTGACCCCGGATGAACAAGCCACGGCTTGGTTCGTAGATGGGTCAGCCCAATGGAAAGCGGGACAGCGTAGATGGAAAGCTGCCGCCTTTAACCCAAAACAAGGCACTACCCTAGAAGAATTAGGGGAGGGAAAAAGTAGTCAGTGGGCAGAATTAAAAGCAGTGCATATGGTAGTCATGCAAGCAGGGGTCATGGGAGTTTGTTTGTTCTCTGACTCGTGGTCAGTGGTTAACGGCATGACACAATGGATGCCAACTTGGCAGGCCAATCAGTGGATGATCCAGAATAGGGAAGTATGGGGTAAACAGTTATGGGAAGATATATGGGAGAAAGCTCAATACCTGGTCATATACATCACCCACGTAGATGCCCATACCTCTCGAAATGATGTGGAAGCTCTACATAACCGATATGTGGATGGTATCGTCCGAACCATGATTGTGCAAAGGGGCACCTCAGTGGACCTAGCTAGATGGGCACACCTTAAGGCTGGGCACTGGGGAGTGCAAGGAACCTTGCAATGGGCTCAAGACCGAGGAATAGATCTTATGGTAGATGATGTTAAGACTGCAGTAAACCAGTGTGAGCAGTGTCAACATCAGCGGCAGGGAGTGCCCCAACACATGATGGGACATATCCATCGGGGGGATGGTCCGGGACAGAGCTGGCAAATGGACTTTGTGGGTCCCTTACCCTCCTCACAAGGATGTAACCACATATGTACAGCTGTGGACACTATGTCTGGGGTTTTGGTAGCCCATCCCTGTCGTCACAACAATCAACAGGCTACCTTGCGATGTTTAGATTTGATTGAACAATTTTATGGATTGCCCATACAGGTCCAGAGTGACAATGGCTCCCATTTCACAGGAAGGGCGGTAAAGCAGTGGTGTCACGATAACCACGTGGAATGGGTTTATCATGTACCCTATCACCCACAAGCTGCGGGACTTATAGAACGAATGAATGGGCTTCTGAAGTCCTCACTACGAAAAGCAGGAGGTTGCAATGACTTAACAGGTTGGAAGAAGCAACTAATTCGGGTGGTGAAACAAATTAATAACCGCCCATTAGGAAATGGGGTAACACCCTTGAATAGGATGATACGAGTATGTGATACCCCAAAGACTCAGCCTATTAAAATGTGGAAATTCGCTGAGGAAGCTGATATTCCCGTAAGGGCCACGCCGGCTTCGGCTGGACTGGACCTACGAGCACTAACTGCCCAGACTTTGATCCAACAGAAACCTACGGTGATTAAGACCGGATTAGGATTGATTTGTCCCCCTGGAACCTATGGGCATATCCTCCCGCGGTCGGGACTGTCACTAAAGGGGATTGATGTGATGGCAGGCGTAATTGACGCGGACTACCAAGGGGAGTTGGGGGTGGTCCTGGTCAACATCACTGCTGAACCTTACGTGATACAGAAGGGGGACAGAATAGCGCAATTGGTCATTAAGCCATGTAACCTTACAACGGTGGAAGAGACGGGAGCTCCCGTTACGGTTACTGAGCGTGGGACGGGGGGATTTGGGTCTACTGACACTAAGGGGGCCAAGGTATGGGTGCGCCAGACGACCGGCCCCCCCAGGCTGGCCGAAATCATAGCACAGGGGAAGGACAGTCTGGTCACCATTATGTACCCCGGGGACCCGACCTGGGCAAACGTCCCGGCGAACCAGTGCTACTTACGTGAGACCTAAATAATGTTGTAATTGCTATGCACCCGCAGGCTGGCCCTCCGCCTTGAACATGGGGTGGTCATGGGGATTGCGACTCCTATTGGCGATGTTCGCGATCGGATGGCCACTCCAGGGCATCGGTATCACGGCCTGGACGCTGGTACCGGTCGCCCGCCATGAGGTGCGGTGGGAGGCCAGTAGCCAGCGACGGACGCAGGACAATTTTACATGTGAACCCGGTCAGCAGTGCGTTGTTCTGACTCTCACCAGCGACTGTCAATTGTACACGTGTGCACAGTGCTACATGCGCCGGGATGGGGAAAAATATGACATATCGTTCATACCGCCTAATTGCACCCTGGTGGTAAATGCCCAAGTCAAGACGCGTTTGTGGGACCGACGCACCCAGACATGCGGGACAACGGGGACTCATTGGAGCGTCACAGCTCGGGGGGAAGATCTGTGGCTGCGCAATGCCACCGATATTCGGAATCGTCATCGATTCATGTGGTTAATAATGGTACTGCCCTCGACGAACGCCCGTCTGAGGCGTTATTAAACCCCACGCGGGGCGGGCCAGCACCGAAGAGGGGTGCCACGGGGGGCGTGCGGTCGCATCAAACACAGTTGGCCCCTATTATGTCAACTTGTCAACAGATGGCCCGGGCGGTACTGCACACTGATGTTCATTGGCGGGTACAGTTGCCCCTCATACCCGAGTGTCATACCAAGAGGCGGCGACGAGCGTGGTACGACACCCTGCTGGGAGGCGCAGGAACTGTTATGGGTATCTCGAATGCCATTGACTCTGAGGTAACCCGTACTAAATTATCTAACACGGGACAGGCCACCTCACAAGGACTACATACTATTGGAAGGTGGATGCCATCCGTAATGATGACTCAAGGAGAGACAGCTGAAATAATGATACGATCTCTGCAATGGGAACTGGATGTCTGGGGCGCCACTCAGGAACTGTTTGAGAACATTACGGCTCAGTTAAATTGGACTGCCTGTCATATTCAAATGTTGCATGCTCACATACAGAAAGAACGCTTTTTGCGTGTGGTAACATCCCCCAATGTACAGGCGTGGAGGGGACTATGGAATGTATCTGAGAAATTGTGGATGATAACCCATCCAGAACGAACATGGTGTAACGCAACTATGTGTAACGGATACTTTGTTACCATGAATGTAACCCACACTGTTACGGTCTGTCGATATTATGTATTACCAGTGATTACATCTTCTGGATATTATTTTCTGAAGACAAGGGGACAGTGGTTTAGCCCAGATACCAATATTACCTATGATCTGTCCGCTTGTGAACAGACTGATCAGGGGAAAACTTGCCTACTGATGGACAGGTATCGGGACCCTTGCTTGACTAAGGGAACGGCCCTGTGCGAATGGACTGTTGAAACTCCAAGGGACATGATGTGGCAGATTGGGCCACACACGCTCTGTGTGGCTACCAATAATCCACATCCTATGCTTCCCTCAGCACCGTTCTCGGGATGCCTCTCAAATGTCTATCAGTGGCACTGGCAGAATCAGACCTATTTGTTGACCACTTATAGCAGTGCTCGCCACTTTACCAAGGTGCAGTGGAAAGTGCTGATGAATCCTTGGAACATTTCCCTGGATCGGTTTAAGCGAGCATTGGACCGATCCGAGGAGCTTAAGCAGATATTACGAAAGCATCAAACCAATGTCACCAAGGTTACGGTGTCTACCTTTATACATGGACAGGAGGTAGTACATGCTGCCCGTGTAGTGGACGTGGAGTCAGCTCATCATTGGTGGGACATATTGAGTGGTATGTCCTCCACTGCGGGGACATTCCTGTTCCCACCCTTGTCGATCCTGGTAGCGGTCCTGGTGATTTTAACATGCTGTAATGTCCTGACTTGCTTGTATATTTGGCGTGTACGTAGGCGCTTGTTAGAAAGAATACATATGGGCATAATGTAACACATGTATTGGGCCAAGCAGTGGAATGTGGTGTGTCCCAATACATGTGTGCTCATAATGTAACACATGTATTGGGCCAAGCAGTGGAATGTGGTGTAAAATTATGTCCCAATACATGTGTGAATCATAATGTAACACATGTATTGGGCCAAGCAGTGGAATGTGGTGAAAGGGTTAAAATTGTGTCCCAATACATGTGTGAATCTAACCGAAAATGGAAGGTGTCGCTTAGTCCCGTGTGAATCTTATTACACACCTTCCCGTGTGAATCTTCTTACCTGTATGTGACCAGAATGGAATGTGTTTTTCAGCCTTGCTCTGCTGTTCACATGAATGTTTAGATCTCGAAAAGAGTATATCAGCTGGAAAAGTCTCCAGTTCGGTAGAGTCTGCTCCGGGGTTGCGTTTAACCGCCGAGCGTGGGTTGTTGGCAACCGCTCTACGAGAACTGACGGCTCCCAGTTCCGGTAACACGTAGAGTGAGTATAAACCAGACCCGTTGTAAGTACGAGACCTGGTTGTGGCGACGCTGCGGGGAATAAAACACTTATATTCTAGCAGACTCGCCTCTTGGCTGTTTGTTCTGTGTCAGACTACTTTCCTGCGAGCCTGGTCCTTGACCTTGAGAATTTTTTAAAACAAACGATGAGTCCGACAAATTACTGCGGTCTGGAGTCACGTGAAACCAGACCAGATCAGGATGGCAAATGTTCTTCTCTAATGGAAATTAGTGAATCAAATGGGTGTTTACAACAATTGGCAGTCGTTGTATGGTCACCATTAGTCTAGTTTTGAATGCAAGCTTTTTGTTGAGTTCACATTTCCATCAGCCATGGTGGGGTTTACACTCCTGCCCAGAACAGGAGCCTGAGTTTTTATTAGTCCAGTGACATGACCACTCCACCACTGCTTCCTTAATTAAAAAAAAACATATTCGGGGCATCAGAGCTGAAAACAAGTCTGAAGCTGATTTGGCAGACCAAGGAGACGGGCTGGAGTTATCAAACAGAAATTAAAGAGATATGGTAGGACTGGTAGCTCATTGGGATTGAGTGGCTGTGAAGGCTTGAAATGGTTTGTAATTTTGCTTTTGCTGTTTATATTAAGATCTGCCAAAACTGTCATGTGTAGCTTTGTTTTATTTACTTTTGTGTAATAAACTTGTGTTCTTTTCTTCAAAGAACATTGGCAGCCTCATGTGAATACTTCTAATGGCTGACTGCCATTGTGACCAAATTGCAAAACTAAATCTCCCGATTTATCGAATCAGGTTTGATACTGGGATTGAAATGTCCATCAGTATTCCCATCAGCTCAGATCATACAGGATTGATAAAAGTCAGGTAGGTTGGCGTGGTTTTGTAGTCTTTCAAAAGACATTCAATAAAATATTATGAATTGTAAAGGAGACAGTGATAGACAACAAGAGGAATAGAAGTTCTGGGGGCAATGGGTGTACATGAGGGTGAAATGGAGTAACGGCATATATTTCTGTATTCTTATATTTCTGTAGCACCTTTAATGCCCCAAGGTACTTCACGGGAACATTGTTAAGAAAAAGGCGCACTGACCCATGTAAAGAGCGATTAGGCTCATTGAAAAAAGTGCTGATTGAAGAGATAGTTTTCAGTAGTGTCTTCATGTAAAGGAAGGGGTAGAGTAGTGGAGGGACTCTCCCAGGATTGAAGCCCAGGAAACGGAAGGGAGGGCAAATAGAGTCACAGAGTCATAGAGATGTACAGCATGGAAACAGACCCTTCGGTTCATCCCGTCCACGCCGACCAGATATACCAACCCAATCTAGTCCCACCTGCCAGCACCCGGCCCATATCCCTCCAAACCCTTCCTGTTCATATACCCATCCAAATGCCTTTTAAATGATGCAATTGTACCAGCCTCCACCACTTCCTCTGGCAGCTCATTCCATACCCGTACGACTCTGTGCATGAAAAGATTGCCCCTTAGGTCTCTTTTATATCTTTCCCTCCTCACCCTAAACCTATGCCCTATAGTTGTGGACCTCCCCACCCCATGGAAAAGACTTTATCTATTTATCCTATCCATGTCCTTCATAATTTTGTAAACCTCTATAAGGTCACCCCTCAGCCTCCGACACTCCAGGGAAAACAGTCCCAGCCTGTTCAGCCTCTCCCTATAGCTCAAATCCTCCAACCCTGGCAACATCCTTGTAAATCTTTTCTGAACCCTTTCAAATTTCACAACATCTTTCCGATAGGAAGGAGACCAGAATTACACGCAATATTCCAACAGTGGCCTAACCAATGTCCTGTACAGCCGCAACATGACCTTCCAACTTCTGTACTCAATACTCTGACCAATAAAGGAAAGCATACCAAACGCCTTCTTCACTATCCTATCTACCTGCGACTCTACTTTCATGGAGCTATGAACCTGCACTCCAAGGACTCTTTGTTCAGCAACACTCCCTAGGACCTTACCATTAAGTGTATAAGTCCTGCTAAGATTAGCTTTCCCAAAATGCAGCACCTCGCATTTATCTGAATTAAACTCTATCTGCCACTTCTCAGCCCATTGGCCCATCTGGTCCAGATCCTGATGAAGGAGCGGCGCTCCGAAAGTTAGTGTGCTTCCAATTAAACCTATTGGACTGTAACCTGGTGTTGTCTGATTTTTAACTTTGTACACCCCAGTCCAACACCGACATCTCCACATCATTTCCTCACTCTTGCATTCAATCTCCCTCCCAATAAACTGTAACATCCAATTATTTTCCTGATTACTTGTTGTATCTGGAGACTAACCTTCTGTGATTCGTGCACAAGCACACCCATATCTCTATCTCTCTCACAGCTCTGCAACCTCTCACCATTTAGATAACATCTGTCTTTTATAATTTTTCTGCCAAAATGGACAATTTGCTCTCATTTTATATTCCATTTACCAGTATTTTGCTCACTCACATAACCTGTTAATATACCTTTGGTGGTCTGAAGGTCTGTGCAGAAACCCCTGCAGCAATCCAGCAAAGGACAGTCTGATAAAACAAAAGGTAATGAAGATCTGAAATATAAGCAGAAACTGCATTCAAAACTCAGCAGGTCTGCATCAGAACCAGAATGATGAAGACTAACCAGACTTGAAACATTAGGGATTTTCTTTCCCCACAGATGCTGAGTTTCACCAGCAATTTCTGTTTTGTAGCAAAGACCCCTCTTGGGGGATGGGAAGGGAAGAAAGCCTGGTTGCTCCTTGTCCCAGGGAATTCTGAGGAATTGAAATCTCCGCAGATCGGATTCCATGTGTTGGTCCCAGGGAGTGGGGGGAAGGCACAGAGCAGAACCTATCAGGTGTCTGTCACAGTAACAAAGACTGATCCTGGGGTTGCCTCAGGCAATTGGCAAGGGAGTGCTGAGGAACAGAGTGTCGATCACAACAGCCTTCGAGGGCAACGCTTCAACAATGTCGCTGGAGGTTACTTCAGCGGTCACTAATTAATTTCATTTTCCGAGTGCTCCCTCTTGTTTACGTGTAAGTCCAATGGAGCAGTTGGTGAAATGGACTGACGATGTTAAACCACACAAACGTGCAGTCTGAGGTATAATACTACTGCTTCCCCTGAGCTAGCTGACATAAGGCAATATTACACTTAACCTTCATGGTTGGAACAACCTTCATTTACTGTGATGTCATTCAGTGTCAGATCCTATACCGTGCTGTACTGTTCTATGTTCTATACAATGCCACTCCTGTGAGACAGCTTGGGCTGGGAGAAGACAGCAAGGCAGGCAGCATCAGGCGGGAGAGACAATAGACAATAGGCAATAGGTGCAGGAGTAGGCCATTCTGCCCTTCGAGCCTGCACCGCCATTCAATATGATCATGGCTGATCATTCCTAATCAGTATCCTGTTCCTGCCTTATCTCCATAACCCTTGATTCCACTATCCTTGAGAGATCTATCCAACTCTTTCTTAAATGAATCCAGAGAGTGGGCCTCCACTGCCCTCTGGGGCAGAGCATTCCACACAGCCACCACTCTCTGGGTGAAGAGGTCTCTCCTCATCTCTGTCCTAAATATGGGCGGCACAGTGGTTAGCACTGCAGCCTCACACTGCCAGAGACTTGGGTTCAATTCCCACCTCAGGCAACAGCCCATGTGGAGATTGCACATTCTCCCCGTGTCTGCGTGGGTTTCCCCCGGGTGCTCCGGTTTACACCCACAGTCCAAAAATGTGCAGGTCAGGTGAATTGGCCACGCTAAATTGCCCGTAGTGTTAGGTTAGGGGTAAATGTAGGGGAATGGGTCTGGGTGTGTTGCAATTCGGAGGGTTGGTGTGAATTTGTTGGGCTGAAGGGCCTGTTTCTACACTGTAAGTAATCTAATCTAAATGGTCTATCCCGTATTTTTAAGCTGTGTCCTCTGGTGCGGCACTCACCCATCAGTGGAAACAGGTTTCCTGCCACCAGAGTGTCCAAGAGGAACACAGCAAGGCAGGCAGCATCAGGAGGGAGAGGGACACAGCAAGGCAGGCAGCATCAGGAGGGAGAGGGACACAGCAAGGCAGGCAGTATCAGGAGGGAGAAGGATACAGCAAGGTAGGCAACATCGAGAGGGAGGGGAACACAGCAAGGCAGGCAGCATCAGGAGGGAGGGGGACACAGCAAGGCAGGCAGCATCAGGAGGGAGGGGGACACAGCAAGGCAGGCAGCATCAGGAGGGAGAGGGACACAGCAAGGCAGGCAGCATCAGGAGGGAGAGGGACACAGCAAGGCAGGCAGCATCAGGATGCTGGGGGAACACAGCAAGGCAGGCAGCATCAGGAGGGAGGGGGACACAGCAAGGCAGGCAGCATCAGGAGGGAGAGGGACACAGCAAGGCAGGCAGCATCAGGAGAGAGAGGGACACAGCAAGGCAGGCAGTATCAGGAGGGAGAGGGACACAGCAAGGCTGGCAGCATCAGGAGGGAGAGGGACACAGCAAGGCAGGCAGTATCAGGAGGGAGGGGGACACAGCAAGGCAGGCAGTATCAGGAGGGAGAGGGACACAGCAAGGCAGGCAGTATCAGGAGGGAGAGGGATACAGCAAGGCAGGCAGCATCAGGATGCTGGGGGAACACAGCAAGGCAGGCAGCATCAGGAGGGAGGGGGACACTGCAAGGCAGGCAGCATCAGGAGGGAGAGGGACACAGCAAGGCAGGCAGCATCAGGAGGGAGGGGGACACTGCAAGGCAGGCAGCATCAGGAGGGAGAGGGATACAGCAAGGCAGGCAGCATCAGGAGGGAGAGGGACACAGCAAGGCAGGCAGCATCAGGAGAGAGAGGGACACAGCAAGGCAGGCAGCATCAGGAGGGAGAGGGATACAGCAAGGCAGGCAGCATCAGGATGCTGGGGGAACACAGCAAGGCAGGCAGCATCAGGAGGGAGGGGGACACTGCAAGGCAGGCAGCATCAGGAGAGAGAGGGACACAGCAAGGCAGGCAGCATCAGGAGGGAGGGGGACACAGCAAGGCAGGCAGCATCAGGAGGGAGGGGGACACAGCAAGGCAGGCAGCATCAGGAGGGAGGGGGACACAGCAAGGCAGGCAGCATCAGGAGGGAGAGGGAACACAGCAAGGCAGGCAGCATCAGGAGGGAGGGGGACACAGCAAGGCAGGCAGCATCAGGAGGCTGGGGGAACACAGCAAGGCAGGCAGCATCAGGAGGGAGGTGAACACAGCAAGGCAGGCAGTATCAGGAGGGAGAGGGACACAGCAAGGCAGGCAGCATCAGGAGGGAGGTGAACACAGCAAGGCAGGCAGCATCAGGAGGGAGGTGAACACAGCAAGGCAGGCAGCAACAGGAGGGAGAGGGACACAGCAAGGCAGGCAGCATCAGGAGGGAGAGGGACACAGCAAGGCAGACAGTATCAGGAGAGAGAGGGACACAGCAAGGCAGGCAGCATCAGGAGGGGGAGGGACACAGCAAGGCAGGCAGCATCAGGAGGGAGGGGGACACAGCAAGGCAGGCAGCATCAGGAGGGAGGGGGACACAGCAAGGCAGGCAGCATCAGGAGGGAGAGGGACACAGCAAGGAAGGCAGCATCAGGAGGGAGAGGGACACAGCAAGGAAGGCAGCATCAGGAGGGAGAGGGACACAGCAAGGCAGGCAGCATCAGGAGGGAGAGGGACACAGCAAGGCAGGCAGCATCAGGAGGGAGGTGAACACAGCAAGGCAGGCAGCATCAGGAGGGAGAGGGACACAGCAAGGCAGGCAGCATCAGGAGGGAGGTGAACACAGCAAGGCAGGCAGCATCAGGAGGGAGAGGGACACAGCAAGGCAGGCAGCATCAGGAGGGAGGTGAACACAGCAAGGCAGGCAGCATCAGGAGGGAGAGGGACACAGCAAGGCAGGCAGCATCAGGAGGGAGGTGAACACAGCAAGGCAGGCAGCATCAGGAGGGAGAGGGACACAGCAAGGCAGGCAGCATCAGGAGGGAGAGGGACACAGCAAGGCAGGCAGCATCAGGAGGGAGAGGGACACAGCAAGACAGGCAGCATCAGGAGGGAGGGGGACACAGCAAGGCAGGCAGTATCAGGAGGGAGAGGGACACAGCAAGACAGGCAGCATCAGGAGGGAGAGGGACACAGCAAGGCAGGCAGCAGCCGAGGAGCAGGAGAATCGACGTTTCAGGCCAACACCCTTCACCAGGAATGATCCAGTGGGATGGCTGTGCAGATCCGATTGGTTGAATGATCCAGTGGGATGGCTGTGCAGATCCGATTGGTTGAATGATCCAGTGGGATGGCTGTGCAGATCCGATTGGTTGAATGATCCAGTGGGATGGCTGTGCAGATCCGATTGGTTGAATGATCCAGTGGGATGGCTGTGCAGATCCGATTGGTTGAATGATCCAGTGGGATGGCTGTGCAGATCCGATTGGTTGAATGATCCAGTGGGATGGCTGTGCAGATCCGATTGGTTGAATGTTTCTCTGATTTTCTTCCACGATATCTGAACAAAATGGTCTCCATCAGCATCATCGAGCTTCGTAGACACCCCCATTCCTGCTGGAGAGTTCCTCATTAAATATGGGAGCTTTTTATTCTGCAGAGTAAATTTAAATGCAGCTCAATCTGTGGTACGTTCGAGTTGATCTCATTGAAAGACACAAGAGAAATATTATTTTTGTGGTTGCGATCTGGGACCCGCTGCCAAAAATGGTGGTGGCAACAAATTCAGCAGGAGATTTCAAAAGTGAGTGGGATAAATACCTGAAGGGCAAAAAAATATACAGAAAGAGGTAACAGAGTGGGAAGGATTGGTTTGATAGGTTAGCTCTACAAAGGGGATGAGACAGGTATAAATGGGCTGAGTGGCCTCTCCAACTGATATAACTCTCTCGAGTTGTGTATTTCCAATTCCAATCCAATGTGAGTGTGCCAGAGTTGGATCCAGGGTGTCAAATAGTTAATCAACATCAAAGTAAGATTAATTTCCCCTTTCTTGGTATCCCAAGGAGTCCTACACATAGGAACTGACAACAACAACTTGCATTTATGTGGCATGTGTGAAGTGGTAAAGCATTCAAAAGTGCCCAAAGGGACTTAATTTGACACTGAGCCAGCCAAGGAGACGCTGAGATGAAAGTTCTGTCCAAGAGGATAGTTTTAAGGAGCATTGTAAAAGAGAGAGAGAGAGTGAAAGGCAAAGAAGTTTAAAGAAGGAATTCCTGAGCAGAGGGCCCAGGAAGCTGACCAGTGGTGGGTGCGATCCCACTCTAGTGTTACACATGAGGCAGGGAATGGAGAAGCTGGCAAGGGTTACAGAGGAAGGGATAGTGGAGGCTAGGCAGTTTATATCTGACTGAAACCCACAGGAGTCACTGGACAGAGATGACGAGCAGTAACTAGTTTATCCTCACACCAGGAGTTACATTTGTGTAGGAAACCCCCCCGCCCCCCGCGACAGTTTCAAGTGCTCCCTTTCCCTAATGCTGTCGGACAGTCACTGGCTGCTGCTGTGATATGGAGATTGCTTACAGTAGAGATTTGTTTCAGCAGCCGTGCTGTTTGTAAAGTGGCAGCTTAATCACGAGTCATGTGTGTGTGAAAGTGGCATATAGAGGCAAGCAGAACAATAGATTAGTACCCCAGCCAATCATAATTGAATTTCAGGAGAGAGCAAGCAGTTAGTTTTTGACGAGCACAGGTACATCATATATGCTACTCTGACAGCCGAAGACAGCTGCTTATTTTGTGCCTGACTGCTTGACATATGTTTCTGCAAGTACAGGATACTGCATGAAATTAACTGGAGATTGCTTATTTGTGTGTATCGAGGTAGTTCATGATTACAACAAAAGACTGGCTCCATTGCATTGCAGTAAGGAGTGCAGAGTGATAGAAACTGTACTGATGATTTCCAGGATAAGTCTCTTTCTCTCTCTGGTAATATGCAATAACTCCGTTTTCCTCTCTCCAACCCGTGCCAATGACAGGTGATTGCTTACAACAATTGGAAAATTAAATGTCCACATTTCTGTCTAATCAGAGACATTATGACACACCTTCAGGTGAGGCGAGACTTGAACATGAGGTAAAAACAATGACTGCAGATGCTGGAAACCAGATTCTGGATTAGTGGTGCTGGAAGAGCACAGCAGTTCAGGCAGCATCCGAGGAGCATCGAAATCGACGTTTCGGGCAAAAGCCCTTCATCAGGGCTTTTGCCCGAAACGTCGATTTCGAAGTTCCTTGGATGCTGCCTGAACTGCTGTGCTCTTCCAGCACCACTAATCCAGAGACTTGAACATGAGCCTCCTAGTTCAAATATAGAGATACCACCGTGACCCTGTATAGAGGTTGTTAACCAACTTGCTTAGGCCTGCAAGATATGCATCTGAAGCAGGTGGGGCTTGAACTGGGGTGACCTGGTCTAGAAGTAGGGACACTACCACTGTGCTGTAAGAGCCTTCTTGGCAGATTGAACACAGAATTGGAAATGTGCATCTGGTGTGGGTTTCACGAATTTGCCTATTACCCACCGCACTCCCTGTGACCTCCCAAGTCCTTCCCCACCTTCTGTAAACTTCAATCCAGATGTCAGCCTATCCCTGGTCCTGCTAACTCAATGTCGCTGGTGGTTGGATCCACATTGGTTCCTGTTCCAACAACACCTCAAATGTAAAATTCTCACCTTCGTTTCCAACTCTCCCCATCTCTTTCACCTTCTTCAGTGTGATAATGCTCTATGGGTGGCACAGTGGCTCAGTGGTTAGCACTGCTGCCTCACAGCACCAGGGACCCAGGTTCAATTCCAGCCTTGGGTGACTGTCTGTGTGGAGTTTGCACATTCTCCCCCCGTGTCTGCGTGGGTTTCCTCCGGGTGCTCCGGTTTCCTCCCACAGTCCAAAGATATGCAGGTCAGGTGAATTGGCCATGCTACATTGCCCACAGTGTTAGGTGCATTAGTTGGAAGCGGGTCTGGGTGGGTTACTCTTCGGAGGGTCAGTGTGGACTGGTTGGGCCGAAGGGCCTGTTTCCACACTGTAGGGAATCTAATATAATCTAAGGTCCTCCAAGATTCCACCTTGAGCGGCCAGGTTCCAACTGTGCAGGGGGGTGCACCCCACAAATCTCTGCTTTAATTTAAATTCAACTCACGGATCTGGAATTGAAAACTAATGTTGTTGGTGATGGTCATGAAACTATCATCGCTTGTTGTGAAAATCCATCAGCTTCACTCATGTCCTTCAGGGATGGAAATCTGCTATCCTTTCCTTGTCTGGCCTACATGTGACTCCAGACTCACAGTGACTCCTGACTGCTCTCTGAAATGGCTGAGGACGTCTCTATCACACCTCACCAGGCAGTGCGCTGGGATCTACCCACTATTCCCCAAGTATTCACAAAGATTAAAGATCTTCTAAAATGTGCTGAATTCCCCAATTTACTTGCCTTTTGGATTCAGGTTAACAGAAGCGTCGAAGAAGTGTTTGTATTTAACAATAATTCCTATTTATTATAAATAAATAGATTCTAACTACAAATAAACAATTGGAAACCATCCACTGGTTAACTCTACTAGTTAAAATTCCACCTGCACCAACCAACCCCACCACCCAATAACTGAACACTTCAACCCCCCCTTCCACTCTGCCAAGGACATGTCGGTCCTGGGCCTCTCCATCGCCCTACGCTAACCACCCAACGCCTGGAGGAAGAATGCTTCATCTTCTGCCTTGAGACCCTCCAACCACACAGGATCAATGTGGATTTCACCAGTTTCCTCATTTCCCCTCCCTCACCTTATCCCAGATCCAACTTTCCAATTCGGCATCATCCTCTTGAACTGTCCTACCTGTCCATCTTCCTTCCCACCAATCCGCTCCACCCTCCTCTCTGACCTATCACCATTCCCCCCACCTCCATCCACCTATCGTGCTCTCAGCTACCTTCCCCCCAGACCCACCCTCCACCCCATTCATCTCTTAGCCTACCCAACCCACATGCCTCATTCCTGATGAAGGGCTTTTGCCCGAAACGTCAATTTTTCTGCTCCTCGGATGCTGCCTGACCTGCTGTGCTTTTCCAGCACCACTCTAATCTTGACTGTAATCTCCAGCATCTGCAGTCCTCACTTTCGCCATCCAGGACAAAGCAGCCGCTTGATTGGCATCACATTCATAAGCATCCACTCCCTCCACCACCAATGCTCAGTCGCAGCAATGTGTACCATCTACTGCAGAAATTCACCAAAGATCCTTGGACAGCACCTTCCAAACCCAAGACCATTTCCACCTAGAAGGACAGGGAGAGCAGATAGATGGGAACACCACCCCCTCTGGTTCCCCTCCAAACCACTCGCTATCCTGACTTGGAAATATATCACCGTTCCTTCACTGTCACTGGGTCAAAATCCTGGAATTCCCTCCCTAAGAGCATTGTGGGTCAACCCACAGCACATGGACTGCAGCGACTCAAGAAGGCAGCTCACCCCAACCTTCACAAGGGGTGGGCAATAAATGCTGACCAATTGGAAAGGCCCACATCACAAGAGTGAGTTAGAAAAAAAGGCTTCAGAGGCTTGTTACTACAGAACAAAAGCAGCCCCTTCTTCTCTCGATGTCTGATCTCTTCGACTTGAACATTCACTCCCACAAGCTGTTCATTGCCAACACCCAGAGTCAGAATGCTGGGGTCTGGGGTTGGGGGCTTGGGGAGACCGCACAGAATGGGGGCCAATCATTTCGAAAGAGAGGGGCATAGACCTGGCACATTCACCTGTCATCCTTGGGGCTGGTGGGGGAGGTGGGCAGATGCAGACTCAGATAGACAGCTTGGGCAGTGGCTTTGGAAGGAGCCCATGGGACTGACAGGGATAGCTTCCTGTGAACACTATTCAGTCACACAGAGAGGGGAGCCTGGTACTCACTACCTGAATGGCTGCTGTTACCTTACATGCTCCTGTAAGCAATGATCCATTCAGTCATAGAGCTTTACAGCATGGAAGGAGGCCATTCAGCCCATTGTGCCCATGGCAGTCATCAAGCATCGAGCTACCCTGGTCCCATTTTCCAGCTCTTGGTCTGTTGCCCTGTGGCGTTTCAAGTGCTCATCCAAATAATTCTTCCATATCATGAGGCTTCCACCCTTGTCTTTCCCACCCTTTCTCTTCAGCCCACTGTCAGTGAGCTCCAGATACTGCTCCGATAGCTAGTGCTTCCAATTAAACCTGGTGTTGTGTGATTTTTAACTTTATACACCTCAGTCCAATGCCGGCGTCTCCAAATCCAGTCTATCCAGACTCTGTTCATAACTGAACCTCTCCAGCACAGGCAGCATCCTGGAGAATCTTCTCTGCACCCTCCAAGTGCAATCACATCCTTCCTATAGCACAGTGACCAGAACAGCACACAGCTCTCTGACTGTTGTCTGACTGACATTACAGGAGAAAGTGAGGTCTGCAGATGCTGGAGATCAGAGATGGAAATGTGTTGCTGGAAAAGCGCAGCAGGTCAGGCAGCATCTAGGGAACAGGAGAATCGACGTTTCGGGCATTAGCCCTTCTTCAGGAATGAGGAAAGTTGGTCCAGCAGGCTAAGATAAAAGATAGGGAGGAGGGACTTGGGGGAGGGGCGTCGGAAATGTGATAGGTGGAAAGAGGTCAAGGTGAGGGTGATAGGTCAGACTGGGGTGGGGGCGGAGAGGTCTGACCTATCACCCTCACCTTGACCTCTTTCCACCTATCACATTTCCGACGCCCCTCCCCCAAGTCCCTCCTCCCTATCTTTTATCTTAGCCTGCTGGACCAACTTTCCTCATTCCTGAAGAAGGGCTAATGCCCGAAACGTCGATTCTCCTGTTCCCTAGATGCTGCCTGACCTGCTGCGCTTTTCCAGCAACACATTTCCATGACTGACATTACATACAGCTCCATCCTTACCTCCTTGCCTTATATTCAATGCATTGACTAATAAAGCTAAGAATGCCGTATGACTTTGTCACCACCTAATCGACCTCTTCTGCTTGCTTCAAGAATCTATGGATGTGCACAGCATGCTGTCTCTGATCCTCTGCACTTTCCTAGGGTCTTATCGATCAATCTGTATTCCCATGGCCTGTTGGTCTTCCAAAGATGCTTCATCTCACACTTGCCAGAATGAAATTCCACTTGCTCCTGTTCAGTCCAATTCACCAGCCTCTCTGTATCATTGTGTAGTCCAAGGTTTTGGTCTTCATTATTTACCTCATCGGTCATGTCATCTGGGGGCTAACTGTTCATATTTCCTACATTCATGCCTAGGTCATTAACGCATACAATAAACAGCAAGGAACCCAGCAGTGAACCCTGTGGTACGTAACTAGATACAGGCTACCAGTCACAAAAATACCCTTCACCCTCCTGCCATTGAGACAAATTTGGATCCAAAAAGACAAATTGCCCTGGACCCCATGGGCTCTTACCTTCTTGACTGGTCTTCCATGGAAACCTTGGCAAAAGCCTTACTGAAGTTGACATAGACTACATCAACTACATTTACCTCATCCACTCGCCTAGTCATGCCCTCAAAAACTCATTCAAGTTTGTCAGACTTGGTCTCCCCTGAAAAAATTATGATGCCCATTCTAATTTAATCCTTGCCTCTCCAAGCGGTGATTAATTCTGTCTCTCAATTTTATTTTAAGACCATAAGACATAGGAGTGGAAGTAAGGCCATTCAGCCCATCAAGCCCACTCCCAATTTAATCATGGCTGATGAGTATTTCAACCCCACTTACTCGCACTCTCCCTGTATCCCTTAATTCCTTGAGAGATCAAG
Organism: Chiloscyllium plagiosum; assembly: GCF_037043375.1. Lineage (NCBI taxonomy): Eukaryota > Metazoa > Chordata > Chondrichthyes > Orectolobiformes > Hemiscylliidae > Chiloscyllium > Chiloscyllium plagiosum. The sequence continues at coordinate 7,866,861 of NW_028270150.1, read as the reverse complement.
AATTTATCAATCTCTGCCTTGAAGACATTTAACGTCCCAGCCTCCACTGCGCTCCGTGGTAATGAATTCCTCTGGCTGAATAAATATCTCTTCATTTCCATTCTAAATTGACCCCCTCTAATTCTAAGGCTGTGCCCACGGGTCCTGGCCTCCCTGACTAATGGAAACAAATGCCCAGCGTCCACCCTTTCTAAGCCACACATTGTCTTGTAAGTTTCTATTAGATCTCCTCTCAACCTTCTAAACTCTAATGAATACAATCCCAGGATCCTCAGCCGTTCCTCGTATGTTAGACCTACCATTCCAGGGATCATCCATGTGAATCTCCGCTGGACACGCTCCAGTGTTAGTATGTCCTTCCTGAGGTATGGGGACCAAAACTGGACACAGTACTCCAAATGGGGCCTAACCAGAGCTTTATAAAGTCTCAGAAGCACAACGGTGCTTTTATATTCCAACCCTCTTGAGATAAATGACAACATTACATTCCCTTTCTTAATCACGGACTCAACCTGCAAGTTAACCTTTAGAGAATCCTGGACTAGCACTCCCAGATCCCTTTGCACTTTATGAATTTTCTCACTGTTTAGAAAATAGTTCATGCCTGTATTCTTTTTTCCAAAATGCAAGACCTCGCATTTGCTCACATTGAATTCCATCAGCCATTTCCTGGACCACTCCTCCAAAATATCTAGATCCTTCTGCAGCCTCCCCACTTCCTCAGTACTACCTGCCTGTCCACCTAACTTCGTATCATTGGCAAGCTTCACTAGAATGTCCCCAGTCCCTTCATCCAGATCATTAATATATAATGTGAACAGCTGTGGCCCCAAAACTGAACCCTGCGGGACACCGCTTGTCACTGGTTGCCACTCCGAAAAAGAATCTTTTATCCCAACTCTCTGCCTTCTGTCAGACAGCCAATCCTCAATCCATACCAGTAGCTCACGTCGAACACCATGGGCCCTCACCTTGCTCAACAGCCTCCCGTGTGGCACCTTATCAAAGGCCTTTTGGAAGTCTAAGTAGATAACATCCACTGGGTTCCCCTGGTCTAACCTACTTGTTGCCTCTTCAAAGAATTGTAACAGGTTTGTCAGGCATGACCTCCCCTTACTAAATCCATGCTGACTTTTTTTTAGGTTACTTACAGTGTGGAAACAGGCCCTTTGGCCCAACAAGTCCACACCGACCCGCCGAAGCGCACCCACCCAGACCCATTCCCCTACATTTACCCCTTCACCTAACACTACAGGCAATTTAGCATGGCCAATTCACCTGACCTGCACATCTTTGGACTGTGGGAGGAAACCGGAGCACCCGGAGGAAACCCACGCAGACACGGGGAGAATGTGCAAACTCCACACAGTCAGTCGCCTGAGGCGGGAATTGAACCCAGGTCTCTGGCGCTGTGAGACAGCAGTGCTAACCACTGTGCCACCGTGCTGCCCACTTGTTCTAATCCAATCCTGCACTTGCAAGAATTTAGCAAATTCATCCTTAACGATGGTTTCTATAATTTTACTAACAGGTGAGGTTCGACCAATTGACCTTTAATTTTCCATCTTTTGTCTTGATCCTTTCTTGAACAAGGGGGTTACAACAGTGATTTTCCAATCATCCGGGACGTTCCCTGACTTGAGGATGTAGCCCACTGGGGCCAGGAGATTTATCAATTTTTAGACCATCAAGCTTTTCTAGCACTTTCTCTTTTGTATTGCCTACCATACTCAACTCTGCCCCCTGACTTTCCATAATTGCTGGGATATTACTCATGTCTTCCACTGTGAAGACTCATGCAAAGTACATATTAAGTTCTTCATCTATTTCCTTATCACCCATCACTAGCCTTCTTGCATCAATTTGGAGCTTTTGCCTCTCGATTGTTTCTTATGCATTGAAATAAACTTTTACTGTCATTTCTAATATTACTGGCTAGCCTACCTTCATATTTGATCCTCTCCTTCCTTATTTCTCTCTTTGTTATCCTCTGTTTGTTTTTGTAGCCTTCCCAATCTTCTGATTTCCCAGTGCTCTTGGCCACTTTATAGGATCTCTCTTTTTCTTCGATACATTTCCAGACTTCCTTTGTCAGCCATGGCTGTCTAACCCCTCCCGGATAATCTTTCTTTTCTTTGGGATGAACCTCCGTACTGTGTCCTCGATTACACCCAGAAACTCCTGCCATTGTTGCTCTACTGTCTTCCCCGCTAGGCTCTGCTTCCATGCCCCTGTCATTACCTTTATTTAACTGTAACACCATTACAGAGGAACCTCGATTATCCGAATACCAATTATACGAAAATCCATTTTATCCAAAGGAGATCGCGAGGTCCCTATGGAAACATTACATTTCCCCGGGTCCAACAGAGTGCTACAAGGGACATAAATTTAAGGTGAAGGGTGGAAGGTATAGGGGAGATGTCAGGGGTGGGTTCTTTACCCAGAGAGTGGTGGGGGCATGGAATGCGCTGCCTGTGGGAGTGGTAGAGTCAGAATCTTTGGTGACTTTAAGCGGCAATTGGATAGGTACATGGATAGGTGCTTAAGCTAGGACAAATGTTCGGCACAACATCGTGGGCCGAAGGGCCTGTTCTGTGCTGTATTGTTCTATGTTCTATGTTCTATGTTCTATGTTCTAAAGGCGTGTTCCCAACACTGATTGCATCTTTTGTTTGCAGTGATTAAACAGACACTGTCTCCAAATGACTGACCTCCCGCCCTCTCTCTCTCTCCCCACACTTTCCTTGGAGTTCTATAGAGGGGTGTATCTGACACCCACCCACCCCCTTCCCCAGATAATCTCTCCAACATTGTCCTGTCAAAATGTTGTGTGTCTGCCTGTGGCTCTGTGTGTGTGTGTGTGTGTGTGAGTGTGTGTATGTGTGCGTGTGTGAGTGTATGTGTGTGTGTCTGCGCCGGTGTGTGTGTGTGTCTGTGTGTATGTGTTTGCGTCGGTGTGTGGGTGTGTGTGTGTGTCTGTGTCTGCGTGTGTGTGTCTGTGTCTGTGTGTGAGTATGTCTGTGCGTCTGTGTGTGTGTGTATGTCTGTGCCTGTGTGTGTGTGTCTGATTCGGTGTGTGAGTGTGTGTCTGTGTCTGTGTGTGAGTGTGTATGTCTGTGCCTATGTGTGTGTCTGTGTGTGTGTGTCTGTGTGTGGGTGTCTGCATGTGTGCGTGGGCGTCTGTGTGTGTGTTGGTGTTGATGTGTGTGTGTGTCTGTGTGTGGGTGAGTATGTCTGCGTATGTGTGTGTCTGCGCGTGTATGTGTGAGTGTGTGTGTCTGTGTCTGAGTGTGTGTTTGTGTGTCTGTGTGTGAGTCTCTGTGTGTGTCTGTGTCTGTGTGTCTGTGTCTGTGTGTGTGCGTGTCTGTGTCTGTGCCTGTGTTGGTGTGTCTGTGTCTGTGTGTGTGTCTGTGTGTGTGTGTGTGTGTGTGCCTGTGTGTGTGTCTGTGTGCATGTGAGTGTGTGTGTGTCTGTGTCTGTGTGAGTGTGTGTGTGTCTGTTTGTCTGTGCCTGTGTGTGTGTGAGTGTGTGTGTGTCTGTGTGTGTCTCTCTGTGTGTGAGTGTGTGTGTGTGTCTGTGTCTGTGTGTGTCTATGTCTGTGTGTGTGTCTGTGTCTGTGGCTGTGTCTGTGTGTCTGTGTGTCTGTATCTGTGTGTGCGTCTGTGTGTGTGTGTGTGTCTGTATGTGTGCCTCTGTGTGTGTCTGTGTGTGTGTGTGTCTGTGTGTGTGCATGTGTGTGTGTCAGTGTTTGTGTCTGTGTGTGAGTGTGTGTCTTTGTGCGTGTGTGTCTGTGTGTGTGTGTGTGCCTGTGTCTGTGTGTATGTGTGTCTGTGGCTGTGTGTGTGTCTGTGTGTGTGTATCTGTGTGTTTATGCCTGTGTGTGTCTGTGTGTGTGTCTGCGTGTGTGTGTCTGTCTGTGTGTTCTGTGTATGTGTCTGTGTGTGTGACTGTGCATGTGTTTGTGTGTGTTTCTGTGTGTGTCTATGTGCGTGTGTGTCTGTGTGTGTCTGTGTGTGTGTCTGTGTGTGTCTGTGTGGTGTGTGTGTCTGTGTCTGTGTGTGTGTGCCTGTGTGTGTCTCTGTGTGTGTTTGTCTATGTGTCTGTGTGTGTGTCTTTGTGTCTGTATGTGTGTCTGTGTGTGTATGTGTCTGAGTGTCTATGTGTGTGTTTGTCTATGTGTCTGTGTGTGTGTCTGTGTCTGTGTGTGTGTCTGTGTCTGTGTGTGTGTCTCGGTGTGTCTGCGTGTGTGTGTCTGTGTTTGTGTCTGTGTGTGTGTGGTTGTGTCTGTGTGTGTGTGTCTGTGTGTGTTTCTGTGTCTGTGTCTGTGTCTGTGTCTGCGTGTCTGTGTGTGTCTGTGTGTCTGTGCCTGTGTGTGTGTCTGTGTGTGTCTGTGTGCGTGTGTGTCTGTGTGTGTGTGTGTCTGTGTGCGTATGTGTCTGTGTGTTTGTGCCTGTGTGTATCTGTGTGTGTGTGCCTGTGTGTCTGTGTGTGTCAGTGTGTGTGTCAGTATGTCTGTGTGTGTGTGTCTGTCTTTGTTTGTGCGTGTGTGTCTGTGAGTGTGTGTGTCTGTGTCTGTGTGTGTTTATGTCTGTGTCTCTGTGTGAGTGTGTTGTGTGCTTGGATGTGTGTCTTTGTGTGTGTGTATCTGTGAGTGTGTGTCTGTGTGTGTGTATGTCTGTGTCTCTGTGTGAGTGTGTGTGTGTCTGGGTGTGTGTATGTCTGTGTCTCTGTGTGTGTGTGAGTGTGTGTGTGCCTGTGTGAGTGTGCGTGTGTCTGGGTGTGTGTCTCTGTGTTTATGTCTGTGTGTGTCTGTGTGTGTGTGTGTGTGTGTGTGTCTGTGTGTGTCTGCGTGTGTGTCTGTATGTTTGCGACTGTGTGTGTTTGTGTGTGTATCTGTGTGTGTGTCTGTGTGTGTCTGTGTGTGTCTCTGTGTGTATGTCTGTTTGTGTGCCTGTGTGTGTCTGTCTGTCTGTGTGGGTCTGTGTGTGTGTGTGTGTATGTGTGCATAAGTGTGTGTGTGTGTGTGTGTCTGTGTCTGTGTATGTGTGTGTTTATGTGAGTGTATGTCTGTGTCGGTGTGTGTGTGTGAGCGAGTGTGTGAGGGTGTGTGAGTGTGTGTGTGTGTGTCTGTGTGAGTGTGTGTGTGTGTCTGGATGTGTGTCTGTGTGTGTGTGTCTGTGTGTTTCTGTGTGTGTGTCTGTGTGTGAATGTGTGTGTGTGTGTGTCTGTGTCTGTGTGAGTCTGGGTGTGTGTGAGTCTGGGTGTGTGTGTCAGTGTGTGTCTGTGCCTGTGTGTGTGTCTGTGTGTGCGTGTATGTGTGTGTGCGTGTGTGTCTGTGAGTGTATGTCTGTGTGTGTGTGTGTGTGTGTGTCTGTGTCTCTGTGTGTGCATGCCTGTGTCTGTGCCTGTGTCTGTGTGTCAGTGTCAATGTGCGTGTGTGTCTGTGTGTGTGTGTCTGTGTCTGTGTATCTGTGTTTGTGTGTGTCTGTGTCTCTGTGTAAGTGTGTGTGTGTCTGGGCGTGTGTCTCTGTGTGTATGTCTGTGTCTCTGTGTGTGTGAGTGTGTGTGTGTCTGTCTGTGTGAGTGTGTGTCTGGGTGTGTGTCTTTGTGTGTGTGTCTCTGTGTATGTGTGTGTGTGTCTGTGTCTATGTGTGTCTGCGTGTGTGTGTGTCTGTAAGTTTGCGTCTGCGTGTGTTTCTGTGTGTGTGTCTATGTGTGTCTGTGTGTCTCTGTGTGTATGTCTGTGTGTGTGCCTGTGTGTGTGTCTCTGTGTGTGTCTGCCTGTGTGGGTCTGTGTGTGTCTGTGTGTGTGTATGTGTGCATCTGGGTGTGCGTGTGAGTGTGTGTTTGTCTGTGCCTGTGCATGTGTGTGTTTATGTGAGTGTATGTCTGTGTCGGTGTGTGTGTGTGTGTGAGCGAGTGTGTGAGGGTGTGTGTGAGTATGTGTGTGTCTGTGTGAGTGTGTGTGTGTCTGGGTGTGTGTCTGTGTGTGTGTCTGTGTGTGTGCGTGTATGTGTGTGTGCATGTGTGTCTGTGAGTGTGTGTCTGTGTGTGTGTGTGTCTGTGTGTGTGTGTGTGTCTGGGCCTGTGTCTGTGTGTCTGTGTCAGTGTGTGTGTGTGTCTGTGTCTGTGTATCTGTGTTTGTGTGTGTGTGTACCTGTGTCTGTGTGTGTGTGTGTGTGTGAGTGTGTGTGTGTCTGTGAGTGTATGTCTGTGTCGGTGTGTGTGTGTGACCGAGTGTGAGTGTGTGTGTAAGTGTGTGCGTGTCTGTGACTGTGTGAGTGTCTGTGTGTCTGGGTGTGTGTCTCTGCGTGTGTGTCTGTGTGTGTGAGTGTGTGAGCGTGTGTGTGTGTCTGTATGTCTGTGCCTGTGTGTGTGTGTATGCGTGTATGTGTGTCTGTATGTGTGTGTCTGTGTGTGTGTGAGTGTGTCTGTGTCTGTGTCTGTGTGAGTGTGTATGTGTCTGGGTGTGTGTTGAAACTTTATTGCTGGAACAGCACAGCAGGTCAGGCAGCATCCAGGGAACAGGAGATTCGACGTTTCGGGCACAGGCCCTTCTTCAGGAATGAGCAGAGAGTGTTCAGCAGGAGAAGATAAAAGGTAGGGAGGAGGGACTTGGAGGAGGGGCGTTGGAAATGTGATAGGTGGAAAGAGGTCAAGGTGAGGGTGATAGGTCGGAGTAGGATGGAGGCGGAGAAGTCAAGAAGAAGACTGCAGGTCAGGAAGGCGGTGCCGGGCTGGAAGGATCCGGCTGAGACAAGGAGGGGGGAGGGGGGATGAAGAAACTGGTGAAGTCCAAGTTCATCCCCTGTGGTTGGAGGGTTCCCAGTCGGAAGATAAGACGCTCCTCCTCCGACCGTCGCGTTGTTGTGGTTTGGCGGTGGATGAGTCCAATGACCTGCATATCCTCGGTGGAGTGGGAGGGGGAGTTGAAATACTGTGCTACAGGGTGGTTGGGTTGGTTCGTCCGGGTGGCCCAGAGGTGCTCTCTGAATCGCTCCGCAAGTAGGCGGCCTGTCTCCCCAATATAGAGGAGGCCACACCGGCTGCAGCGGATGCAGTAGATGATGTGGGTGGAGGTGCAGGTGAATCTGTGGCGGATATGGAAGTTTCCCCTGGGGCCTTGGAGAGAAGTGAGGGGGGAGGTGTGGGCGCAAGTGTTGCACCTCCTGCGGTTGCAAGGGAAGGTGCCGGGAGTGGTGGTTGGGTCGGTGGGGGGTGTGGATCTGACAAGGGAGTCGCGGAGGGAGTGGTCTCTACGGAAAGCTGATAGGGGAGGGGAGGGAAATATATCCTTGGTGCTGGGGTCTGTTTGGAGGTGGCGGAAGTGACGGCGGATGATGCGCTGTACATGGAGATTGGTGGGGTGGTAGGTGAGGACCAGTGGGGTTCTGTCCTGGTGGCGGTTGGAGGGGCGGGGCTCAAGGGCGGAGGATCGGGAAGTGGAGCCTCCACTCGCGGCACCTTCCCTTGCAACCGCAGGAGGTGCAACACTTGCGCCCACACCTCCCCCCTCACTTCTCTCCAAGGCCCCAAAGGAAACTTCCATATCCGCCGCAGATTCACCTGCACCTCCACCCACATCATCTACTGCATCCGCTGCAGCCGGTGTGGCCTCCTCTATATTGGGGAGACAGGCCGCCTACTTGCGGAGCGATTCAGAGAGCACCTCTGGGCCACCCGGACGAACCAACCCAACCACCCTGTAGCACAGCATTTCAACTCCCCCTCCCATTCCACCGAGGATATGCAGGTCATTGGACTCATCCACCGCCAAACCACAACAACGCGACGGTCGGAGGAGGAGCGTCTTATCTTCCGACTGGGAACCCTCCAACCACAGGGGATGAACTTGGACTTCACCAGTTTCTTCATCCCCCCTCCCCCCTCCTTGTCTCAGCCGAATCCCTCCAGCCCGGCACCGCCTTCCTGACCTGCAGTCTTCTTCTTGACCTCTCCGCCTCCATCCTACTCCGACCTATCACCCTCACCTTGACCTCTTTCCACCTATCACATTTCCAACGCCCCTCCTCCAAGTCCCTCCTCCCTACCTTTTATCTTCTCCTGCTGAACACTCTCTGCTCATTCCTGAAGAAGGGCCTGTGCCCGAAACGTCGAATCTCCTGTTCCCTGGATGCTGCCTGACCTGCTGTGCTGTTCCAGCAATAAAGTTTCAACTTTGATCTCCAGCATCTGCAGACCTCACTTTCTCCTCTGGGTGTGTGTCTGTGTGTGTGTCGATGGGTGCGTGTGTGTGTGAGTCTGTGTGTGTGTCTGTGTGTGTCTGTGTGTGTGTGAGTCTGGGTGTGTGTGTGTGTCTGTGTGTGTATGTGTCTGTGTCTCTGTGTGTTTGTGTCTGTGTGTTTCTGTGTGTGTCTGTCTCTGTATGTATGCCTGTGTGTGTGTCTGTGTGCCTGTGTGTGTGTCTGTGTGTGTGTCCATCTGTGTGGGTCTGTGTGTGCCTGTGTGTGTGTACCTGTGTGTGTGTATGTGTGCGTCTGTGTGTGTGTGTGTGTGAGTGCATGTGTCTGTGCCTGTGCCTGTGTGTGTTTATATGAGTGTATGTCTGTGTTGGTGTGTGTGTGTGTGTGAGTGAGTGTGTGTGTGTCTGTGAGTGTGTGTGTGTCTGGGTGCATGTCTCTGTGCGTGTGTCTATGTGTGTGAGTGTGTGAGCGTGTGTGTGTGTCAGTGTCTGTGTGTGTCTGCGTGTCTGTGTCTGTATGTGTGTGTCTGTGTCTGTGTGTGTGTGAGTGTGTCTGGGTGTGTGTCTGTGTGTGTGTCTGACTCTGTGTCTGTGTGTGAGTGTGTGTGTGTCTGTGGGTCTGTCTGTGTGTGTGTGTCTGTGTGTGTGTCTGCGTATGTCTGTGTGTGTGTCTGTGTGTGTGCATGTCTGTGTCTCTATGTGTGTGTCTGTGTGTTTCTGTGTGTGTGTGTCTGTGTGTGTGAGAGTCTGGGTGTGTGTGTCTATGTGTGTGTCTGTGTGTGTGTCTGTGTGTGCGTGTCTGAGTGTGTGCGTGTGTGTCTGTGAGTTTGTGTCTGTGTCTGTGTGTGTCTGGGTCTGTGCCTCTGTGTGTGTGTGTCTGTGTCTCTGTGTGTGCGTGTCTGTGCCTGTGCCTGTGTGTGTGTGTCTGTGTCAGTGTGTGTGTCTGTGTCTGTGTCTGTCTGTGTTTGTGTGTGTCTGTGTGTGAGTGTGTGTGTGTACCTGTGCCTGTGTGTGTGTGTGTGTGCCTGTGCCTGTGTATGTTTGTGCAAGTGTATGTCTGTGTGTGTGTGTGACTGTATCTGTGTGAGTGTGTGTGACTGTATCTGTGTGAGTGTGTGTGTGTGTGGGTGTGTGTCTCTGCGTGTGTGTCTATTTGTGTCTGTGAGCGTGTGTGTGCCTGTATGTCTGTGTCTGTGTCTGTGTCTGCGTTTATGTGTGTCTGTGTCTGTGTGTGTGTGAGTGTGTGTGTCTGTGTGAGTGTGTGTCTGTGTGTGAGTGTATGTGTTTGTGTGTTTGTGTGTCTGTGTGTGTGAGAGTCTGGGTGTGTGTTTGTCTGTGTGTGTGTCTGTGTGTGTGTGTCTGTGAGTGTGTTTCTGTGTGTGTGTCTATGTGTGTCTGTGTGTGTCTCTGTATGTCTGTGTGTGTGCCTGTGTGTGTGTGTCTGTGCGGGTCTGTGTGTGTGTATTTGTGTGTGTCAGTGTGTGTGTGCCTGTGTGTGTTTACGTGTGCATCTGTGTGAGTGTGTGTGTGTCTATGCCTGTGTATGCGTGTGTTTATGTGAGTGTATGTCTGTGTCGGTGTGTGTGTGAGCGTGTGTGCGTGTCTGTGTGTGTGTCTATGTGTGTGAGTGTGTGACCGTGTGTGTGTCTGCGTGTGTGTGTCTGTATGTGTGTGTGTCTCTGTGGGTGTGTGAGTGTGTGTGTGTCTATGTCTGTGTCTGTGTGAGTGTGTATGTGTCTCTGTGTGTCTCTGTGTGTGTGTCTGCGTGTGTGCGTCCGTCTATGTGTCTGTGTGTGTGTCTTTGTGTGTGTGTGTGTCTGTGTGTGTCTGTGTGTGTGTCTTTGTGTCTGTGTGTGTGTCTTTGTGTCTGTGTGTGTGTGTGTCTGTGAGTGTGTGTGTGCCTGTGTCTGTGTGTCTGTGTCTGTGTGCCTGTGTCTGTGTGTGTGTGTATCTCTGTGTGTCTGTGTGTGTCTGTCTGTGTTTGTGTGTGAGTGTGTGTGTCTATGTGGTTGTGTCTCTGTGTGTGTCTGTGTGTGTTTCTGAGTGTGTGTGTGTCTGTGTGTCTGTGTGTGTGTCTGAGTGTGTGTGTCTCTGTGCGTTTGTGTCTGTGTGCCTGTGTGTGTCTGTGTGTGTGTGCCTTTGTGTGTGTCTGTGCCTTTGTGTGCCTGTATGTGTGTGTCTGTGTGTGTGTCAGTGTGTCTGTGTGTGTGTCTTTGTTTGTGTGTGTGTGTCTGTGAGTGTGTGTGTCTGTGTGTGTGTCTGTGCCTGTGTGTGTGTATGTCTGTGCCTCTGCATGCGTGTCTATGTATGTGAGTGTGTGAGCGTGTGTGTGTGTCTGTATGCCTGTGTGTGTGTATGCGTGTATGTATGTCTGTATGTGTGTGTCTGTGTCTGTGTGTGTGTGAGTGTGTGTGTCTGTGTGAGTGTGTGTGTGTCTGGGTGTGTGTGTGCCTGTGTGTCTGTGTGTGTGAGAGTCTGGGCGTGTGTGTCTATGTGTGTGCCTGTGTGTGTGTCTGTGTGTATGTGTGCATCTGTGTGAGTGTGTGTGTGTCTATGCCTGTGTATGCGTGTGAGTGTATGTCTGTGTCGGTGTGTGTGTGAGCGTGTGTGCGTGTCTGTGTCTGTGTGAGTGTGTGTGTGTCTGTGTGTGTGCCTATGTGTGTGAGTGTGTGACCGTGTGTGTGTCTGTGTGTCTGTGTCTGTGTGTGTGTCTGCGTGTGTGTGTCTGTATGTGTGTGTGTCTCTGTGGGTGTGTGAGTGTGTGTGTGTCTATGTCTGTGTCTGTGTGAGTGTGTATGTGTCCCTGTGTATCTCTGTGTGTGTGTCTGCATGTGTGCGTCTGTCTGTGTGTTCTGGGTGTGTGTCTGGGTGTGTGTGTGCCTGTGTGTCTGTGTGTGTGAGAGTCTGGGCGTGTGTGTCTATGTGTGTGCCTGTGTGTGTGTCTGTGTGTATGTGTGCATCTGTGTGAGTGTGTGTGTGTCTATGCCTGTGTATGCGTGTGAGTGTATGTCTGTGTCGGTGTGTGTGTGAGCGTGTGTGCGTGTCTGTGTCTGTGTGAGTGTGTGTGTGTCTGTGTGTGTGCCTATGTGTGTGAGTGTGTGACCGTGTGTGTGTCTGTGTCTGTGTGTGTGTCTGCGTGTGTGTGTCTGTATGTGTGTGTGTCTCTGTGGGTGTGTGAGTGTGTGTGTGTCTATGTCTGTGTCTGTGTGAGTGTGTATGTGTCTCTGTGTATCTCTGTGTATGTGTCTGCATGTGTGCGTCTGTCTGTGTGTTCTGGGTGTGTGTCTGGGTGTGTGTGTGCCTGTGTGTCTGTGTGTGTGAGAGTCTGGGCGTGTGTGTCTATGTGTGTGCCTCTGTGTGTCTGTGTGTGTGCGTGTGTGTCTGTGAGTGTGTGTCTGTGTCTGTGTGTTTGTGGGTCTGTGTCTCTATGTGTGTGTGTCTGTGTGTGTGTGTGTCTGTGTCTGTGCCTGTGTCTGTGCGTGTGTGTCTGTGTCAGTGTGTGTGTGTCTGTATGTGTGTGTCTGTCTATCTGTGTTTGTGTGTGTCTGTGTGTGAGTGTGTGTGTGTACCTGTGTCTGTGTGTGTGTGCCTGTGTATGTGTGTGTTTGTGTGAGTGTATGTCTGTGTGTGTGTGTGACTGTATCTGTGTGAGTATGTGTGTGTCTGGGTGTGTGTCTCTGCGTGTGTGCCTGAATGTCTGTGTCTGTGTGTGTGTCTGCGTGTATGTGTGCCTGTGTCTGTGTGAGTGTGTATGTGTCTGTGTGAGTGTCTCTGTGTGTGTATCTGTGTGTGTGTCTGTGTGTGAGTGTGTGTGTTTGTGTGTTTGTGTGTCTGTGTGTGTGTGTGAGTCTGGGTGTGTGTTTGTCTGTGTGCGTGTCTTTGTGTCTGTGTGTGTGTCTGTGTGTGTCTTTGTGTGTGTGTCTGTGAGTCTGTGTGTGCCTGTGTCTGTGTGTCTGTGTCTGTGTGCCTGTGTCTGTGTGTGTGTCTGTCTGTGTGTGTCTGTGTGTGTGTGTCTCTGTGTGTTTGTGTGTGTCTGTCTGTGTTTGTGTGTGAGTGTGTGTGTCTATGTGGTTGTGTCTCTGTGTGTGTCTGTGTGTGTTTCTGAGTGTGTGTGTGTCTGTGTGTGTGTGTCTGAGTGTGTGTATCTCTGTGCGTTTGTGTCTGTGTGCCTGTGTGTGTCTGTGTGTGTGTGTCTGTGTGAGTATGTATGTGTCTGTGTGAGTGTCTCTGTGTGTGTATCTGTGTGTGTGTCTGTGTGTGAGTGTGTGTGTTTGTGTGTTTGTGTGTCTGTGTGTGTGTGTGAGTCTGGGTGTGTGTTTGTCTGTGTGTGTGTCTGTGTCTGTGTCTCTGTGTGTGTTTCTGTGTGTGTGTCTATGTGTGCCTGTGTGTGTGTCTGTGTGTGTCTCTGTGCGTTTGTGTTTGCGTGCCTTTGTATGCCTGTATGTGTGTGTCTGTGTGTCTGTGTGTGTGTCAGTGTGTCTGTGTGTGTGTCAGTGTGTCTGTGTGTGTGTCTTTGTTTGTGTGTGTGTGTCTGTGAGTGTGTCTGTGTCTGTGTGTGTGTATGTCTGTGCCTCTGCGTGCGTGTCTATGTATGTGAGTG